>NC_090933.1:376163835-376468266 GCF_040938575.1 Ambystoma mexicanum
CCTGTAATACACGTACCATGCTGATTTTGGTGTGGAACTTCCCGCGCACCCCTGATGCACACGTACACAGGACAATCGCGTGTGGAACTTCCCGCGAACCACTGAAATACACGTTCCCCGCTTGGCGTTTGCTGTTTGCCAGCCCGGTGAACTGGTCCAGGGTTAGCGCAGCCCTTTGCGATTATTTGGCGATTTTGAAGGCTTTTCCTTGCGCGAGGGCGTTCTTGGGGGCGTAACTGGCGCTGCTGCAGGGTCGCTGCGCCAGGCTGCGCCACGGCTGGTTTTGGATGCGAAAATCCATGAATGCGCTGTGCGCGGAAATCGATTTTCGCGCACGCGGCTGGCGCAGACAATCGCACGCGGACACTCTGCGCCAGCCGCTTGCCACACTTTTGTGCGAATTTCTATGAATTACCCTGTATGGCTTTTCTAGCTTCCCTTCAAATATTGCCAGATAAGCTGTTGTCACTTGGAGCAGGGAACTGGTACCTCGATTTATGAGAATTAATAACTGCAATGCCAGAATCTTTGTCTTCTATCCGTGATCATGAGGTAGGATGAATATGCATTGCAGGGCAAGTAAGGATTCAAATAGATCCATCTAAGAAGCTATCCCATTTTCCACAGCAGCCATTGACACCAGAAGTGGAGGAGCAAATAACTCTTTGAATTGAATACCTCCTAAAACAAGACATTATTGTCCTCAGCTCCAGCCCCTTTAACACTCAAATTCTGCAAGCTATGAAGTGAGCTAGGAACACTTATAGATTGTTACAAGACCCGACTGCTGTAGGTTTTGAAGCTTTCCATCCTTTTCAGTAGTGCCCAATCAAGCTTCCATGTTATACTGCATACAAACAAAAGCTATGCACTTCATATTGGTGGATCTGCACTCTTCTTTTACTCTATAGCGATACATATAGATATTCAATTTCTATCCTCATTTTCCCATAGAGGAATTTTGTACAAATGGACTCGGCTACCCAGGGGTATACCAAGACTAATTCCCCTTGTCTGTTTTCTCAGCAGTGTAAGAAAGATCTATAAGACATTAACATTCTAGAGAAGTGAGTGCTGGTGCAGTATGTTGGTGACTGGTTGATATCTTCTCTTTCATATGTGGCATGCAAAATGGAAACTCAACTATTGTTAACTGTATTCACCAAAAATAGACACAAAGCTTCAAATTATCAACTGCAACTGTACAGAGAAAGGGTACACTATGTAGTACATGACATTGCAATGTGGCAAAGAGACATTTACTCTTCCAGGAAAGAGGCAGTATACACAATTGCGAAGCCTCAGTCAGCTAGACAGATGAAAGTATTTTTGGGTATGGTAGGCTATTGTAGACAATGGATTTTAGCATATACAGACACAGTAAAACCCCACTCAACACTATACAAAGGCCAACACTGTAGAACCCCTTGAATGGGCACCAGAAGCAGCAGAATGATTTGAAAACATAAACAAAACAATTAGAGGAAGACCCTGCTTTAAGTTAGCCCAATTATAAGAAGGAGTTTACATTGTAGAACCATGAAAGAAATGTTTGCTCTTACAGTTCTGACAAAAACAGATGCACAAGACCAGAGACCAATTGTGTACTATAGTAAAGCATTAGGACCAGTGGCTGCAGGCATGCCACCTTGCTTGCAATCAGTGACTGCAACTACAATGGCAGCACAGCACTGTGAAAAGATTGTTTAAGGATCTTTTTTGGCAGTGGCTATTCCTCACATAGAAGTAGTGTTATTCCTAAAAACCAAAACACAGCAATGTATATCTCTTGTGTTAATAAATCTGAAATTCTGTCGTTGAATTAGGCCAACATCAATGTCATCCAATGCCCAAAGTGGAATCAAGTATCTCTGGTTCCTACTCGCCAGGATGTTGAGCCACGTAAAACAGAGCCCCATGAATCTGTTGCTATCACTGTTTTTCTTTTAATTCCTAGAAGTGATGTGACAGATACCCCTTTACATGGAAACACAGCCTGGGCTAGCAAATGTCCCTGATAGGCTGATGCCTCCTTATGATCAGGAAGTCCGGATTCACTGGATGGTGAATCCGGCCGCAGTCGAAGGCAGCAGTACAAGGCTAGAGCAGGAGGTCTCTGTCGCTATCTGCTGCTTCAGTTAATTATTAATATTTGTGAAAATATCAATTTATGTTTTCTTATGGCCTCCACAACACCACTTAAAGCTGTCCTTACCTTCAATATTAATAAGAACCTTTAAAAAAGAGTTTTCAAATACACACATTTTAAATTTGAAAAAATGCAATTAGATTGTATCTAAGTATAATGGAATTTTGAAAAATACCCATTAAAAGTTCTACAAGTTATAATATGAATACTTGTATGTATATGTTACATTTCTTCTGTATCATTATGAAAGTTGCCAGAAATTAAAGTACGTAAATCTACACTTACATGTTGTTAATATTAAAACAATACATATGTTCAACTTTTATTGTGTTTTAAAGATATTTAATTAGTAAGAACTATATTTTGTGTTAATATCTTGTGTATACCATAAAGCAAAAGTAAAAATGATACTAGGTGTTTAATGCATTTTTAATATAAATTGATTATTTCTTTTAATTGATTTAAATTGTATTTGTGTTTGTTGTATTGTTGTATTAATGTTTAAAATTATAAATAAATTAGACATCACATTTTCATTGTATACATTAAAATTATTTTTCTTTTGTTTTGTATTAGTAATTCTATAAAAATGATACATATGTTGGATTTGCATTTTGAAAATACAATTTTGTTTTGGGCAGTATTATTGTTTCCACATTATTTATATATTTAATATGTGTTAGCAAATGTAACTTTAAATGTTATTAAGAGTTTGGAAAAATATGATTTTTTTTGGTGTTTGAAATATACAAATATATTATTGTAATAATGATTTATTATTTAAAAAAAACAGTGGCCCAATGTCATGAATAAGCAAGAAAGTACACATTTTAAAGTGCTAGTATTTATGCTATATTGTATATATATATTGTAAAAAAAAACACTTGGTTTTAATAAATATTTACTTTTAAGAGTATGTCTTAGTTAGTGATACTTCAATATTTGCAGATGAGTAGCAGCATTTGTTTCTCCTACTGCAATTATTCCACATTTTAAGCAACCTAAAAAACGAATAAGCATACTCTGAATCAATACTTGACAAAGTTGGAACGTACACAGAATCACCAACGTGATATGTTATGGGAGCTTTAGAAGGTACAGGTTCATGTCCTTTTTGTACTGTTACAATTTCTAAATGTTTTCTTTTAATATTTTATTTTGTAGTTTTACTAACTATGGTGGAACTGTTCTTTATTGAAGTTTTTTGTTTTTTTTATTTTATAAACATTTTAAAAATACATCTGCTCATGTTTATTTTACATACATGCTAACATTGCAGAATTTCTTAAACAATATTTTTGAGGTTTAACCCTTTATAAATTTGCTTTGCAGATTGTTCAAATTACTTGAGTAACCTTTCGCACATCTTCTTCTTCAGGTGTGTCAAAGAAATCCCAAATCCAAGATCTTAATTTGCCAAATGAAATTGTTCCAGGGGTATTCATATATTTTTAATGTTGTTTTTTGAGTTTAATAATAACAATGCTTGAAATGCTTTTACTACTGTCTGAACTCGGTACATTGTGTTGTAATATTTCTTCTGTTGTTGAACTTTCTGATCTAAAAGTTAAAGAAGAGCCAGTGATAGGTAAATTATCTTTTTTGTTTTGTGGGCCATACCAGTTTTGCTTGTTAAAATACTACTACTTGACATTGAAGAAGATTTAAGTAGTTTTTTGATGATGTTAAAGGAGTTGGCATTGGCAAATCACTTGATTTATTTTTAGTTATTCGAGTAGTTTTAGTTTTTGAAACAAAAGTAATCAAAGTGCTACAATGTTGATTTCTTTTGGCTGAAAAAAAGTACCTTGCACTGCTGAAATGATACTAAAAATTGTAGGTAATCCATCTTTGTTGCAGCTTCTGTAATGGTGGTTTGTAATTTAGAAATAGTAGTAGTTATAGGGAATGTCTTTGTGTTATTTTGGGGGCATTTGTGGACTTTTGACATTTGCAATAGTTCCATCTTTAGTCTTAGGTGGAGGGATGTTTATGGTGTTTTTCTGTATCCTTGTGTCTTTTGTTTCTTTTTCATGCTTGTGTTTTCCAGCTAAAATTAAATAACAAAAAGCAATTTGTTTGTTAAATGACCATATGTTTAGTTCTTATTGTATTTTTATATTTCTATTTTTAAAATACATTTGTGGTTTTGGTCTTTGTGAAAAAAAAACAATTTTGTTTTTCCTTTGTTTATGTTGTTTTATTTTTGTTATGAGTGCACATGTTTGTATTATTAAATGTTCTGAAATCAAACACAATTGGCAAATGTACTAACTTTGATTTTATGGTGCATAAATTATGATAAAAGTAAATTAGGCGTAATTGCAGTGTCAGTTACATCCAAACCGGGAAATGTACAAAGTTAGACACAGAAATCTGGCGGTTCTTACACTGAGAGTAAAATCATACATGAGTCAAACCTGATTCACTAAGAAAAAGCATGTACGTCCTAAAATACCTGATATAACTTCCATCGGCAGAACACACTCCAGCGTAAGTGAATGTGGCAATGAAAACCTAACTCAAACATGATGAACATGTGCACATGTCTCCCGTGAATGTTTTTCCTGTGCAATCCACACACGTACCTGCATCACGCACCACACTTACACCACCAACATCATGGATTAATGTATGACACTGCACACACATCTCCCAATATCCATCTTGGCTTAGTAAATACCTTAATGCTTGCAAGATACATGCGAGTCACAGCATATCACTGCATTTTCACTGCATCACATTCCTGACTGACAGGGCCAAGCTGTCCCCAGCATGTGCACAGCTCACTGAGTGAAGGGCACTGTCTTGTCTGTTCAATGTGTGTATCTGCTGGTACACAGACATGCCTATGCGGGTTTTCATACTCTTGGGCATCTGCATGTGTATGTGTGTAAATACCACCTTCCTTGCATGGTGGAGTCTATGCTCCCTGCATGGACCACTTCCAGAACAAGTTTGTAAGCTGAAAAAGCACCCAGCCAGATGCAGATTGCCCGCTAACACATGCTGTAACTTATGGCTCAGTCTGGCTTCATTGCAGCAATGAGTGTTCCTAGCAACCATAGACCTCCCACATCACATAAAGGCCGACCATGCCAGTACACATTTTCAACAGCTGACATGGAAGGGATCAGGAGACACTGTGGAGGTAGGGCTCACACAGGCCCAGAGGAGGAACCCTTCAGTCTGTGCAGGTGGGTCATGAGGAGCAGGACCAACAGAGGCATCAATGTGGAGGGTGCACTACAGATGAGCAGGGCACTGCTAGGCCCACTCTGACCGGTGTACCCTATCATGCGCAATGTTGCCAATGCCCCAGTCAAGGACAACATGGGATCTCCCATGCACGACCAACCCCGAATCTAGAGAAGATAAATGGGGAGGATGGGGACCTCTAGCCATTTGGGATCTGTGGCGTACCCCATTGGGGAGCCCCTACCTCCCCACCAGCCAGGACTACAATCACCATGCAGCTGGCACCCACCACCCCGACCACCACAACACCAACGGATGTTTCTTGACCTTCCGGGGATGAGGACTCTGCTCCACCTTCTAGGTTGTGAAACCCCAACTTCACCCAACAGTATGTGTTGGTCCTGAGGGCATAGGTGCTTGTACAATATGGGCACCTCACTGGTTGCAGTTCACTGCACACCGAGCTGGCAGCATGGGCAAATCCTTTCTTTGAGTTG
The DNA here is from genome assembly GCF_040938575.1 of Ambystoma mexicanum. Lineage (NCBI taxonomy): Eukaryota > Metazoa > Chordata > Amphibia > Caudata > Ambystomatidae > Ambystoma > Ambystoma mexicanum. The sequence continues at coordinate 376,169,680 of NC_090933.1, forward strand.
GTGGTGTACTACAGTGAGGATGGCTTGAGGAACGGCCATCAACTCTGACATCTGACTATTCGGGGGTCCAATTTTGTAACCAGCAAAGGACTGTGGTGTATCATTTGCCCAGGCATTCCCATTGCTAGCCACTAGCTCTTTTTCCCTGTTATTGCCAACATGGTAGGAGCACCCATCCATATAAACGGTGGGTATCCGCTGCCAATGTCTTCTTCACAGACTTTTTGTGGGGAAGTTAGGTACGACTCCATATTGTCTTTGGTCATTAAACTTTCGTCCTCAAGACTGCAGAATCATCCAACTCGGACAATCCTTGCACTGGAGGACGCTTCTTGTTTTGGCAATACAGGACCTCCACAGGAAAGCCTTCCATGGACAGAATCCAGGAAGGAATTCTAGAATTACTTACATTCCCCACACAGATTCTGTCAATTTGCAAGTACTACAAGGCTATGTGAGGAGTCTCTGTCATTCTTTTGGTAAAATAGCTCTTTTAGGCATGTATCTAAAAACCCTGTCTCCAAGAAGAACTCCTTATTCTTAATGGGGTAAGCCAAATAAGGAGCTTGAGAAAAGCTTATTTTCAGTTGGTTAACTGCCTTGGATTGTTCCAGAACACACTGCCACTTGACTTCGGTCTTTAATGAATGGACCAAGGGTCGAGTGACCTCTACATAGTCCTCAATGAACTTACAACTATAATTATTGAGTCCAATAAGGCTTCCCAATACTCGCAGAATAGTTGGGTCTTTCAATTTCAATAAGGCTTCCATTTTCTTTGCTTGGGGGTTGAGACACTCAGGAGTGATGTTGTGTCCTAGAAAGTTGACTCTGGTTTTACACCACAGTGCCTTCTGAAAGGACAGTTTTGCACAGCCCTTGTTCAACTGGGCCAGAACATAAGAAATCTGTGCAATATGCTCTTCGCATTTTAACTCTTGATCAATGCGTCATCCCAATAGGCCAAGTTTCCCCTTTGCCGATGTCACGCATGGCCTTATGCAGGAAGATATTGAACTTATTTCTGGAGTTTATATATCTGAAGGGTGTTCGGGTCCTCATATATTGCTGCCCCACAAAGGTAAAGGCAAGCTTGTATTAGTCTTCCCTACTCACAGGTAACATCCAGTAACTGTTGGTCAAATCAATGGCTCGGTACACTTTTGACCCTTGGATCTGTGCCAGCCCTTGATTGATGTAGGGAAGTGGCATCTAGATGTGTGGACCAGTTTATTCACTGCCATCAGGTCTGCAAACAGTCTACATTGCCCATTTGGTGTTAGTATCACCAGTACCAGTTTGTTAAAGGTATTGTGGATTGGACAAATTATCCTACAGCATTATAGATTCATAACAATCTCTGTGAGTGGCTTCATGGATGCAGGAGGTGATAAGTATTGTTTAACAAAAAATCAAGCAATTTCTGTGTCAGTGGTTATGGTAGTTAAATGGATAGATGTACGTCCAAAGTCAAATGAATCTACTGAAAAGATATCCTGGAAGTCCATGAACACCTGTTTCAGCTTCTGTCTTTGCTCCTCAGCCTCATAGGCATCTGCGAGATTGAGCCATTTCTTGACCATCTGCCTGAAACCTGGAAAGACCACAGGCTTGGAAATGTCATCATTTCAGCAGTATACTCAAGTTGTGTGGAGACATCTTCTTTGAAGATGTTTATCTGGACATGGCGTTCCTCATATTTGAGGTAGTGGTTGTTGACTCTAAATACCACCTTATCCATCCTGATGTCACAGGTTACCTCTTCCACCCCATAAGGGCATGAAGAGTACACCAAGAAATTCCCCCATGACGGGTGTAAATCTTTTGTCGAGGAGTACTGTCAGTGAGGTCGAAAAAATGATAAGGAATTGGTTGAATTATTTAATTACCTAATTCAACAGAATAGTGTTGGGCAACAACCGCCAATCCAATAGAGGTGTCTGCACCCAATACGATACTTTGAGGGTCGCTGTTATCCACCAATATTCAAATAATATTGTGTTCTATATCCACTAAAGGGGTTGTATATAAAAATAAGCTTTGCGGTTGGAGGTAAGAGTTCAAGTTTATATACGAGTCCTTATATTTCAGGTTCTGTCCTCGCTTATATTTGAGGGGAATGGAGAATTGTCGCACCTATCCTGTGATGGTGACCTCTGCTCCCACCTGAACTTCAACCACATAAGGCAACAATTGAGCTGATCAGAACGTTCTTTTGGAGTTGTGTTAGCCCATGGGGATACCCCCAGCCATGACCAAACTTCGTTGTTGATCAAATCTAGACTAATTGCAAATCAATTTAGACTGTCATTACCCAAGTAGAAGTCAGAAAGGACATCTCTAACAACCCAACAATTGTAGTATATAATTTGGTTGCCCATGGACATTTTTAGCATACACCTTCTAGGCAGGAAATGTTTAGAATTTGGTGTTTCTGTACCCACTTCCCATTTATCAATCAATTTAAATATGGGAATGGTCTGATCTTTTTGGAGTTTCCTGAATAATTCTTTACTGATAAAGCTTTTTCTATTATTCATGTATACTCTGTGAGTACTGGCTCCTCCCCCTCATTTATCTGAATGGGAAAAGGCAAGTGTTCACCCTTTTTTTGAACGTTGGTCAAACTTTGGTCCTTTTATTTGTCTTTCAAGGGATTTGTGTCAAATTCTTTACTGGTATAACTTTCAGAGTATTCCCTTCGAGTGTGGAATGTCACTTGTAAAAGGGAGGAAGGTTGATTTTCAAGTGTTGAGAAGACATCCCATTACCAGTTTGTTCTACTACAGAGATGATGGTGATTTCTAGAACTTGCTTGTTCTGGAAATTAAATTCCAATTGATTGGTACACCGCTCAATCAGATGGCAGGTGTAATTCAGACTCACATAGTCTATACTTTTCTTTAGTTTGATAAGCTGTTTAGTCTCAGTCCAGAGGACCTGGTATATGCAGTCAATCAGAGGTGATAAAATCCAAAGGAAATCTTTCCCCAGTAAACAAGGAGTCCCCTCTGGAACCACGACTACATGGTGCTTTAAAAGGTGGCACCCATTTTTATAACTAGATCTGCAGTCCCTTCAAGAGAAATCTCATTCCCATTGAAATTTTAGAGTTGTCTGGGAAGAGGTATGAGGTGAATCTGGTCACTCTCTCCCTTCTCAAATTCAATGTGTCGAAAACCTTTTTGGACAGGACACTAGCTTGGGATCCAGTATCCACCAGAACCGATAATTCACACTGACCCTGTACCTTGACTGAGGCATACAATCTGCCCTCTTTTTTCTCACAAGTACAATGAAAGTGTGAGTTATTTGCTTGCTCAGTGGTCATTTTCTTAATATTGAACTCCACCACTGTGTGATAATGGGTGATTTTCCGTGTCGAAGATAGAGTATTTCTCTGATTTCACCTACTTACCCTTTGTTCTTTGGGTTCTAACTTTCAGGGGTAGAAGTAAAGTAGAAGATTTACTGTCAGGCTGAGAGGTTCTGTTCTGGTAGGAAAGGATGCTTCCTCAAAGGCTTGGCATCTCCCATCGACCTGAGCCCCATTCTAAGGATCCTGTTGATTGTCAGAATTTACCTTCAGTCACCCCACCCCCCCCCACCGCGGTTGTCAGACCTGGGTGTTGTGGGGTTCTGGGAAGCATGGTTATGTTGAGGCTTTGTCAGTCAATTGTTAGATCTGTCACTCCAGTTGTGTAACTTTTTCTTTGGTTATTGTGTTGTGGGGAGGTCTCTGTTCATACCTCTGCTGTTCCCTAAAAGGGTAACCTATCCCTTCGAGCAAAGTAGTTCATGCATTGGAAACTTACTCCTTAATTTTCAGTCCTGCTTCTCCCTTCTCCTTGGTTCAGGGGTGCATTGTCCTGGAACCGGGGTGAAGGAGGAGCATTTTTTTGGAAGTTAGGATTTTGAGGGTATTGTATTGAAAAATGTAGGTTGGTGTTATTTCTCTCCTATGGGAAATTTGGAGGGAAGTTTCCAGGGGAAGTACCTACCTAATTTTACCCCCCCTTTGTTCTGGGGAGTGTACACACACCCCAGGATAATTTTTGCACCCTTGCTTCAAGGACGTACATAGGTGGAGCGTGAGTGGAGTCATTCTGCTGATACCCTGCCTGGCTACCATTTAATTGAGCAGGAGGAGTATTCTTAGGCCCCCATCTCCAGGTCCAAAAGGAGGGGTAGTTTTCACCTCTGCCACCTTCACAGTGTAGTAGTTGGCCTTGTTGTTTTTAATGTAAGTGGCTTTATGGACCTCAAATAACCTTGTGGCTTGCTCTATTACACAATCCGGTTCCTGCACTCATGGAAATAGCAAACTAGTTGGGTAATTATATATTTGGGAACGTGTGAAAATAGGTGGTCACTATCCCATACTCTGATTGGTCTGAGTGTCTGAATGCTTGTTTATATTTTCAGATGTCAGTATTTAATTGCTCACACATTTTTCTCTCTGCCAGAATGTCCTGCTTATATTCAGGGAGATGAACTTTTCAACTATGACATTAAGAACTGTCTAGCTTCAAGAACACTGACCTAGGCCTCCAATTGATTCTTTATTTTCTGTACTTCGTCTTGAAGGATTACATATTCTCTCTGAGAGTCTTTAATTGCGTGCACATGCTCACAGTGCTTTTCTTTCAAAATGACTAGTTCTCTCTCTTGAGTGTCTCTACTAGGCACTGCCTGGAATAGGTCAGCTTCTGCTTCCCTCAAGCGCTCCATAAGCTCTACATTTACTTCACTGATTCTCGTCAGTTCCTTGATACCCTGACTACCTCTTTTCTGCATCCATTTTCAATGGTTATACTATATTGTAATAGGACACTGTTATCCTGGTTCAAAAGGACTTTTTCCTTAATCAGTTGCATTTTCTCTTGTTTAAGAGTATTTAAATTGTGGTGCATCTGATCAAAGTCGTTTTGGCCATCTTCCCCTTTTATAATTAACTGAATGTTTTCTTGTTCAAGCTCATCCAACAACACTATCTGATGAATAGCCCGGTCATTCAACTCATGTTGAAGGTGGCTCATGGTTTCTGCACTCTCTTTATATGTATATTGCAGTGCAGCAAACACACTTTCTGATTCTGCGCTGGTATGTAGGTAGGTTTTTACCTTATTTTAAAGTTGCTCAATGGGGTGTCTATGTTTTAATTCTAAAACCTGACTTTGTTGTACTTTATCTTACAATTGCACAAGTAATTGCCAGGCCTTTTCCAGGCCTCCCGTCTGACTCAGCATACTGGCCTCTTTATTTTGTAATCACTCTTCAATAAATTGCAAATGAAAATATAACTGAGCCGTGAGTCGGGTCATTTAAGTCTGTTCCTCAAGCACATTTTGACTGATGCAAAGCTCACCCAAAGCTTGATGTAACATCCCACCATTAAGCCAAATGTCAGGGCCTACTGATGTTATTTCTTGTACTGTCTAGACTTCCAGCATAAAGGGCCTCCTGCTCATCCCTGTCTCCCAGAACAAATATCTTGGCTAGGAGATGTTTCCTGACCTCTTCAGTGGTTGAAGTGGGCAGGAGCATTTGGGCTGCTCCTCTACTTTCTTAAATTATATTTCACTGTTTCTACATGTCTATTTTAAAAAGAAACCATTCTGGAATGGTTTTATGTTAAAATACATGTGTAGCAAGAAGTTGAAAATTGCACTTCAGTGCAGTGCACAAAATGTTCCCTTAAAGATTGGGCGCATTTGTTTTGGGGTTTGTATTTTGTGTGCAGGGGCCTAGCGATGGGGTTTGTGGGGAGTGTCGGCGGGCCAGCAGGAAACATAGTTCCACTACTTTTTTTGTACACTTTGACCATTGGGTATCTTTCATTTTAATAGCACTCATTTTAAAAAATGGCTTTTTGCAACCTTATAACCTCTCTCCCTACACAGGAACAAAAACCTTGCCACTTTATTCCTGCTAGATTTCAACTATCAATACCAAATCCGATTATTTTTGCATTACTCGGTACAATGGTATTCCTCTGTACACCTCTGTGACTCTCAGAGTTGAAGGCCACAGTGGTACCATAACAATGACTGAACAACTGCTACGCATCCAACTGATTTTGCACTAGACTGAATAGCCTGTTAAACAATGCACTTGTCATGAATCCAAAACAGAGAGCTAGATCCTGGCAACGAGCTCCCATTCATATCTCTTTTTACACAAATTGACAACACTAGTTAGTTCAGGATAACACAGATCTCAGACTCTTTAACCCCACAACATGTACAGTCAAAACACTTTGAATGAGGTTCACTTTTAATAACATGTAGCACCTTGAAATATGACCGGATCATACACTTAGCCAGACCCATTACATGAAGTTAAATTCAAATAATATGCAACACTTTACTATTTCCAAGAACAATTTCACTCATGCAGCGACTTGTATTTTAATCTCCCTCTGCATTTGGCAATCCTTTCCGTATGATGTGATATGATAATTTATTTATATAGCGCCTATACACAATGTGTTTCAAGGTGCTTCACAGCAAGGGAGGGAACAAAGGAAAAAATACAATGACATTCTAATATGGCAATGAACAACAAGAAGGTGAAATTAACTATCCTACTTGGCCTGGTGACATTTCAGATAGTGCAAGTACTAAGACAGGTAAGGAGGGAATGGGATAGGGAGGGGGGAAAGAAAACAGACAGGCAACTACCGTACTAGACCTGACAACATTTCTGGTTGAGCTGGAGAATACAAGAGGGGATGGGGGAGACAATGGGGAGAGGAACAAAACAAGTGACTATCGTACTAGGCCTGACAACATTTAAGATAGTGCTGGAGGGGTTGTAAACAAGTAAGGGAAGGGGGAGGAGACAGATAGTTGTTGTTATCATACTAGGTAAAGGGCCAAATCTGATGTTGTAAGTGCATAGAATAAAGAAGGGAGGTGGGGCGGGAGCAGAAAGTAAAAGAAAAACAGTAATGGTGGAGAGCAGAAGGGAGAGAGAAAACAGTTTGCAGAAGGCAGTAAGACACAGTGTTACAGAGAAAGAAATGTAAGCAAGGATTCAAGATGGTAAACATGAAGCACAACATGAAACTGGGCCGCCATGCGTACTAGTTCAGAAGGCGATGCACAGGAGTCAGAGTGTCCAGAAGTAAATAAACAAGGTTGCCATGCGTACGAGTTGGAAGGTGAGGCACAAGAGATAAGTGTCTAGAGACAAATCCAAGCATTTGCAAAAGTTTGGTGACAGCGAGCAACCAATGGTGAATGAAGACATCAGCTGCAGCAGTGATGAGGAGTGAAAGGGGGGGGGACACTTTCTAAACATTTATAAAACACCAGTGCCAGCCTTGAAGCTGCATTTCTGTGAGGTTCCAAGACATCTGAAATTCAAAACTGCAATTTTCAGCCAGTGGGTCTGTATCACTGTTCTCATCTGAGGCTGTTCATGGTATGGTTTAATTTAAATGGCATGTAACATTTATCAGTAATAAAATAATGTTGACTGGTGCTGTGCTGTTTACAATGCTGGAAGTCTCATAACACAACTAACTTTCCAAAACAAAATGTAGTTTTGGAAACCCCCTTTCATCATCACTCTGCAATGAAAAATCTCTCTTCTCTCAGGAACCACTTTCCCACTTTCTGCAGAGATGTACCTTTAAATCAGTGATTCCACTCTGTTGAACTTTGGGAAGTCCCAGAATCAGATGATCATTTGGGACCTTAAGGCAGGGTTCAGGGGAAGTGGAAGCAGTAGGGAATTTCTTTTTTAATGCATCTCTCCCTGTCAGGAATTTTCAGGGTTTTCAAAAATAAATAGGGGTATCCACTTATTTCAATAGGCTATCCTTTTTTTATCCACATTGGAAGCAATGTTGTTCATTTCTAATTTCAACAAAATCACCACATGTAATTAGGCTATGTGAGAATTAATTAAATGATTGTTCAATAAAATGCTAAGGATTTATTTTAAACGGCCCACCCAATCAACAAAGGGAAAAATTACATCACACAGATCCACAAGACTTGGCTTGGTTGGACAAGTCAACATACATAAATATCTTTGGGTTTGCACTCAGGAACAAAGAACATCAAGGCTCAGGCCATCTTTCAAGTGTAGGACAGGGACCATGAGAATCCAACATCAGTCATGGATATTCTTGAAGCTCAATCACTCTATTTTGCCTGTCCTTGGCCATAAATCTCAGCCTCTGCCCCTAGTTTGAGGCAGTTTCATGATTCTCATTGTGTGTCCCTTGTGAATCTTTCACCACTCTCACAAACATTTCTATATTATGACATGCTAGCTCAATGGTCATTAGTTTTGATTGGACAACTATTTTCCATCCCCTTGTTCAAAACTGACCCTTTTTCTTTGATTGGCTCCTTCAGTTTATCAAGCCCAAATTAGGGGGGGGGAGACTAAAAGGGCCTGTCCATGCCAGGCCTAATGAAACATGTCTCATCTTGGCATTATGTTGCAGGTTCGACCACCGATTTTTCATGAATTACACAAAAATTATAAAAGTCAGTATCACACAATTCTACAGACAATTTCTTTATTTCCATAAGCTACTGTATGCCAAAATGTCTGCTTTGTGAAATTTTCTGGGAAGCTAGAATCATATTTCAGATTATCATTTTAGTTCCCATGGTCAAAATGTTAGGGGAATAGTATCAGCAGATTGTGCTATTCATAATCTTTTCAACAATATTTGGATTACTTTTCACAACATAGCAATATTGCCTTCAATGTAAATTCATGGCAAAATAATGTCAAGCATATGATTTTTACAATCAAACTGTATGCGGGTCTGGCCTCTGGCCTTGTTGACCCAAGCCTGAAATACATTCCATCAACGTTTTTGCACAGTCAAAGGGTGGGCTAATGGATGACCTGTTTGCTTGTCTTGAAAAGCAGAGAATATTGCTCGTGGGAAATCCCTTGGCAACAAGGCTTGTGAATAATATCTCTGAGCTAACCAGTATTTTGATTTTATTTTCAAGAAATATTCAGAGTTCAACTCATTAAGGGCTGTCTCTCTGTTGACTGCACCGTTTACTCCACACCAATAACTCCTCTGTCATGCATGAATACAGATTCCTCTCTAGCCCTGAAACTTCAAAGAAATTGTCTTTCAGATAGCAGAGCAGTGGCCTCGCATCCATTTGGGGAAGATGACTTTGAATCTCTGTGTTAAAGTCAGCTCTAATGAACAGGTCTCTGTATTTTAAATGTCACAATTTCTTTCTTTAGACATGAGGCCTGCATAGATATTTTACCTCATCTCATATGCAGTTTTCTCCTGTGCCATGCCATCAATATTCATCTTTACATTCTGATATATTTATATATATATATATATATATATATATATATATATATATATATATATATATATATGTTTCATAATTCAGGCAATGGAGATTTGTTTTCCCGTGTGTTCTTTCCATGCTATTTCTGTGTTTGCAAAGTTACACTTTATTCTTTGCTCTCTGCGTCAGCAAGGCTGTACTTTAAACATCAGTAACATGTAATGGGAAGTAGTTCCAGGACTTTACCTAGTCACTTAGTTGCAGGGCCCATTTAGGGTTTACATTCCTCTTTATCTCCAAACAGCATTTGGATATTTGGCAGCTGCCAGTGAAATGCTGTCTTTTTGGTGTGTCCGCTAATAGTGTGCCTTGAATTCCCTTCTGCAGTGTAGTCTCATATTCCATGGTCCTGGTTTTTAATCTGCAGAAGGCACACATTTCCATGGCCTGCTTTGAAACAGCATGTGCATGTCTTTTGCAGTGTTGAATGAACTGCTGGCCTTTTCTCCGCCAGTTTACCGTGTCTTTTCCAATTACAAATAGGATTCCTGAACTCTTGGGCCCAACATGGCTAGCGGCTGTGCATCTGAATCCTGGGGCTGTCTTTTAAACTCTGCATGATTATAATTCCAAGTCTACAAGTCCCATAAGTTGTGTTGGTGGGTAGTTGATTAATACTGTACTGTACATTTGGAATTTTGCTCTGAAGATTTTTTTATGAAACACAAATAATAATTTTAACAATAATTATTTGCATTATTGATTGGCAGAGAGGCAGAGTTGTATACTATCTAAGTAAAAAAGAATTGTCCTCTGGGGGATGCAAGCTTACAAAGTGACATGGGTATTTATAATGGGGAACATTTGATGTATCGCATGAATACGGTGCTTGTGTATGCCAGATCCCAAATGTGCACTGGTTACCAAAGAGGGTGTAAATGTACAATATAAAGTTGATATTGCCATTCTATTGCCTCAGCAAATCCCCCTCGATTACTGATGCCCAATCCAATATAGTGCTTAGCTGTAATCTAACCCTCATTTTATAACTCATTACATTGTTAATCTATAAGAAAAATGTATATAATGCCAAATTTTTTCCTCCTTCCAGTAACAGCAAACTATGTGTGTAGTGGCATCTCACCATCCGCCCAACAAATGAAAGAAAGAAATCAGGTTTATGGAAACTGTAACCAACTGTTCATATTGCACACATAATTATTATAATTGATAATGGTGGTAGGAAAATGAATATGAGATGAATGGTGGGGTGGATCAAACCCAAAGCTCCTACAGGCACAGGCACTCACTTCTGTGTTTAGCGTTCTAACCTCTAACCCACCGGTTTTCTGTCAATAATGAGTCTCTGAGTGCATATGATCTGACTTTCAACTGGAGATGTCTGTGTGCATTGTGGTGAGAGCTTGCATGTGCTGACATGATGGCCTCTGTTGAATGACAAGGAGTCAACACACCTAGGAACTCATATTTCAAGTCACTGGAGCATCAAATGGGAAGCTAGAGACAGGCGGCCCACATGTCTTAATCCCTCCATTCACACTCCGAGGGATTTTTTATTGTTTTTGAAATCAAAACAAATTGGTTTTACACCAGCGTGAGATTTTCATGCTGGGCTGAAACTAATGATTTCTTAAGGAAACCCCTCTTGACTGCAAATATAGAAGTCTAAAGAGGCTACTGCCATCTCCTTACAGGTCTCATTTACACTCTGTAATCAAATGACACAAATTAGCTCCATAGAGGCAAAAAGAGAAACAGCAACGGATGCAGGTGTATCCCTCACATTTCGGGAATATTTTGATCACAAAATAGTGACAAGATGTGTGGATGAAATGACTGGTTCATATGAAAGAAAAGGGTATTATGCCCAAACGTCACTCAGAAGTACAATAACATTCTTTTTCGAGTTCCCTGGTGTTTGATAACAGGGAACCCGTTACATGTTCACCTTCATGCACACAGGTCCCCAACACCAAATGTTTGTCATTTGCATGGCAGAGAGCAAAACGGGAGGGCAAAAGGGGGCATACAAGCATATACGCTGCCTTTTGCCCTCCACTTTTGCAATCCAAATCGAGTAAAAGCTGCCTGTCACGTATGCATGGCAGGCAATGTTTACAATGGATTCCTATGGAGTCTAGCTGCTTTTTGCTGCTGCAAAAAGCTGGTGGGCTCCATAGGAATCCCCAGCATTTGTACCAGCATGAAAATTCATGTCGGCGCAAATGCTGGGGTATTTGTACGGAAGAGAGGAAGGGAGTGGTGGAAACAGAAGTCACGTTCCACCCCTCCTCTCTGCCATACAAATCCATTAATACAGCCAACTAACTCATTCAAACAGGTCAGTGCTGTCCAATCGTGGACTATCTCAAACCTACAGCAGCTCAGCAACAGACACTTCCTGCAAGGGCTCTGGATTGATACTAGGCAGTCCAAAGCCCACTCCTGACCATGTCAGCTGCGATTTTGGATATGCAAAGGAGAGTTGCAGCCATTCTACAGATCACTGGAACCAAGAGCCCAAAGATGAGGAGCCTTCACTGAAGACCTGCAAGACTAACGACTACAGACAACCAGAGACATCCAAGGAGCTTCTAGTGAAACTCTGCTGCTCTTCCTGTAACCAGATCAGACCCTTGTTGGTGCATTCTTCCCCTGGACTGGTGGGAACAGCTAGTTACATGTCACACTCCAGAAGTCGTCACTAGTGGTCCTTGGACGTGTTCACAAACCATCCTGTGGGCTGCCCATCCACTGCAAAGCCCTCTTTGTTGCTACAGTCAGCTTCCTATGTTAGAGCTTAAGACCCTGAATATACCAAATTGTGGCCAGGGAACATTATTGTTGATGCTCTCCACAGAGAAGAGAGTCGTTCGTGAAGCCTGTATCTAGCAGCTGCCATGAGGCAGGACTGCTGATCCCTGTCTGGGGTTTCTTTGCCACACTTCATGTTTGTAGAATCCTGCAGGTCATCACTTATTTTTTATTTATTTTATTTAAGATTACTTACCAGGGGAGTCATTGTCACTTGCGTCCCAAGGTGTCTTGGTCATGCAGCTGCAAGTCTGTCAGAGGTGTCCTTGAACCAGAGATCGAAACCACTGCATATCACGAAGCAATCCCAACACCCTCTTCAGACATGACAGTAGACCTTCATCACCTGTACCAATGAGTGAAACAATTATCCCCAGCGATTCTGGCAATCATAAGTGGAGTCAAAGAGAACATTGGAGTAAGGTGTTTTAGTTTACTTATCTGTTTCGGTACCCTCTCTTCTCAAAGGGATTATATGAGCACAAAGTCCCATCTCTAAGAATATCCTGGCTCTAATTGCTTTACTTCAGCCAATGGTCTCCTCCTAGGTAATCCCTAGAGTGGTGGAACAGAGAAGGTATGCCTACTTTTGCTTACATACCTGGGTTCGGAATGAGTTGATATTAAAATACATTCATTTGACTTACCTTTTATCTTTGGTAACATTTGTGCAGGTAAATGTGAACTCCACCCCCACCCTCCCCCAATCAGGTGCTAAAGTGATAATTGAACCATTTTGAATATTGAAAAGTTTACTTGCTTGCTAGGGAAGGACTGCATAAGTGGGTGTCCTGCATTATAATTTTAAGCAAGAGTGTAATATTGTGTTTTACTGTGTTTCTCTTGTCACTTTATACTCACAGTATGGCATTGCATTGGTGAATGCTTTTATGTGTGGTGGAGGGTAAAGTGTTGTTACATTCCATTTTTGATTTGATAACAGTGTATTTGTGTGTGTTGTGTGTGTGAGAGAGAGAGAGATAACTGGGGTGTTTTGATGTGTGTAGTATACTTAGGTTTTGCCTGTGTGTATTTTTAAGACCTTAAGACCTAATACATTGTATATTTGTATACTTCTTTGTGCTGCTACATTACTTGACTACTTATGCTGTTGTTATCTGCACCTACACACCACCCTCATGGCTCCTAAGGTCTGCCTTACTTCTCTCCCTAAGTTACATGTTAGAGTTTTGCTATTCTAAGTGTCAACACCCCTGTTCACCAACTAGGTTTCGCCTATGAGAACCGTCCTACATGTCTGGGTCTGAAAATCCCTCCTAACATTGTCTATTGAGTGGAGTTTCATTGCTGCTCCCTTTCTCCTTATCTGCCAACAATGTATTTGCGGCAAAGTGTGTGGGCGTGTGAGAAAGAGAAAGAGAAAGAGAGAGAGAGAGAGAGAGAGAGAGAGAGAATGATAGAGAGGGAGAGAGAGAGAGAGAGAGAGAGAGAGGGGCAACATGGGGCTAATCAAATGTGACCTATCTGCAAGACAAGAGGTCCATGGGAGGACTGTAGTGTTGCAGGTTGTTTTGCCTTATACGGTGTATGCCCCTCTTCCCCCAAATAACAAACTCCCTTTAGGATTTCCTACCACCATATCCTACACACATATATCTTCCACAGACAGAAGCCACAGGCCTAGCCAATAACACATCAACATTAATCAAGCCATGATAAAGCCCTCTTCTTTACTTATCACACTCACCCATGGCAGCGGCTAACCTGACCCAAAGCGCTGTAGCTGAACAGATTGTTGTCTCTTCTCTCTAGATAGCATACACGGAAGTATCTCTGCTAAGCCTGTTGAAAGCAGATCGGCACACAGGAACCAGGTACTTCTGACCTGCACTCATCAACACCACAGCTGTGCACCTGCCTCTCACACTATCCCACTAATGATCCCAGCTATATTTTCTTTCAGAGCCACATGCAACTCCACTAAAAGTGTCAGGTGGGTGCTACACAATACCATTTACATCACATTACTTTGTTGTAGAAGGCTAATTGTGCTTCATTGAGGCACATCGTTACTTTTACATTTCTTTCAATAAAAATGTTCACCTAGGGTTGATCAAGGCAGCTCAGAGATTAGCAAGTTGATATCAAGGGGCTTTTCAGGAATCGTCAGATCTCAAGAAAGCAGCAAGTTGGGAGGCCTTATTGAAGGACCATTAATACTGCTGATGAACCTTTTGAAATCATGACTTGGTGATTGTTTGTTACGTAGAACTGTTAATGACTTCAATCAAGCATTCCCACTAAGTCAGTGCCTTGTCTGGGATTGCTCAAGGGAAGCCCTTATTAATATATTTTTATGACAAGTTATAATCTGGATGATGAACCCTTGTATAACGCCCCTCTCTTAGAATCCCCCTGACCCCACTGAGCCAAGAAGTAGGTTTGTTTTGCAAATTAAAAAGGTTTATTCGAAAAATTAAACAATAGATATATATCACACTTTTATAATAAATTAATATTTGACATCAAACTTAGACATATGACAGTGATCAACAATGGATGATGTTATACTAGCACACTGGTTTAATTACTTAGGAGTAGTATAGAGGATAAGGTAGCTGAGAATGCTTTATGGTTTCAAGGAGATGCAAAGATGAATAAAAGGCAGTACAGAAATAAACTTGATATGATTTCAGCAAAAGATAATATGATCACTTTTTCTCTGACAATTCACTCCCCCCTATGCAATGTAAGGAAATGGAAGTAACACATACAGTCTTCAGGAATACAATCACAGTACAATACGAAATAGCAAGCTTATAGCACCAGGCATGATTTTGAAACACAGGCGAAAGGCTTTCAGGTGATTTGCAAGGGAGTGAAATATGCTAAAATTGATTTTAATTCCCTCTAGAGGTTCAGGGTGAGTGAGAGATACTTTAAATCAGTTCAGGTCCACACTAACAATGATTAATGAGGGATTATCACGTTGAAAACGGATTTCAGTAATGGAAGCAAACGACAGATCTTTCTACATGTAGTTGAAATGAAGTAAAATGTCAAATCGCGGCACTTTTTTTTCGAGTGCATCAAGCGCAATTACGTTCCTAGGATGCACGGTTCCAAAGATACAGACGATTTTGTAAAGGTAGTTTTTCAGAAATGAAATTACAGTTTCGGAATGACAGATGCGCTTTGAAAGGTTTGAATCAACAGGAGGAACACATGTTTTCTTATGATGCAGTTCTAAACAGGTTCAAATGTTTTGAATCAGATTATTTTAAACTAAGAAATCGGTTCTGCACAGTTCTAGCTGGGTACTCACACTATCAATTTGAAAGGAATGGCCTTGTCACGGATCTGGTCAACAAGTTTAGCTGCGGTTCTCTCTGCTCGGCGGGTCAATCAGGCACCGGTTCTGTTCACAGCGGTCTGGTCTGGGTCTCTGGTTCTGCTGGTCTGGATCAAATGGATTCTGGATACCGCACTGCTTTCTGGGTACTGGTTCTGTTCTGGATACACAGGACATTTAGCAAGCAGCAAACCCCACAACCTGGCGGTTGAATAGTTTGCAAAAGATTTTGAGGCCTGCTGAAGAGTTCAGCTCTTTGGAGTTTTTGATCTGGAGTTAGTCTGGATCTCTGGAGTTCTGGCTTCTGGAGTTCTCCGTCAG
The DNA here is from genome assembly GCF_040938575.1 of Ambystoma mexicanum. NCBI lineage: Eukaryota > Metazoa > Chordata > Amphibia > Caudata > Ambystomatidae > Ambystoma > Ambystoma mexicanum. Next base: position 376,185,445 of record NC_090933.1, read on the forward strand.
CGTGCTGCGCAGGAATTCAGTTGAAGGTTGGAAAATGAATGTCCCTGTCTGGCTTCCAGTGGCTCTTTTTATGTCTTTTGAAAATGGGTGTGGATGCTAACTTTCTATGCCCAACCCACTCATGATTTGATAGGTCAAGGATTTCTCTTCGACCTGATTTGAGAAGGGAGCAGTGAGTCATCCTATGTCATCAGGTGTCATGTTTATGGCTCCAAAGAAAGAACACTCCCCTTTGCTTTTACCTTAGAAAACCATTTTGATAACTAAACATATTTCCTAAATACACAAGTGGTTGACATTACACATAGATATCATATATTACTTCAGGTAGGTCTCTGTTCCAACTCTGATGTTTCTAAGAGCCAGGGTTCAAAAATGGCAATTTATTTTCATTTTTAGTTGGTTTACCAATATTGGATTTTTACCAAAAATTACACAAATGTACACCGCCTTTCTACACATATTCCAGTAAATTTTCATTTTTCTAGCGTGAACCCCGTGTCTGCAATCTCCATAATTCATGGGGGTTCGCCTCAGAACATGGTACAGAGTCCTAACACCTCTTAAAACGTGCACAGAAAAATCACAAGAATAATTATATTAATTATATAATTTTGACAAGTCCGTACTATGAATTATCCATCTTTTTAAAATTATGCTCTGATCCAGAGGGGTGTGGTTTCCCAAAGCACATGGTGGAATTTCTGGTTTGTCCACTTCCTCCCACTCAAGTTGCTCACAGAGGCACTGCCCCTCCCAGTTTCTCTCAAGAGGAAGCCATTTACGATCCCCCCTAATTTAACATTTGTCTGATCCAAGGAAGGCTCATTATTCTGTTTCCCTCCAGTCCTAGGTGCTCCTCCCCTGATTCAATCAGGGAGGTGTCATCTCCTTTTGGTGGGGGCAGCAGAATGCAGCCAGGCCTGGGAAGAGTGGCTGAGCAAGTTTCAACTCCTGTCGGGGGTAGTTGCCGGGCAGAATTCACTCTCTTCAAGCCAGGCTTCAGCCAAATGTCACTTTTGTTCCCAGTTTTTCTTCCTCCAAATCAAACTTACAATTTTTACACATGCAGCTAGAATGCTGATTCTAAGTTAAAAACTATGACATTTAACAGTTACAAACTATGTGACACTCAACAATAGGTCACTCATTTATTTTAAACATTTAGATTTTAGTGGCTTTCAGTCCAATTTAACTTAAGCTGCTGACATCCACAGCTCAGCCAGTTTCATTATGAACATTATTTTAGGCTCTTTCTTTTCCCAGATTTTGTATGCACACAAGACTACATTCTGCCAAATGTCTGCTGGTGTTCAGTGAGATTTTTGAATATCTTGCAATGTTTAAAATAGGCATTTTGAGCTTGCATTCAGAGAAACAAAGGTGATTTCAAAGTGTTTTTGAGCTAACAGGCACTGCTGTTTTTCCTTTGGCACACATTCCACTCATGGCACCCCTGGCCCATCACGCTCGCACTGGTGGGTGGCAGGTTCGGCGACCATTTTGGTGTGCGCAAAACTGCGCGGTTTTCCTGGATTCTGGCGCAAATGTGGGCTTTTTCGGCCATCTTGGATTTTCTGAGCCCACAGCCCCAAATGTTGCAGCATAATAACTCGAACATGGGTCAAAACCCCTGACAGAACCTACAACTAACTCAGGTACTAGAGTAATATTGTTGGCTGTAGGTCCTGCCAGTGGGTATAAAGAAGCAGCACTCCTTGGTGTCCTTGCTAAGTGGTACTTGCAAGGGGCGCACGGATGTTGGGTCATAGATGGGCCCCAGCATTATTAGGGTGAATGTGGAGGAAATGTAGGAGGAAAATTGAACAACCTGCATATTCGCCACCTCTTTCAAATGTCAACTAATGGACTTGTTGTGATGTTCAACAAGAATCTGAATGACAAGACTGATAGCCTTGACGAGCCTCTGAGCATGGAGTGGGATTTCCTCCAGCATGGCCTGCTACAGAAAGGTATCCCAGAATGATCCTTTCATTATTTTGTTCAATGTTCTGTTAAGTGCATACAATGTCATGTGAAGTTTTATCCACCTAAGCTGGTCAGCCAAAGAGCACACAAAGGAATGGAGCCCCCCTGATGGTGAAGGACACAAATGAGTCTGCCTTGATCTAGGATGCTAACAGAGGTCCAGATAGGGGTACGCACAGCCCTCATACCTGCTAGGCCACAAGGATAAGTAGGATATGTGGGCAAAGGAGGTGACAGGGTATCACATTTGGAGGAGGAGTGTCATATGAAGGGGAATTGGGGCTAGCAGTATTGGATTTAATCGAGGATACACCAAAAAGAATACTCTCTGTGTGTCTGTACTGCAGTCAGCGAACATTAAGGGCCGAAATGACATACAATCATACAAAAAATAAATAAAAAGGCACAAGAGCACGTTATAGTAAACGTGAAAAGCAACATGCCGATAGGAAATAGAAATGATAATTAGGTTGTCATCCTAGGAAAGATGAATATCTGAAGAAGACCCTGCTGTGAAATGATCCAGCAACTGAAGTTTTGAAAGAGGTGTTTGGGGATGGTGCTTAAAGTACTGAACTATCTTTCCTATGGCAAGGGATGCAATATTAAGTATATAACTAATAAATACAAATTAAAGAAAACCTGCACATTTAAGAAAGACTGCACTGCCTCCACCAGTCCAGCATGCCCGGTCATGTGAGGGATCATGTGACTTCAAGATCAGAAACTGGAAGACCCTCTGCCAGGACACCACCAGCTGGCAAACGTCTGCTTTTACCTTCTGCAACCTGAAGCATGTTCTCTGAGGTGCCCCTGCTGCAACATATGGCCTCGTCTCAGTGGGCCCTCAGCCACACCCTCACATGGCCGTGGCGGGCACTGCTGATGCCAATTCAGTGCAGCCCATCACGTGAGGTATCACATGACTTCAAATTGTGGCCCAGAAGACCCTGTTCCAGGAAGCAGACGGCTGGCAAACTGCTGCTTTTACGTTTTGTAACATGTGGAGTGTTGCTTGAGATGCCCCTGCTCCAACATATGGCCTTGCTACATGCGTCCCCACCACACCCTTACATGGCTGTGGCCTGCACAACCATCACCAATGGAGAGTGGCCAGTCATGTGAGGAATCACGTGACTTCAAGATCTGGACCCAGAAGGCCCTGTGCCGGTACACCACTGGCTACCAAACTGCTGCTCTTACCTTCTGCAGCCTGCGGCTTGTTGCCCGAGGTGCCACTGCTGCAACATATGGCCTCCCTGAATCGGACACTACCCCATCTCCTCACCAGGTCATAACACGCATCGCCACCACCAATACAGAATGGTCCATCACGTAAGGTACCATGTGACTTCATACTGCTTCTCTTACCTTCTGAATCATGAGGACTGTTGCTTAAGGTTCTCCAGCTCCAACATATAGCATCCCTGCATCGGCCATACTCCACATCCTGACTGGATTTTGGCCTGCAGTGCTGACCACCAATCCGGTGTAGCTCATTACAAGATCTGGACCAGGACTCAGCTGGCTGGCACACTGCTACTCTTAACTTCTACAGCCTGAAGAGTGTTGCACGAGGTGCCCTTGCTCTGACACATGGCCTCAACGCATCAGGCCCTCCCAAAACCATCCCTGGGCTCTGGTCCACACCACCACTACCAATCTAGCACAGCTCATCATGTGAGTTATGTGGGAGTCCTCATTGGAGGCTGTTTTATTCAAGGGCATATTCATCTCCTTTTAGCTCCTGTTTTCTCAGGTTTGCCCAAGTATTTACATCTTTCTTACATACCGTGACCCCTTTTGACTTTGCACCATGCTATGGGACCATCAGGCAATCTGCTTCAAGGCCTCATCTACGTCTTCATTTTCTTCTCACTTGTTTTAGATGCTCTCCTCTATCCCAGTCCTTCACTGGTCATGATTCTCTGCCTAACCCCTTCTCTGACAGTGCAACTATGCTAATCACACCTACTCTATCATCTCCTCTGCTCCTCCACCTATTATCTCTCTCTCGGATTATGGAGCGCTAGTTCCATTTCCAATAAATCCCACTCTGTTCTTGATTTGTTGTGGCTCCTGTTCACTTGGAATGTGTAAAGCAGTAGTTTTTGGGGCATACAGTACTTTAACAACTGGCACCATGTGGTGCTTCCAAGATGGAAGCCCAGGCCGCCTCACCAACTAAGGCAGTGTTGCTTCCTGCCTCTGTTCTACTTGGACAGTGATTGTCTCAGTTGCTGCCTCTTCTGTCCAACAAGGAACCGGAAGGCTTTAGCCAGCCCCCTCACCAAAAGCCCACTTCTAAGGCCCCTGTCAGCTTCTCGGGATGCTACATGGCACTACCACAAATGCCTGACCCTCCCTGGGGCTGCCTGCTCCCTCAGCTATGAAACTGGACTTACAAGACTCTCTTACTTCCCTCTCTCTTGGTAAGTTTCCTTCCTTCTGCCTACCCTTTCGATTTCACTTCATTGACCTTCACTCTACCTTCTTGTTTACAACAGAATTTACTGTCATGCTCTTGTTTTAGCACTCACTTATTAGCCTACCTCATTTCTCTCACCTATTGGTGCCTTAGAAATTGCCTTGAAAGTGAACTTTGGGTGTGTTTAGGAAAGTGAACTTTGGGTCTGTTTGGGAAATTGCAATTTGGGTCTGTTTGGGAAAGTCAAATTTGGGTGTGTTTAGGAAAGTCAAATTTGGTGTGTTTAGGAAAGTCAAATTTGGGTGTATTTAGCAAAGTGAAATTTGGTGTGTTTAGGAAAGTCAAATTTGGTGTGTTTAGGAAAGTCAAATTTGGGTGTGTTCAGGAAAGTGAAACTTGTGTCTGTTTGGAAAAGTGAAATTTGGGTGTGTTTAGGAAAGTGAAATTTGGGTCTGTTTGGGAAATTGAAATGTGGGTGTGTTTTTTCTCACCTTACTTTGGCCCTAAATTGTAACCTGCTAGCCCAGTGACTGCTCCATACCTCTGATCCTGTATATTTCTCCTAATGCCTCCTCTCTCTACCTGCCCATGGCATTATCTGTTTCTGCTATCTATTCCAATTGTTTCTCTATCAGCTTCCCTTCCCTTCTCACTCAGTCTGGTAAGAAGAAATTCAAAAAGTATATCTTGGCTTCCAACCCATGTCACCCTGTTAGGCAGAAACCTGTGCAGTTCCCTTAGGGACCACTGCAAAAAGTTTACGACTACAGGTGTTGGCAGTAAACCCAATTTGTAGCAGTCCGCACCACCCAGATTTACCTGGTAGCTGTGGCTGAGCAGTCAGACTTCTCTCAAGAAGAGTTAGGCAGTATATAGAGTATACATAATAGGGCTAAAAATACAGTAGCACAAGCAAACACTGACCAGAGCTTTGGTATAAAAGTATATAATTATTTATTTAAAAACACACTTGTAAAAATACACTGGCACTAATATGTCAAGCAAGTTCGAACACAGACACTAGAAATATATACACCGCCCTAATTAATTATTTGACAAGTCTAGGTTAAGACACCACTTAAGACAAACAGAGGTGAGAGCGTAACCATAGATGGCACTACAATAATTATTTAAAAAGGGAGAGAAAAGGCAGAAATAGGAAAACCACACAATACCAACACTTTTAAAGAACAACAGCAAGTCAAGAAAGGCAGGGTCTACTGTAGAGCAAAAAGTTCATAGGCCAGGCCCACTCTTGAAGAGAGCAAGGCAGAATGTGCCCAAGATCACACAGTGGAAATGCACTAAAAGTCTTTGCAGGAAAGTCAAAAAGAGTCTGGATCAAGTTAGAAAGGTAATGTTAACAGGTCCAAGGTCACCCCAGGATAGAGAGTCAAGGATTTACGGGACACCTTGGACAGTCTGTTGCAAGGCAGACCAGACGGGACACAGTCCCTGAAATGGTGAGAAAGCTCCAGCGGGGGCAGTTGTTCCTGGCAGCGGGTGCAAGTCAGTGCTTCGTCCAGGGGAAGAGAAGATCTCGATGTGGAGGAAAAAATGGAGATCGTTGCACTGCCAGGGAAGAAACCAGCCGCAGAGTTTCCAGGTTAAAAGGTATTACCCTTTAATTCGCGGTAGTGGTGAAGCGTGGCTATCCGTCCGCTGGGGTGCTTGGCACGGGCGATTCGACCACGAGACGATCCAGGGAGGCGACAAAGGCGAGCTGGTTGATCCCATCAGCTCAAAGGGAAGAAGACTCTCCTGGAAGAAGATCTTCTCTGTCGTCGGGAAAGTGGTGAGTACAGCAGGGCTCCACCAGTGATGTCGTCGTTGTAGATGGCTCAGCTTCTCCCCTCTTCGGATTCTTTAGGTCCTGTGGAGACTTCTGAAGTTCCAGTCCCCAAAGCCTGCTTTTATGCAGCAAAACCCCCATTCATCAGCCTAGTTGTCAATCAAACATGCTAAGTGGTGAGCCGGGCGACTCACCACTGGACCAATCTCACAAGAGTGTGACTTGAGTTGCCAAGGCAACTCAGTCCAGGGTGCCTATTCCCCCCTCCCACACATCCTGTAGACCCAGACAGAGTGGCACCACTTTTGGAGGCTTCTGTGCAGAAGCCGCCAAAAGTGGAACAAAGAGCTTGACTTGGGTTGGCGTTACAGAGGCGAACACAAACGCCATTTTAAAACCGAGTTCTGGCAAAAAGATCCAACCGGGGAATAAATATTAAATAAATAACCCGGCGGTATCTTTAACATTGCACCAAAAAAGTGGTGCGTTTAAAATGAATGGGAAAATCCCATACGAAATATTACGGTGGAATATTTCGCATGGTAACCACTGCCACCAGCCAGAAACTCGACAAGGGGGGACTGGACAGTGCCCCCTTGAAAAACAGACCCAGGGGCAATCGAATTACCCCTACCAGTACTTCCACAATATGATGGTTTGTACTGGTTCTGTTCACAATTTAAGACTAGTAAAGTCAATGGTGACTTTACATGCCCTGGGAGACAGTAGTCAGTCCCAGGGTATGGAGTCTATGTTTTGGGGTCACTAGGACACCCCTGTGTTACTGCACTGAGGGTGCTGTGTAACACACACACCAAAAACACATGAAGCCCCATGGAGTAAAAGACCCCATAGCCCATAAAACACATTGCAAAGTCAAAGGACATTCTCAAATCATGTCTAAGAGTGGGAGAAAAAGATTCTCACTCTTAGCAGGAGAAAAAAAATAAACCCCAAAAATCCAGCAAAGCTGCTGGGGGACTCACTAGGTTTGGGGAATTAGCCTTAACAGAGAATTCTCCCTAACACTCCCCATCGCTGATACCTATTCCAGCGCCTCTGCCAGACAAACCCTCACTGACATCCTTTTTTTTGTTCCCTCTCCAGATCTCTGGACCTCTAATATGATCTCTATGCTCTGTCCTGTTTCCTCCTCTCCTATTAATCGGGGCACCCATTGGGAAGTCCGTTAGGATCTCTTTGACTCCCCCAGAGCCTTTATCATCTATGTAAATGGTACTGTCATGGTGCAAGGCCCTGAGGCTAATCTCCTGCTCTTTGATAGGTGGTTTGCTCGCCTCATCAACTTCCTCTCATTTCCAGCTGTCCCCTACGCTTCTCCCCTGGCTACTTTGCCCTCCTCCGCTTCCTCCTCTGACCCATTTCAAGCTCCTTCCACAGCTCCGCACGGCGTACCCATGATCTGTACCCGTCCCCGGAAGGTCTTTAAGGCTGGCAACCTTCTTCATCTCGCCACTCTCAATTCTCGCTTGGCTGTTAAACACTCCTCTGACATCTGCCACCTCCTAGAAGAACTTGACCTTGATGTCCACGGTCTCACCGAGACGTGGTTCACAGCCAGCTCTGTCACGAGTTTTGACACTCTCCTCCCCAACAGCTACAAGATCCTCTCAGCCCACAGATCCAACCAACCTGGAGGGGGTGTAGCCCTGACCTTCCCTGAGTGGATTCCTGCCTCTCTCATTCCCACTCAAGCTTACTCCTCTTTTGAATGCCTAGTCTGCAGGCTTTCTCTCTCTCCCAGCCACCCTCTTAATGTTGCTACTCTCCACCGGCACCATGGTCAAATCACCTCTTTTCTCTCCAAGTGGGCTAACCTCTCCTCCTTCTTGGCCTCAACCTCTCAACTTCTCCTCCTTGGTGACCTCAACATCCATCTTGATTCTACCTGTTCCTCATCTGCACTCTTTTGTGACCTCTGCGACTCCCTCTCCCTCTTTATGCTTCCCTCTGGCCGACTCACTCTGCTGGGCACACGCTTGAAGTCTTGATCTCCTCTGGGCTCCCCCACTCTACCCCACTTACCACTCCTCTCTCCTGGAGTGATCCCTATCTCCTCTCCTCTCATCTCTCCATCTCCTCCCACCAAGCCAGATCCACTCATTGATTGTCACCCACCTTCTCGGATATCTGGCCCATGAAGCATGTGTCAGTTGAAACCTTCTCTGCAACCTTCTTCACCACCCGCTCCACCTCAGGCTGACTCACATCCTGACACAGCCCTCTCTCTTCTCTACTCCTCTATTTATGCTACTCTCGATACTCTTGCCCCTGTAATGAGGATCTACTTGAAGTCCAAATCCAAGTGCAATTCTTGGTATGACTCTGACCTAGCTACACTTAAACGGAAGTGTAGAGCTGCGGAGAGTAAATGGAGGACTTCTTGCTCATTCTCTGACAAACTGGCCTGCCGTCTGCTCCAAAGGCAATACCGACTAGCTGTCTGCACTAAGAAGAGAGTCCACATACAATCCTGCATCTCTGTGGCATCTAACAATTCGGCAGGACTCTTCAAAGGCGCTGGCCAACCCTGCTGCAGTCCCCACCCCTCCTTTCACCTCCCAGGCTTTTTGCAATGCCCTTGCCTCTCACTTTATCTCTAAAACCCAGGAAATCCTCTCCATCTCTCCCCCTCCTTCTCCCTCTCCTTCTCGGCTTGTTGACCCTCCATCAGCTACCCCCTCCCAATTTCTCCTCCTTTCCTCTTGTATCCCCTCATGAAGTAGCTAGACAAGTCAGATCTATGAACACTTCATCAAAACAGGTCTATCCCTGTTCCTATAAAACCATTAAGGACCACATTGAAACCCTTGCTCTGGCCCTTGCCGATTTCTGCAACCTCTCCTTTGCCTCTGGCTCTTTCCCCTCCCATCTCAAACACTCCCTTGTGCATCCCCGTCTCAAGAAATCCACTGCTGATCCATCATGTATTGCAAACTACCGTCTAATCTCCATTACTCTCTTTTTGGGTAAGCTCCTGGACAAGCTGGCAATCTCTCAGCTTAATCTTCATTCTGACTCTGTTGGCTCCCTCCATGATCACCAATTTTGCTTCAGAGCTGCCAGAAGAATGGAAACTGCTCTCCTGAACATCCATTTCTAACATTCCCTCTGTCCTCATCCTACTTGATCTCTCGTATGCTTTCGACACAGTCAACCATACCACCCTGCTCAATCGTTTCTGTGACAACCTAGGTATCACTGATCAGGCTCTGGCTTGGCTGACCTTTTTTTCTCTTTGACGGGCCCTCCCAGGTGGAACTTCGGTCCTTCCTTCCTTCTATCTCTCTCCCTACATCTAGTGTCCCCCAGGGGTCTAAATTCTCTCCCTGACGTTTCAACCAATACCTGGGAACTCTCGCCTACTGCATCTCCATTTTCTTGTCAACTTTCCAGTGCTAGGCTGATGACACCCAACTCATTGTCAGGCTTCCTTCAGCCTCCTCCTCTCCTTCCCTCATCTCTGATTGTCTAATCACCATTTAAAATTGGTGTGTCGCAAACAATCCATCTCTAAATGCCAACAAGACCGAGATCCTCCTTCTTGGTACACCATCTCCATCCTTTCCTCTCACTCTCTGGCAGGCCTCCCTTGGCCCTCCTCCTACTCCCACCTGTGTGGCTAAGAACCTTGGGGTGATCTTTAACTCTGCACTTTCCTTCTCCGCACACATCGCTGATGTCTCCAAAAAGTAAAACCTTTTACTGCACCTCCTTAGAGGTACTATGCCTTTCCTCTCCTTCCCTCAAAAGCTCACTGTCTCCCAAGCTCTGGTTCTCTTCAGACTGGATAACTGTGACAGCCTCTTTCTAAATCTAGCTGCCTCCACTCTCCGGTCTTTACAACTACTCCAGAACAGGTCTGCGAGACTTGTCCTTGGTTTCAAGCCCTGGGATCACATCTCTCCAGCCCTGAAATCCCTTCATTGGTTCCCATTGGATGCAAGAATACAATTTGAAACTCTCAGCATTATCCACAAGGCGTTCTGGGGCCTGGGTCCAAAATACCTTCACTATCCCTCCATAAATAACTCCCCTCTTGAGCCCTTTGCTCCTCTATTTCTAACTCCCTCAGGGTTATTCGTTTTGCTAAGAAACAAGCTGGGGGCAGATCTCTGTCTTTGGCTACTGCCTCCCTTTGGAACAGCCTCCTGGCCACCTTGAAACTTGAGGAAAGCCATCTCTGGTTCCGGAAGCATCTTAAGACCTTCCTCTTTGCCTCTGCCTTTGCCCCCCTTCTCCCTTGTTGATCTGTTCCTTCTCTTGGCATCGTGCCCCTGGCCACCCTCTGTCATTCAGGCCCAGGCACCTGCTCACCCTTTCACCCTCCTGCACTGCCTCCAGGCCACTCTCTGCTCTAGGGTTCTATATCTGTACCCATAGAGTCCACCTCACACTTTTCTTCTGCACTTATCAGATATACCCCATCTGACTAACTTTCACCTACCACTTGCTGGCTGCACTACCACGGTTTATCGCCCCTATTTATTTATTTATTTATTTATTTATTTATTTATTTATTTATTTAATATTTATTCTGTTTTCTGTCCTCTGCTCCACACTCTTCCACTCCACCCCTTCCATGCACTTCCCCCTTTTCCCTTTTCCATGCACTTGCGCTTTCTTAAATGTCACTGGGCCAAGTAAGATCACTGTTTTCTTTTTTATTTCTCCCTTGTTCCCCTCCCTTTTTTTCCTGGTCGCGCTCTCAAACACTTGTGTACGAGCGCAATATAAATAAAATATCATATCATATCATATCATATCCTAACTCTTTTCCCACCCTAACTTACTGTTTCTGTGCCGAACGGAAACATGGATCTCCCTTTTTTATAATTTTACCTGTGTAGCTCTACACTCATCAATATCCAACTTTTCCCACACTCCCTGACTTCAAGGTAGGGATGGCCGTGTTGGCATTCTTTACCATTCTTCATAGCTAGCCTCTCCTCTTATATCTAATCTTTCCACCAAAAATAACTCCTCCTCATTTGTGTGACTTTTCGCCCTATCCTTTCTTACTGTTTATCGACCCCATGGACCTCTTCCTAGCTTTGAAGAGGATCTTGACTCTACCCTTTCTTTCCTCTCCCCATCCCTGTCTATCTTTTTTCTACTTGGCAACTTTATTCTCCACCTCTCTACTATCTATTCATCCTCCCCTCTTCTTCTGACTTCTTGACTCCCTTTCCCTTTTTCTCCTATACTGTCCCCGCTCTCGTATGTCACTGGCTCCTCTCATAACATTATTTTCTCATCCATCCCTCTTGAAGTCCAAGTGCATCCCAATCTACTGCTCTGACCACTTTCTCCTCTCATGTTCCTCTATGCTCCCCCTCACGCCTATCCCGCCTTCACCTCCCTTTTCGTTTCACCACTGCAAGCTCTTTTCCTTCTCCTCCCCCTACCTTTTATTTCTTTCCTCTGCCTTTCATTCCATTCAACACTTTGCTTTTCTTTCTTCTGTCCAAGCTGCTTCTAATTTTTCTGACACACCTGTTATCCCTTGATTCCCACTATTCTTCTTATCCTTTAATTTCCTATCGTAAACCCCCAAAACCATGGCTATGCCCTACCCTACGATCACTTCACTCTTCCCTTCGCAAAGCAAAACGACATTGGAAGGAAACTTGCTCCCCCTCTGTTCTCAATACTCTTTTCTCTATTCACTCTTTGTATGACTCCATACTTGGCAGTGCTAGAAAATGGTTCTTCTCATCTCTTACTTCCTCTTTGTCCCATCATCCCCATCGTCTGTTTCAGCTGTTCAATAATATGCTCTATCCCCCTCTTCTTGACGCCTCTGATTCTTCCAAGTTCTCTTCCATTGATTTTGCAGAATGTTCTCTTCCATTGATTTTGCGGAATGTTTAACTTCTTTTCTTTGCTCTACTTTTTCATATCCTTGCACTCCCTTCTCATCTCAATCCTTTCCTACATTGGCCTCAATATCCCCCATCTTATAATTGTCTTCCTTTACTTCTCTTTTGAATTCTGGCACTGCCTCCCTCGTTGCACATGCCCACCCTATGGGATCGTTCCTCCATCTCTTATCCCTTCTATTTATCCTTCCATCATTCATTGTCTTAATTCTCTTCTTGATTATTTGCTCTCTTCTTTTTCTTTCATTCTGCCTTTAAACATAATACCATCATTCCAATTATCTTAACAAACCTTCCCTTGGTCCCACCTCTCCTTCTAACTTACATCCTGTATTACTTCTCCCCTTTCATTCTAAACTTCTTGAAAGACTGTTTAGCTACACGTTTAATATGTTTATAACTCTCACTCTTTACTAGTTCAATCTGGCTTTCATCCTGCAAGCTCAACTGAAACTACTTTATTACACCTCTCCAACTCTCTGCTCTCTGCTTGTCATACAAGCTTTCCTCTACACTTCTTCTTCTTCTTGATCTCTCAGCTGCCTTCAACACCGTTCATCACCCTACACAATTTTCCTCCCCCATCTCTCTTTCTTTTTCTGTCAGCGCTCTTCAATGTTTCCTATCTTATCTCTCCTTCTGCACTTACTTTGTATCCTGGGTGGACATAGCTACACTCCGTGTCCCCTCCTGCAAGGGGACCAACAGGGTTCTTTTCTTGCACCACTGATTTTCTCAGTCTACACTATCCCCCTTACTGCACTTCGTCAGCCCTTCAATCTTTCATGTCACTTCTATGCTGACGACTCTCAGAATTTCTACTCTTTTACCTCTCTCTCAGACTCTCTTCATTCGTCTGTTTCAACTTGTCTCTCTACTGTTCAGTCTTGGATGTCTCCTTACTTTCTTCACCTTAACCTATCCAAAACTGAAATTCTTTTCTTCACTCCGTCTCCACCCTGCTCTCCCTCATGTCTGCTCTTTTCTCCTACTTTTGTTCCCTTTTCTCCTCATGCTCGTAACCTCATAGTCACTTTCAACTCCTCTCTATCTTTCTCACAACATATTTCTACCACTGCTCATATTTATCGCTAGCATCTCTATTATCTGTATCGACTACATCCTTTTGTCTCCTTTCACGAAATTAAACTTCTTATTCCTGCTTCTATTCTCTCCCGACTCAACTACTGTTCTGCCCACCTAGTGGGTCATCCCTCTTCTTACCTCACAACACCCCGCTATGTCATTCATTCTTCAGTACTGGTTATTTTCTGAAACCCCCCTGATCCTCTACCTCTTCATCACTTCTGTCTATCTCCTACATTCGATTCTCATCTGCTTTTCCGTTTCCACACTATTGTCTTTAAATGCTCCCATGGCCAAACCCCTCCCTATCTGTCCTCTCTCATATCACCCTATTCCACTTCTCACTCTCTTTGATCTCAAAACATGCACTTACTCTCTGTCCCAAAACCTGTGCACCTTCTCATTTCCACTCTTTTTCCCTTCTTTCACCCAAACCATCCGATCCTCTCCCTTATTGCACAACTTTCGTACGAGGTTATAAACTCATTTGCTGTTCCTCTCTCTCTCTCTCTCTCTCTCTCTCTCTCTCTCTCTCTCTCTCTCTCTCTCTCTCTCTCTCTCTCTCTCTCTCTCTTTCTCTCTCTCTCGCTCTCACTCTCACTCTCTCTCTTTCTCTTTCAATCTCTCTGGATCACTCGCTCTATCTCTTGATCTCTATCTCTCTCTCTCCATTTCTCTCCACTTACTAATTCACTTGTTTGACTGTTATGCATTTTGGTTCAACATATTTCATATTATTGTAACATTTATCTTATCGCTGTAGAGTGCTTTGGGGTAAAGTGCTATATAAATACCAATAAAATGCAAATGGAATGTACGCGGTTTGGTCAAGTGCCAAAACGACATATTTTTGGGCGGAGGCGAAAGACAGAATCCATTTAGTCTCGGGAGAGAAGGATAAAGTGAATGTTATGGTAAGCATGGTGGGAGACACTTCTGCACTTGCAATCAGAGTGCTGGAAATATGTGGTTAGGGTATCAGGTAATAAAATCGCAGCAAAAATGTTGCCTGTAAAAAAGATGGCGGCAAGAATGCCGTGGTTTGACCCGGTAAAGGTGTACCTCATTATACCATTTAAGCGGAGCAGGGGTTGCAGGGGTGTCCCCCACTCCCCTTAAATGGTAAAATGGGTCTGGGAGTGCGGGAGTGTCCCCCAGATCCTTTAAATGATTGTGGCAGCAAAACCACAGCATTTTTCCCACAATATTTTGTAAACACTTCCATTTTTGCTGCTATTTTAAGACATGGAACCGTGGTTAGTTAGCGTAATCACTGTTGTCTTGAAATTTAAACCTGGCGACATGGTAAACAGACCTAATGAATCAAGAAATTATGGAGAACGCTTATTCACTTACGGTAAAATAAATGTGACCTAGTTTACAAGAATTGTGTTAAGTTTTCTAGAGATTTGCTGTAAATCTAATGGTTCCTAGTCGCTAATCAACCACTCTCTCTTGGGTGGTGTCAATTCTAATGATGTCACTAGGACATGGCAGACTCAGCAATCAGTTGTCCTTTCCCTTCTTTTCTCCTTGTACTCAGTTTGCCTTTTTCTGACTAACCTTCTCTTATTACATATTTCTGCAATCTCTTTCACCGCTAATGTTAAACATATGTTTTTCAAATTCAAAGAGCATGTTATTACAAACATTCTTTTGCTTGGTGTACATTCACTTTGCGGTTTTTACTCTTGATTAAGTAATAATCTAGGTTTCCAGGTACAATTTTGTGCCATTTTGCCTATGCAAGCAACCATTTCTTAGACTGCATGGAGAAACAACATTTCTTGAGGGCAAACATCCTAATTGTTGTCTTCTGAAGTAAAGCAGCAAATGGCCTTAGATAAGGTATCCACTAAAACCATAACAACCAAATTTATGTTCCTTGCACGATTCACATTTGATCATCATCAATTTTAGACTATCAACTCAAAGACTTTGTTCAGTTGAAATGAGAAATAGTTGTACTCCGAAACCAAGCTGTGTCCAATCAAAGACCAAAGAGGGAAGCATGACACAGAACGCAGAAGGTTTCCCATTTCTGAGATGATGCTACCTTCGTCAAGACTGTCATCACCGGGCACAATATATGAACCATTCAGCTTTTCAAATTTGCGTATCAGATTGTGAGCACAACTACTTGTCTTTCCACAGAACTGTAAGTCTGCAAAACTGTGTTATTTGATAGCTTGTGCTGTAATGATTGAGCACAAATATAAGAGGCAAGTTACTT
Organism: Ambystoma mexicanum; assembly: GCF_040938575.1. NCBI lineage: Eukaryota > Metazoa > Chordata > Amphibia > Caudata > Ambystomatidae > Ambystoma > Ambystoma mexicanum. The sequence continues at coordinate 376,200,876 of NC_090933.1, forward strand.
TTCAAGTGTCAGCATTTGGCTGTAGTGCTTATTAAATGCAAATCTATAATCATTACCAGTGGCAACTAATAGATATGCCTTCAATCTGGTTCTCCAAAATAAGTATAAAGTTGTGCGAGGATGTTGCTGCCTTTCTTTTTTTTTTTACAAAGAATAAAATGATTGTTATCTGATGTTTCCAAAGTATTTGCAAAAAACATTCGAAACAACAAATACCATCAACTCTTCACAAGCTCCATGAGTAGCGCGTTACTTAAGATCGTGAATTACCATGATTCACAGAGGAGGGCTACTTTTTTGTAAGTGGTAAAAGTGGAGGTAACTCGGTTACCTCCAATATTACCACTGCGCCAAAATGGTGGAGGTAAATACAGACAGGTCATTGAAATCAAGGTGCAGGTGCACACCCTCCCCCAACACACATCCAGCCAACATGCATCCACACGGAAACGTTCATTATGGGTGCCACTACCCCCTGCCCCACATACTGCTACAGCAATATCCAAGACCCCAGCAGGGTAGGAGTCATGCATCACAAAGGCACAGGAGATGCATGGTATGGGAGTCACCCATACCACGTGTCCGCCCACCCCCATGGACACCAACAGTCAGCCAATCAGTGACCTTCTACCGTTCGGACCACCCCACCATCATCGACCTGGGGTACCTTATATTCTACAAATTGTAATTACTACAAGTCCCATGATGCAATGAGAGAAGTGCACAGAACAGACATAGTACACTGACAGACCACTCCCGCGGAACACAGACAGTACTCATGTGATGACAGGAAGCCTGCCATGCAAGGCAGCACAACACATTCAGGACACGCGCTAAAACCATACCAAAATGCACTGCAACACCATAACTGAAAAGTGACTTGCAGATGAACTGACACTGACAAATCCTTGATTAATGATGAATCCTGCAATGAGACTGGCTGCAATTGTACCATGTTTGAAGAGTCACATCACTTCACATAACCCATGTATGTTTGGAACCATGGCAAACCACAGCAGGAGGCCTGCAGTGATGCTCAGAGGAGGACAAGGCCATGCATTGAGTGCACATTTTCCTTTGTGAAAGCTAGAATCAGGTGCCTACGCCCCACAGGTGGTGCCCTCTTGTGAAAACTCGATGAAGTCGATAAGATAGTATTCATTACTGCAAAGATGCACTACTTGTGCACTCAAAGACACATTACAATGCCACCAGATGAGGCCCAATCACATCCTAGCTCAGGTGAGGATGTATCTGAAGGTGTAAACAGGTCACCACAGGGCATACGTTGTTATGTGGTAGAATGCAGGATGTCCAGCAAGGACCCCATGGACAATTGGCCTTCACCATGCGCCCATGCAACAGTGAGGGCATGGAGGAGGTACTGAATACACAACTTACTCAACCATAGAATAATCACCTTACACAGACACTTACTTCAAACAGTGATTTATTCTGAACTTACCACAACCTGGTTCCCAACTCCACCACCTACCCCACACACCGATCCCAACTCCACCAGCCACCCATACACTGATCCCCAACTCCACCACTCACCCCACACACCGATCCCCAACACAATATCCCACCCCTTAACCTAGCCCTTGGTCATGAACCCACTAGCGCAACCTCTTGTCCCCCTTGTCAGCAAACTTTGCTGCATGTGCTGCATGGCACTGTGAGTGCTTGGGTAGGGTGCTGTCCAATGAACCCTCAGTAGGGGTAGTTGATTGTGAACTCCCCTGTGTGGCTCCACGGATATGGTCCATGGTGAGGTGCATGGCCCTGGCCATGGCCTCATGGGAGGAAGACATCTGTTAAGCCAATTCACACAGTCTCTGATTCATGAGACACTGGCTTGCGTTGCTGCACTCTGTGCTGCTGCATAGCTTGTCCATGGATTTTGACAACCGCCTGGATGCCCCCTGGATACAGTTCCACCTGGCCTGAGAATGACCCAATTGTTTCTAGGCCATGTAGTGCATCTCAGCCTGCCTCTGCTCCATCCTGTTGAGACGGTCCCAGATGGCCTGCATTGTGGGGCCAGGCAATGGCTGGGGTGAATGGTCGCTGCCATGGTTGGCCTGCTGCAGTGGAGGGGGTGAATGGCGACCTGCCCCAGCCTGGCCATTGGAGGAGAAATCTTGATGGAACTGGATTACATGGCGTGATTCCTGATGAGAGGCGGGATGTGCAATGGGGAGAGGCTACGCAAGGGAGAGGATTCTGTGGAGAATTGGCAGGCAGGGGAATGTGGTGGACTTGAAGCGGGAGATGCAGAGTCTGAAAGCATGTCTGCTGTGCCAGCTGTGGCCTGCTGGGATTGTGTGCTGTCATCAACACTGGGTCCCACATGAGGGGCTAAAATCGCCCCAGCTGTGGTTGTGTGCTTCCCTGTGGCCTGTGGTGCTGTTTTCATTATGGTCTTCTATGGACGCCCCATGGCTGTGTCCTTCCCAACACTTGTTTGGCCTGTGGATTGCATACTCACAATATGCCTTTTTTGGGTGGCACTGTCCCACTCACAGGACTGGCTGGCTTTGTGTGCTTCCTGGCTCTGGTTGGTGCTGGTGTCCTGGTGGGTCCGGCAACATCATCCTGTTCCTGGGTGTCTTAAGTGCCTGTTGATGAGGTACATGGCGATACAACATTAATTTTCACTTGTAAAATTTCATCGCTGTGCATTCATCACTGTGCATTGTTCCTCCGGGGTGGCATGCATCATGTGTCTGCCACTGTGTTCTGACCATGCATTGGGTAGATGCAACCAGGTGCCAAGTGTGGGCTACACTGCTTACTATGATATGATATTATATGGTAGTTTATTTACATCGCACCTATACACAAGTGTTTCAAGGCGCGATGAGGCGAGGGAGGGGAACAAGAGGGAACAAGAAAATGATCTTACTAGACCCAATGACATTGAGATTGTGCAAGTGCAGGGGAGAGGGAATGGGAGAAGTGCCAGTGGAAGGGAAGGAGGAGCAAGTGCAGGACATAGGATCAACATTAAAAACAAGAAGTGCGGCCAGCAAGTGGCAGTGCAAGGACAGTGCAAGGGTTAGTGCAGAAAAAACAGGTGATAGATAAGTGCAAGTATGGGGGGAGTTGTAGTGTTGCAAATACAGCTCCAAGTGCAGGGTTGCTATGGCAGTGCAGGAGTGCAACTGGGAGGGCAGAAACCTGGGCCCGTGGTTCAGGGGGTAGCCAGGTAGCCAGTACAATATAAGACAGGAGATCAGCAAGGTAGCCGAAGGGAGAAGGCAGAACCAAAGAGGAAAGTTGTGAGCTCCTTCTGGAACTGGAGATGGTTCTGCTCAAGTTTCAAAGAGTTCTGCTCAAGTCTCAGAGATGTGCAACCCTGCCATTGGTTGACCAACAGGGTATCCTGTACAGATCTGTGTCAGGACTGTTGAGGCTTTGATTGTGGTACAGCAGTGAGGCGATTACACTGCATCAATTTGTGTGTGAGTCAGATGGACATTATGATGTGCATGGAGTGTGCAATGAGTACCTCTATTGCAAATTGCTGCTGATGGGCTGTGTGTCTGACATTCATGCACATGCTATTGACATATGGTTGCATGATGAATGTGTTGCATGTGTATGGGTGTTCACTATGTGCCGGGGGGGGGATTGTACTGTGGGCTGTGGGTGTGCATTGGGCCTTTGGGGTTGTATGCCATTGATGATAGTTGGATATAATTCCCTCCACTTCCTACCCGGATTGCCTGAATGTGGGTCATTGTTTTGCTGATTGGTATCACAGTGGACTTAGACCTGGCCTGGATTGTGAATTGTGGCTGGGCCTTATGTCACTTTGATGGAATTATATTGTTAGCAACATGCAATCAAGGTTGTCCATGTCTGAACACACATTCCACACAGATAATCACCAGATTCTGCCTGGCTGCTGGCTCTGAACTCTGCAGGGCCCACTTCCTCGATGCCAACCATGTGGATAAGGCCAGCAACCATCTACTCCCATGGTGTGAGCACAAGTGGTACTAGAGTCCCACCTCTAGTGGCAGCTGTCTCCCTGTGTTGTATGTACCCTGAACTTGAGGTTGTTCCAATGATTTTTCATGTCAATCTCATCATGTTGGACATTTCCTACGGTCACCACCTTGTTCCGGATGTCTGCCAATATTGCATTTTTCTGCTTCTGGGGGGTCTGCCGGTGTTGCTCTCATTATAACTCATCCAACTGAGCCACTACCTGCTCAGCCCTTTCCACCTGACATGATTCCAGTGCTCAGTACTCCTGGATGGCACTCCATTCTGCAGATATTTGATGGATTGTGATTTCTAAAATGGCCACCGCAGTACTTCCTTTATAGGCCGTGGTGTACTTCTTCCAACGGAATTTCCGTTTGCAAATTCCGGATACGGACATTTCGGGTAAGGACACGGCGTAACAGTAACTCTGATGATTATCGGTGGAAATTCTGAGTTCCAGACAAGTTTTGTTACCGCAAACTGTAGATATGCGTGCCTGACAGGTTGTAATTCAGCAGTAACTCCGCTGAACAACACAGTGATAACGGTAATTCTGATTTCGAAGAGTTACCACCAAATTACTGCATAAGTCGTAATGAGGCAGTCCTCCAGTGGACTGGAGAAGCAACACGTCCATCGAATAATAAAGATTCGAAGATTAGCTGTCTAGCCCATCACAATTAAAAAATGTGAGACATACAGGTAAAACACTTACCATTTAAAGGCGCAGCAGATTTTAGATGAGATTAAAGTAACAACTTGAATATCCAGAGCTGTATTATGAAGGTGGATTTCAACTTGAGGAGCATCATATTGTAGCCAGTAATTTTAACCCTGCGTTTATTTAATAAGAACCAGCTTTCAAAATCAATAAAGATACCATGAATGAAATGTCCATTTGACTGTAGAAACTGATCCGCAGTTTACAAAGTAGACAAAAAAGGAGCCCCCTCCACCTCCCCAGATATCATATCTCAAAGTAACCTAGGTGAAATTATATATGGGTATTTAAATGTAATATTAAAGTTCCATTTATGAACGTATTTGGAGTTGTGCAAGGCAGAAACACAGAAGGTTCCACTTCTAATGCCTGGGTGAAGATAAGAAGCCATGGGTGGAATACAGAGATATAGAAAGTAGAATTAGGCAGTTTGGCATTGGGTTGCACACTGTAGGATTCTGCTTAAGGACAGTGGAATGTGCAATGCAATGTTATGTTACGTTGCATTATGTTATGTTAAGATATGTTTTGTTATTGGGAGTTATACCATACACCATTACCATTTGCTTGGTCTCTGGGCACTCACATGGCTCTGAAAGAGAAAGGGTGGCATTTGATTAGGAGAGTAGAGGGAAAATACGAGGGGCTGTGCTTACCTCCTGGTGTGTGTAGATGCCGGAGCAACTGGTGTCTGTATGGCTGTGTTTATTAAGTGATTTGTGATGTGTACACTCAAGCAGTTTTGCTTCCAGATTGTAGTCTCAATTGCCAGACTAGTCAGGATGCTTTGGCCAGTCGGGAATAGTTTGTAAGTTCACATGAGCGATCTAGACTTTTTTACTGTATTGGTACGGTGAGAGGGTTTTGTCTAGCTTTTTTATGTGGGTGTGGTTGGTGAGCATGTGAATTGAGGGTGGTTGATCCTGAGGTTGTTAGTGGGTACCATTCTTCCTGGCAGTTGTAATATATATTTTGAAATGTTGCGATCTTCCTTGCTCTTCATTGCTACAGAGAAGTTATGGAGTAAGGGATCCTTACCTTTATTCTGATGTTGTGTGGCATGGCAAGAATGTTGGTTGATGGGCGTTGGTTGATGGGCGTGATAGGCTGCAATAAATCATAAACAGATAGATGTAGGCAGATGTCAGGTACATTTTTGGAGGGTCAAGGACAGTCTTGCTCTAGGTGAAAAGGTAATGGCTAAATGTTGTTATAGGGTGTGGTACTAGTAGTTAAAAGTAAATACTGCTAAGTGATGTGTGTCAGGAAGGGAGTGAAAAGGGCTAGTCAGTTCCTGTGTGTGAAGATTTCTACATTAGATGTTCTGTTCAACGTGCCCTTTGACATTACTTTTGACATGTTTCTGGTTGAGTTCTCTTTTTAGAGGTGCAGGGGGGTTGTGCCAGAAACTTCATTATTTTACAGTTATTTGAACCTTAGTAGTACTAGGTTACTACCCTTTGATCCCAGTGACCTTGTTGGTTCATAGTTGTGTATGTATGAGTTCAGGTATATAGGAATGTTGTTTTCAAGAATTTGGAAAGTGGTGTAGATGACGTTGGGTGTGATTAAAAATAAATAAAAACAACAGCTAGCTTTAGGCTTTCAAACCTGGTGAGATATGGTCCCAGAGTTTGAATTCCAGAATAAGCCATGCTGCTTCATTTTGGATATGTTTCAGTTACAGAGGTCAGGATTACTACAATAATCCTGCAAAGAGCTGATGAGCAGTTGGATACCCCATAGTGTCCATTGGCTCCATTGGAAACCAATGGGGAATTTTCGGGGCAGTTGGATGCCCACAATGTTTTGTCGTGAGTCCAATTAAAGGGCCATTCTCATGCAGATGTGGGGCTGGAGGTGTGATTTTTGGGACATTGAGTCTCATCACGAGTTGGGCGGTAGCCCTTAAATGTGGCGGTAACAGTGATACCACCGCATTTAAGGGTCTGCCCAATCACGAGCCTGGTGTGTTTACCCCAAACTCAGAGCTGGGGATAAACACTCTGGAAAAATACACATTTTTGGCACAATTACCGCAGGCGGTATTACCATGTGGTAAATGCTCCAATAATTCCCCATTGGTTTCTTATGGAGCCAATGGACATTTTGAGGATTGGGGAGTAACGGTTAGCAGCCAACCTGTGATCTGGTGGTAATACCACCAAATGGGGGTGCTAAGGCAAATAAAGTTGTCCGGTATCCCAGTCCGGATACCGCCCAACTTGTGATCAGGCCAATAGTGTCTATTCCAGGTTTTAGAAAAAGTTTAGTGAAAATGATGCCTACATTTTTTACGTCATCTGGTAGGATAGGCCCTGTGCCCATAAGGCAAGGGCATTTGAGCAATACCGTTGTAGAGGAAAGGATCCCAACAACTCTCTTTGAAGCGTTAACTCAGAGATTACCATCATTGATCCAATTCTAATTTTTCTGGAGGATTTCAGTGATCCCAGGGTTGTTTTAATAATGTTCTATTTCAGTAGTACCTGTAGGTTATCTGTGTGTAGATGTAAAAAATTTGAGAAAAGGCCAATCATATCTGCTATCTGCTAGAGGATGCATATATAAATTAAATAGCCATGTGGTCATGATGGAGCCTTCGGGAAACTTCAATTCATGGGGAAGATGTTTCTGTACTCCCATTAGAGTGAAAACCAGACTGGCTTTCTTAAAGTAGAAGAATATCTTTAATATAATGGTTGGTATTTATATTTTCCAGTAGGTTAGCTATAAAAAGAATACTAGACATTTTATGTAGTTTCATGCTGTTGCTGAGTCATGCATTCGCCTTTTTTATGAGTTGTGTTACAGTGATAGACCTAAAAAGGGGTATTGGGAAGTATCCATATTGTGATGCCACCTTACAGAAATTGGTCTGCTGTTCTTCCAGATTATTCATGAGTTTCTTGATTGTGGTGGCAGGCATGGGGCACACTGTTAAGCTGATGCATTACGTTTCTTAGTAAAATTGACTAGATCTTCAGTTGTGTTTAATTGAACTCCAGAAACTTAGTCAGCTGCCCATGGGTTGGGCTGCTGTCCTATCTATTTATGGTGATTAATGTGGGTTTGAATGATGGGTATTTGATCCCGAAGAACAATAGCCAGTATGTTAGCAAGTTCCTCTGAGCGCCTGGTTGGATTATTGGTTTGTTGTGGGGTTCTATAACCTTGCCGATTCTTTTTTAAAACATGTTTTTATTAGGTTTTTATCAGACAATTTATATTACGTACAGTTATCAATTGGAACACATTGTAACATTGTATCTCTTGTCTGTCCCACCCTCCTCCTTCGAACCGTAAACATAAACATTAACTTACATTTCTTTTTGCCACCCCAACCCCCACCACAGAACAGAGTTTCTTCTCTCCAGTCCACTTCTGATTTTTGGGTGCATATACACGTTGTGCAGGGCTCACCTTCCATGTTGTCTTATTCCATTGTCAGGATTTAAGGGGTCTTGACACAGTGAGTAACATATCCCCTGGGTCCTCTGACACTCCCATTTAACAGAGCATTTTGTTCTACAGTTTCGTTAAGTTATCAATCATTCTCTCAGTGCAGGGTTCCCTATATAGTGGGGCATATATTCATTTACAAAATCATTCCACATTGACTCATTTTGTGCCACTGGAGTACTGCAATGATTCGCTCCATTGTATAAATGTTTGTCGCAACACCAATCCATTCTCTCTTACTCAGAACCAGATTTGCTTTCCATTTAATTACCAAGCAGACCCATGCAGCCAGGAGCAGGGTTACCATGCAGCTTTCTTTCTGGAGAGGCGCGCCTGCTACCTTTTTTGAAATATTTGCAGGGAACTTGGGGTTGGTCACCCTGAGTTACCTGGGGGCAACCAACGTGGACTCCCTGCTCACTGTGCTCAGAGAGGCAAAGCTTCACCTCACTGATGAGGCCCAACAAGGCTGAAACACGTGTATGGGGTTTCTTTTGGTGCTCTTGTTCAGAGAGGAATTGCCATAGCATTTCGGTGCTGGACGACCCCATGTGGGCGGGACAAAGACTGATATGCAAATGGATATTTCCCATCTGTGAAAGGTACAGTGAGCAAAAAGCGTGTGCTGAACACTCTCATCCCAGAACAGGTTATCATGCCATGTTCTTTCAGGAGAGGAACGCCTGCTACCTTTTTTGAAATATTTGCAAGAAACTTGGGGTTGGTCACCCTGAGTTACCTGGGGGCAACCAGACATGGACTCCCTGCTCACTGTGCTCAGAGAGGCAAAGCTTCAACTCACTGATGAGGCCCAACAAGGCTGAAACACGTGTATGGGGTTGCTTTTGGTGATCTTGTTCAAAGAGGAATTGCCATAGCATTTCGGTGCTGGACTGCCCATCTGGGCAGGACAAAGACTGAAATGCAAATGGATATTTCCCATCTGTGAAAGGTACAGTGAGCAAAAAGCGTGTGCTGCGAACTCTCATCTCAGAACAGGTTATCATGCCATGTTCTTTCTGGAAAGGACCGCCTGCTACCTTTTTTGAAATATTTGCAAGGAACTTGGGGTTGGTCACCCTAAGTTACCTGGGGGCAACCAGATGTGGACTCCCAGCTCACTGTGCTCAGAGAGGCAAAGCTTCAACTCACTGATGAGGCCCAACAAGGCTGAAACATGTGTATGGGGTTGCTTTTGGTGCTCTTGTTCAGAGAGGAATTGCCATAGCATTTCGGTCCTGGACTGCCCATGTGGGCGGGTCAAAGACTGATATGCAAATGGATATTTCCCATCTGTGAAAGGTAAGTGAGCAAAAAGCGTATGCTGCAAACTCTCGTCTCAGAACAGGTTATCATGCCATGTTCTTTCTGGAGAGGAGCGCCTGCTACCTTTTTTGAAATGTTTGTCGCAACACCAATCCATTCTCTCTTACTCAGAACCAGATTTGCTTTCCATTTAATTACCAAGCAGGCCCATGCAGCTAGGAGCAGGGTTTTCATGCCATGCTCTTTCTGGAGAGGAGCGCCTGCTACCTTTTTTGAAATATTTGCAAGGAACTTGGGGTTGGTCACCCTGAGTTACCTGGGGGCAACCAGACGTGGACTCCTGCTCACTGTGCTCAGAGAGGCAAAGCTTCACCTCACTGATGAGGCCCAACAAGGCTGAAACACGTGTATGGGGTTGTTTTTGGTGCTCTTGTTCAGAGAGGAATTGCCATAGCATTTCGGTGCTGGGCTGCCCATGTGGGCGGGACAAAGCCAGGAGCAGGGTTATCATGCCATTTTCTTTCTGGAGAGGAGTGCCTGCTACCTTTTTTGAAATGTTTGTCGCAACACCAATTCATTCTCTCTTACTCAGAACCAGATTTGCTTTCCATTTAATTACCAAGCAGGCCCATGCAGCCAGGAGCAGGGGGGGGCACAACCCCACTCACTCTATTGATATCACCCTCATATTCCTCTAAGCCAAACAGTATTAGGAGGGGTGTTGCCTCCCGAGAGATCCCATCTATCTATTTAATCCAAACAAGGACCTCATCCCAGTACACCTGAACCCTGGGACAATCCCACCACATGTGCCAATAGTCGGCCCTCTTTCCACACTGGCGCCAGCACAAAGGGCTTACAGCTTGAAACATTTTTGACAATTTGTGAGGGTCATATTGCCATCTATGAAGTAGTTTAATGGCATGTAATTTGTATTGCGCCACAATAGACACTTGTGAGGTTCCTTTGCATATCCGTTCCCAAACCTCTGCGTCAAATTCTCTGCCGAAGTCCCGCTCTCACCGGTGTTTTAGGTTGGTAGTTGTTCCCTTCCCAGCCTCCACTAATGCCCATTAAATGCTCGAGATCAAGCCCTTGGTCTCCGATACTGTATCAAGTAATTTCTCAAATGGGGTGAGGTCTCCCTGTATTTTCTCACGCCATTCCTTTCTCATTTGGGTTCCCTTAAGTTGTAAAAAGGGAAAGACGAAGATTTTATTCTTGTTTGTTTCTTTGGTACAATAATGACCAATGACTTAGTGATTTCTACTTTCAGATATTCTATTCAGGAGGAGGGGTTTCTCACAGCAATATTTTCCTTTTTATATGGGATTATGTTTTTTCCCAAAATGGTGTCTCTTTGCTTTGTTTTTCGAGGAACTTTTTTTTTGGTTGTTCTTTTTGGCTAGTTTAAGGGTGGGATGTTTTGGGTTGTCCCATTTATTTAGTAGAAGATGGTGATAGGACTGGTATAGTTCCACAAGAGCGGACTGCTTAAGATCTACTTAAAATAAGTCCATGATGTTAAGTGTATGACGCTCTTTGTGGGTGGTCTCAATTGTCCATGAGTCAAAGACCAGGTTATTCATGGTTGGTGAAGCCATTGATTAATTTGGGTTATCTGGTTGGTCAACCCATTGATTAATATCCTGGATTACAAGGATTGCATTCCATAGTGCTTGTATATTTGAAAGCAATTTGGCCCGTTACTGGCAAAAGGGAGGGCTGGGGTCCAGGCAGGATATACCATAATACCAGCCACTCAGATGTTACTATTGAAGTATCAATTTCAAACTATGTTTTTCAAATCTGTCAGGGGGTTATCAGCTAGAGGTACCCTAATTCTCCATGTGTAAACAGGGCTCCTCCTCTGACCTTGTAATAGCTATATGTGTGACAAATATTTCATAGCCAATATGTTTAATTACTGTTTTGTAATTATCAGTGAACTGTGTTTCTGTGATTCCCAGTAGGTCCACATTGAATTATTCTGTTCATTGACAGATGTTGTTGGAATAGCTAATACCTAATCTACTGTTAACCACCTTTTTTCGAGATGCAGCTTCTGGCTTTTGTTGGGGAGAAGGGGGAGTTTTGGTGTGTAACGCTTTGGAGCATTGGCCAGATTTGGTACAGCTATGGTGGTGTTGGGTACCGTGGTTATCTGGTGTGTTAAATCATTAGTAAGGTACCTGATGTTATGTCATCAAGTGCTACTAGGGTTTTATTATTTCATGTGCTCAGATTATCATGTGTTAGAATAGTCAAGCTGTTATGTGAATTCCAGAATTTACATTGACATTTTTGTATGGTCATCTACCAGAGATGTAGATGCTTTACAAAAATGAAAATGTATGTGTATCATTCTAGACCACCACCCCTTCTTTCGTTTGCTGAATTTGAATTACAACTGTGTCCCCTTTCCAATCAATTAAAAGGTTGGAATAACACACGATTCTTGCAAAACTAGATGTCCTATGTCTAGTTGCAGCCCAGCAATTGAGGAATTTACAGGCCAGCTCTCAAAGAATTTGGAGTTTTTAAATGAAACTGAACTTGTCAATCATAGCATATATTACCACATGGCTTTTAACATGATGCACTACATACAACGTAACATTAGTATTTGACAATCTTAATTGAGTCATATAGTTTGCACTGTGGCATAATGGTTCTTCTTCTACTCAATTGTGCCATGTGCTCACATTCAGTGTTCAGATGACAAGCAATAATGGATAGTAGCTCACACGTGCAACTTACAAGAGGCCTGAAACCAATTGATGGGCATGCCCATTGACTGATAACCGATCAAGTGAGTACCTCATGGTATGGGCTCAAAATCCAATACAACCCCTGATGGGCCACACACTCCTCCTGAACTGGTGGGTTCTTGCGCCCCTTTCATGCTTGGTCTCATGGATCTCCTAGCCACACCCACTGTTAACCCAACCACTTACCTCTGTACATCGGCTTCAGCCTGCTTCCTGTCACCCTTTCCTCAAAACCCCAGAAGCTCTTCTCCACACCACCTTCCAACATCCTCATTAAAGTCCTGACTTAACTAATTTACTCTGCTCTCTCTGCCGCCCCCCCCAGCCCCCTGCGATACACCACATGGTTGTCTTGGGAAATAGATAACAGGCTATATGTAGTTCCTTCCACAGTTCTTTGGTGGCCATGATTTTTGAAATTCGCTTTTTATCTAAAAAAATGGTCACAGCACCATCTCCCAATTTACAAGAGGCCTGAAACCAATTGATGGGCATGCCCATTGATTGATAACCGATCAAGTGAGTACCTCATGGTATGGGCTCAAAATCCAATACAACCCCTGATGGGCCACACACTCCTCCTGAACTGGTGGGTTCTTGCGCCCCTTTCATGCTTGGTCTCATGGATCTCCTAGCCACACCCACTGTTAACCCAACCACTTACCTCTGTACATCGGCTTCAGCCTGCTTCCTGTCACCCTTTCCTCAAAACCCCAGAAGCTCTTCTCCACACCACCTTCCAACATCCTCATTAAAGTCCTGACTTAACTAATTCACTCTGCTCTCTCTGCCGTCCTCCCCCCATCCCCCCAGCCCCCTGCGATACACCACATGGTTGTCTTGGGAAATAGATAACAAGCTATATGTAGTTCCTTCCACAGTTCTTTGGTGGCCATGATTTTTTAAATTCGCTTTTTATCTAAAAAAATGGTCACAGCACCATCTCCCAACTTGTCCCATTGGACCACTACACCATCTGACTATTTTATGTGAGCACCAAGGTTTTCTGCTCCCTTTGCCATCCTTCCCAGTCACTGCATGCCTCTAAAGCAAAGGATTCCTTAAAACAATCAGTATGGTATTAATAACTAGTAACACATTTAATCTATCAAATTTTTAAATGTAATTCCTTTTTAATATCTGTATAGGGACAAGTGTGTTTTAAAATATGCTATTTTGACCTATCTTTGCAAATTTCCTTAAGGGTTTCACCTATGGGGACACTTTGAAAAACATTCCTAGAGTCCCTCTGTATAGTAGGCAGAATTATCATGTGTGCCTATCTCTATCATAATTATTAAAATAATCATATGTACGTCATGGGGACCCCTCTCCCCGCCTGTTGCCAGTGTAGCACAGAAGATCAAGCTGAGAAGCCCACTATGGCAGGCCAAGAGACCCGAATACAGTGGCACCCCTAGCAAACGACCTTCTGGGACAGCTATGTTTTCACGTGCTATGCTCACATGCTGGCTCACTAAGTATGTATTTAAAAGAGCTGTTACTGAAGCAAGATATAACAAAATAATATGTATGCATATGTTTAGCTGCAACCAAAGTTCAAAACGTGTGTGACCTCGCCAGAAATAAAGGCCGGAAAATTGTAATAGCACATATATTTCCCCTTCCGTAAGGAATAATAACATTTTCTTTTCCTGGTTGTGGATTGCCACACAAGCCTATTAAAAATGTAACTTATTCACAGGGAGCCATCTTATCTGGGCCAGGTCAAACACCCGCGTGGAGCTGTCTGATCTGGGATTCAGGAGGCAGTTTAGAAAGTCATTAAAAACCTCCAAATGTCTTCTTTCAAGCAGGTCTTTACATAATTCAGAGATTATGACAAAGGCCTTTTCGGAAAGAAAGGAGCACCGTCTCTAGCAAGTTGCAGAAAAGAAAAAACTTTCAAATGATCTCCAGAAGGATTTCCACTGTAAACCGTGAATTAAAAAAAAAAAAAAAACTCAGCTCAAGCGAACAATTTGAAAAGAAACACCACACACATGCACGTTGATACTGCTGGTACACAGGCAGTAGGGCTTTGTCCTTGGGAAGAGTTATACACGAAGTCCATCGCACGTACCTCCCTGTTCCTGCGAGGAACATTTTATTGTACTGAATGCTTTGCTGGAAGCTGTTGACAGGAATAGCTCCATGCATGATGTACAATCATAACATGCTTGTATCCAACCCATTCAAATGTTTCTTTTGAATCCCAGTTGGAGCCCAGCATTGTCCTGGATGCATTCAGAGAAAAGGTACAGACGTGCATGTATTTAAATTGGAAAATAATTATTTTTAAAATATTGAGAAAGCATGGAATAGTTTAACCCGCCCAGCCGAAATGGGACCTTTAAGGTAGGTGGTTATAGCCAGGTGCATGTAGGTGGTAAGGTGAAGGAAGAGTTAAAAGAAAGAACTAAGGCACAGACACAGGGGTTTTAAAAGTCTTTGAATGTGTATGTGCCTGACTAGTCTTTTCTGACTGAAGCATGTTTCCCCACCATGAGGGACCCATAGAACTCTGGGACAATGGACAATGGGTATGGGTCTCCCCTGCCAGCCAGACTGGACTAACCTGAGAAGGATTCCAAAAGGGAATTCACTGAAGGAAAGATAGAAGTGTCATTTAGAAGAAGAATACACCAAACTGCTGTGTCGAGCAGCCCCTAGGGCTTCAGGAGGCGGCTGGCCAGGCTGCTTATGCCAGCTGCAGTGCAGCAAAAGATCAAAGGCCCCGAGCCAAATGCAGGGTGCGGTCTGGGTGAAGAAGCGCTCCCAGCCCGTGGCCACAGGCGTTTGGTAAGCAGGACCTTTGCTTGGTTCCTCTTCACAATACAAAATATACTCTTGTGGTAAAAGCTCCGGCATAAGCTCAGCAAAGCAGCTGTGGTCTGGCATAACAAATAAACGGCCTCTTTGCAGGCAGTTTCCTCTTCATGCAGGCAGAGAATGGATAACAGCAGGTTTGCTTTCTCCCAGTCTTTGTTCTTCATTGACATACTCCATCTTTTTCTACAGAGCTGTGCCAGTGATTCCATAAGCTGTCTGAGGATTCTTTCTCACCAGCTCTGGCTTGTTTTAGAGTTTCTCACATGATACCTAATTTGGAATGTGGGTTTATTATTTCTTCCAGTTAAGTATAGGTCAGATCTTAATTGGTAAATACATGGTTTAACATTTGGTGCTGAGCCTTTAAACCGGGATTGGGCCCGCTGGACCATTTTGCATTGGATGTGTATGCACTTTTGCAGTGTTTCATGTGTTTCAGCAACCTTAATGTAAGCTGAGCTGGCGCACCATGTCTCTCGCGCTAAAGGCACAGTGTTAGTTTGGATTTCTTGAGAAACAGTTCCTGTCCATGTTTGGCATTCTGGGAAAATTCCTGCTTCGCCCTTAATTCATTATCCAAATTGTTAAAGCATTATGATCACATTTCACTTCATGACACCTCTGCCTATATTCTTGGCTATACATGATGCTTTAACACAAAACGTTAACAGACTTTTAAAATGTATGTGTTCCCTGGTGTTATAGCATGACTCCTCGGAGCATTTGGGCAAACTGAATTAGTGGTTCAGGATCCTCTTTATAGGTAAAGAGAAATTATTTTTAATGAAAGTAATACCTCTGTTCTGAAATAGGGCGAGCCTGCATTCCAGCCACACTCTGTGAGGCACATCAGAAGGGGTCAGACCATAGTGATGCACTATCAACCACCTTCAACCAGCATCCTGCTCTCACCATACTAAGGGATTTGAACAACTGTTTTGACACCCTGTTCAAACCCTATGACCCGCTCCCTCAGGATAACCTGGAAGCTCTCAACCTAACACAACTCATATTCCTCCCCACTCATAATGCAGGCCACACCCTTGACACAGTATTCAGAGCCACAAACCCCATACCAGCTCTCCCTCCCTGCCCCCTAATCTGGACAGATCACTCGGCAATCTTCGTCCCTTTCTGACCTCACTCCCAACACCTTCCAGGTCTCTGTTCTTTCATGGCCACCCTCCGTCAAGCCTCTCTGGAATAAAGTCACCATCAATATGGATATAGCTAACTCAACTCACTCCTAGTACTTTCCCTTCAAACTATTTGATCACTGTCTTTCCAGCGCCCTAATCCCCCTCACTCCAAATAAAACAGACCTATAAGAGGCCAGGCCCCACCACCCAAACTGTACACCACCCACCTCAAATCTATCAATATTTTAGAGCACCGACTGGAGCGGACTTGGAGATACAACCCCACCACTCAAAACAAATCCTCTCTTGCAAGATTGACAAGGGTCTACCAGTCAGAAATTAGGAAAGCCAAGAAAACCTTCTATGGAACAGAATCCTGAACTCTTGCAACCCAAGTAAGGAACTGCACTGAATCATCTCTGAATTCAAGACACCCGGTTGCTCAACCCTTCCCCTCTAGCTCCGAAGCACTATGTAATGCCTTGGCCAAATACTTTCACAACTTCACTGTCGATGAACACTGTGCCATACTTTCACAAAATAGCAATGATGCCCCTTACCCCACCCTGATCTCCACCTGACCACAGCCCCACATCCCTCCCCATAACAGCCTTCTCACCCAATTCATACCAGGAGCTCCTCACACTCCTAGCACAAAGCCGCCCTTAAGGCCCTCCTGGAGACCCACACCCACCCTCACTCCTCAAGAACATCCTAACATCAACCTGCACAGGCAGAATTGCACGGTCAATCCTTAACCAGTCCCTCACCATGAGAATCTTCCCAAAAGCCTTCAAACCCTCCCATATCAAACCCCCCTCAAAAAACCCTTGTTTGACCCACTCATACCCCAGTACTGCCACCCCATTTCCAACACCCACTTCATTGCCAAACTCCTGGACCACAAAGCATATAAACAGCTTTACCTCTTCACAGAAGCCAACAACCTTCTTGATCCATCCCAATCTGACTTCAGACCCCTCCAAGGAATTGAGCCCTCCCTGTTGTCCATTTGGAATGACTTTGAGTTTTACATATCTTGTTATGTACATGGCAAAGCATGGTGTTTATATTGGTTTACATTTTATCATTGGAATAGAAGTGAGTAGGCCCTTCAGGCATACAAAAAGATAAAATGCCATTAGTTGGATTGGTGCAATGCTGAATAGGGTTCCAGAGAAATCCTTGATGAACTCATGCCACTTCAGTGTTACAAGCAGTTTCCCATGTGGGAGTGGTTAGGACTTTCACGGGACTAGCCTGGGCCTTTCAGGGTGCAACAATTCAGTGTGTGCTTTAATCATGAGTAACCCATTATATTCCCAGGATAAAAGGTCTTGTGAACAGGCCCTGTGAGTAATGAGCATCCCTCCACCTTTGGACATTCCTTGGAAGAGGAAGCTGTTAAAAAATAAACACTGCAAATGTTTCCAAATTAAATCAAGAGCAAATGCATCACTTTTCAACCGTGCTTTCCATTAGCCATTCACTGTAATCTAATGCAATGAGAACAAAGAAGGCCTGCCACGTCATTCAAAAGTCTTCAATAGAGATCAGGGCCCTCCTCTCTTTTGGTCACAAATATAGAAATTATAATCATACAATGAAGATTGGGTTATGTATTGAATTGGAATGTCTGACTTTGTGGTATGCCTCACAACATCAACCCTTTATAAAGTTTGAAAACAATTCAAAATGTTCCTTTCTTAGTGAGTCTTTCCCCTGGTGTCATTGGAAGTATCATTTGCATTCAGATACAGGTTTTCTGTGATCTGGTCCTCCAGACAGATATGTGTGATACTAATCCAAAATATAAACACAAATACAAGCCAATGGAAAGATCAGGCAAATCACATAGTGTGACATAATTATAACAAAAGCATTGGAATATCTCAAACTATAAAAAGCATGATTAAAGAAGGGATAGGATGGTGACATTTTAAAAAGCTGCAGGAAAGAACATCACCTGGAATAGTGATTACAAAAGTGAGCATGAGATTGCCCCAAACAAAGTGATATCTACTCTCTAGCCAACATTTTCATTTTGATTAAGTCCTGAATCGACCTATATCCGGTCTCAAAAATATAAAATTATAAATTAAAGTAAACCATATTAATATGGTGAAGGAACCCACTGCAGGTGCTCAAAGACGGTAAGACTGAACCCACATAGTCTCATAAGCAACAGAGGAAAGAAATATAAGACCCTCTACACTGGTGTCCAAGACAGTAAACTAAGAAACTGCTGGCATTAATCTTCAAGAATTATGGCTAATGATACATACTGTGTTTATTTAAATTATTAGCCAACACTTGTTTCTGTCTTTTCTGTCTTTATCAAGGCTGGTGTTATTATGTAAACAGATTATAAATTATAAATAACAATACAACTATGTATATTGTGATAACATTGACAAGCAAAACAACATAGAAAGTGTCATAAGCATGTTGGAAACACCATATAAAAAATATTCAATCATAGTTACATTTACAAAGCACAAGATGGCATGAATAAGAAATTGAAACACTATTTAACGATTGGGCCCTTGAGCTAGCCTCATCAGATGTGTACTTGAAATATAATGATGTGTGTTCAACTCCACGGAGTAAACAAAGATTTTGGAGCTCCGTGATTGCCATGGTGATGAACTACTCTGCCAATAGTATTGCCCATTGAATAACATGAACAAACTTTTTAAATGCAATTGTATATTCTGATAGAATGAATCTGAATGTAGGTTCATCCTGTGACAAGTCAGAAAAAAATACTGTGAACTCACAAAGAAGAGCTATGATGTGTCTACCAAAAAGATGATTGGTTGGACATGTTAAATTGGCGTCAAAGAAAATGATTTCTCATTGCATTCAGAAGGTTAGTTGCAATTTTCAATCGAAGACAAGAGCAACATTGGTTGACTTTGAGGAACTTGCACTTGCACTGGGAGGCAAATATCAAGGTTAGACTGTAGGCTCTATTATAGGTACCGCAGATTGGAATATTAGGCAATACTGTGTGTTATGCACATGTTATAAAAGGGATATAAAGGAGATTCCAAGAGAATGTGTATCCAACAAACCCTAATTTAATGAATAAGTATATCACTCCTGAAACATCGTAAAAAAACATTAAATTCATGTTCTGTGTTACGTCCCTGATTGACACAATGAAATTGACAAATAAGCCTGGCTTCATGTTGTTGGAGCTGAAGTTTGCGGTTACCACCTCTGATGTCACATGGAGCAAATTCAAGTCCAATAAAACACATTTTTTCTTGTTTTCCATTTGATGTTTGAACTGCCAATGAGTGGCTATGGGGTACCTAGCCTCTTGGGAACCCAGCATACTGAGATGTTCCTGTATTCTAATCCTTAGTTCTCTAATAGTACTGCTGATGTATATAAGTTCATAAGCACAAATAATAGCATAGACTACATATTTCGTACAACAATTGATGAGTTGTTTGATAGTATAAGAACCAATTATTCCAAACTGAAGGGAATATGTATTCTTTGCATGTTGACACATTAAACATGTTCCATATTTAAAAAAAAAAAACCTGAGGGTCTTCAATTATTGATGCAAACTTGTGGCATAAAAGATGGACTCAGTCAAGAGCTTAATGTGGGAGCCCTACGATAGGAGAGTGATGATTTATCTTTGATGGAGATTTTAATATGTTCATCCATGAGAAGTAGATGCCAATGCTTTCTAAGAATTTTCAGAAATAGGAAACTGGCAGAACTGTATCTCGTAACAAACTTGATGTCCTCCGATGTTGAGGTCTTGGGTCCAGCTTTGGGAATTGATAGATTGGCTCTGATAAATTGCCTGGTATGTAATGAGGCATGGTGGTTGAGGTTGGTTGTGAGGGTGGTGTTAAGTTCTTGGAGAAGCAAATTGCACTGCTGGTTCATCTGAGAAAGATCGGCCCATGTGATATGGAGGTTGGAGTTCTTCCATGAGAGACTCTCCTTTCCTTTCCTCTCCTTCCCTCAAATGCTCACTGTCTCCCAAGCTCTGATTCTCTCTAGGTTGGATAACTGTAACAGCCTCTTTCTAAATCTACCTGCCTCCACTCTCCGCCCTTTACAACTAATCCAAAACAGGACTGCAAGACTTGTCCTTGGCCTCAAGCCCAGGGATCCTATCTCTCCAGCTCTGAAATCCCTCCATTGGCTCCCAGTGGATGCAAGGATTAAATGTAAAACTGATTGCATTGTCCACAAGGCTTCCTGGGGCCCGGGTCCAAAATACCGTCAACTATCCCTCCGTAAATACCTCCCCTTTCGAGCTGTTCGCGCCTCTTCCTCTAACTCTCTCAGGGTCAGTCGTTTTGCAAAGAAACGAGCTAGGGGTAGATCTCTGTCCTTGGCTAGTACCTCCCTTTGGAACTGCCTCCCTGCCACCTTGAAACTTGAGGAGAACCATCTACGGTTCCAGAAGCTCCTCAAGACCTTCCTCTTCGCCTCTGCCTTTGTCCCTCTTCTCCCCTGCTGATCTGCTTTCTCTCTTGGCACTGTTGCACCTGGCCACCCTCTGTCCTTCGGTCCCAGGTACATGCTCACCTTGCCAACCTCCTGCACTGCCTCCTGGCCAGTCCTTGCACTGGGGCCTATATTTGTACCCATACAGTCCCCCCTCCCCCACTCTTCTTGTGCACTTATCAGATACACCTGCCACTCACAGGCTGCCCCACCACTGTGTTTGGTCACCTTATTTATTTATTTATTTACTATTTATCTTGTTCTTTCCTATGCTCTGCACTTTCCAATTTCTCCCCCCTCCCATGCACTTTCCCCCTTTTCCCTTCCCCATACACTTGCACGTTCTCAATGTCACTGGGCCTAGTAAGATCATTGTTTTTGTTTTCGCCCCTGTTCCCTCCCTTTGCCTGGTCGCCATCTGAAACACTTGTGTACAAGCGATATAAAAAACATATCATATCATTAAGATAGAGATCCTTGGTGCAACACCATTCCCAAATTGCAGCCAAACATTCTGGTATGAGAGAATAAGCAGATGTAGCTGAGGGGAGCTTGAAAGAGAGCTGTGTGTCATCTGCATAACATCGAAACTTGGAACAGAAAGTAGCAATGTGGTGGGCAAGAACTGCTACGTAGTGGTTGAATGGCCAGGGAGAGAGGTTAGACCCCTGGGGTACACCACAAATAGAGAGAGGGATAGAAGAAAGGAAAGACCACAGTTCGACCTGAGAGGGTCGGTCAGTGGGAAAGGAGGTCAACCAAACCAGGCCAGGACCTAATCAGTGATAACAAGGTTGTCGCAGAGGCGATTGAGCAGGATGGCACAGTTGTCCGTGTCAAAAGCAAAAGATAGATCAAGAAGAATGAGGACAGAAGGGAGATTAGAGTCAAGATTGGAGAGCAAGTCTTCAAGGGTGTTCAGGAGAGCAGTTTCCGTGCTTTTGGCTGCTCTGAAGGCAGACTGGTTGTCCTGGAGGCACCCAATAGATTCAGTATGTAGATTAAGCTGGGAGATGGCCATCTTTTCCAAGAGTTTGCCAAGGAAAGGAGTGATGAAGATCAGGTGATAGCTAGCTGGAAAGGAAGGATCGACCGAGGGTGTCATTTAGAAGGGGGTGCACATGAGAGTGCTTAAGGGGATCTGAGATATACATGAAGCTTTCATAAGCTCTTTGAGTTGAGTAAAGCTTGTAAAGGGGCTTCAGGTTGTCTGGGTCAGCATGGTCTAGACAGTAGAATTCTTCAAAGGGGGGCGGGTGAGCACTGTTTTTTGGGTGTAGGCTGGAAACAGATCAAAAAAAGAAGGAGGCATTTCTAATGCCACAGATATCTTTAAGCTGAAGGGACCATGCTTCCTTCAAAATGCATAGTGGACATGGCCACTGAGAAGAACTGGCTAGAGTTGCGGGAGTTGCAACTCCACTACAATACAGAATCAAGTCAGCCTAAGCTACAAGGGATCCCCGGTCGGATCAGCAAGCATTCTGTTTTGATATCACAACCAGTTGTTCCTATGTAGTGTATTCTGCATACCCACATGATGCAACATATCAGCACATTAGTCTGGCATTTGGTATGCTCTTGTATCCATGGTCTCCCAAGTTCTATACTAACTTCATGCATATAGTTGAGTGGGGGCGGATGATGCAAGAGTCACATGGGAAGTTACCCTACATAGCCAGTACACCCACAGTTGCTTTGAGTGTTAAATGTTTGTTATGTCAATTGATGTATGTCATTTCCTAACATGCTTTAAGTTAATACTCCTGTGTAAGTATTTATAGGACCTAGGGCAGGTTGTGTTCCGCTATTAACAATACTCTTTTTTTCGGTCATTTAGAGGAGGCAGAGACTCAAACTGCAACATTGTTTTTTTGGAATCTTCCAGCAGTGCTTCTCATTTGTTGTTTACATTTCTTTTTTTTGGCTTGCTTGAGTATTTTGATAGGGTAGCACCTTTGGGTGTGTTGCTGGTCAGCCAGGTCACATGCTTATTGAATTCATATGAAGACTCAGATATTGTCTGAATGGTAAATTGCCTTGCAATGGTTATGGGATGGAAGCTATTGCAAAATAAAACAGAGTTAAAGTCTGTTCTCTTGTCAGTAGGTTTTTTTTTACCTCCCGGATCCCTGAGTCTCCATAAACTGAATCGGTTTTAGGACATTGACATCTGAGTTGCTGCTGGAATATGAAGGTTTCACATTGAGATGCAATGTCTTGAGCCACACATGGAACCCTGTGGCTTCCGACTTTGTTCCCTGCTATCTTGTAAGCATGTCTTCATTATACATTATAATTCTCTGGCAATAGAGGTTTGTGTCTTTGTATTTCCTCGAACCACTCAACAAATACATTCACTTCACTCTGTGTCACGATGGCTGACAAGGTTGTGAGAGGTTTTTGTTGAAACATGGTTTCATTGAACTGAAAGAAGTTATTGTAAAGTTCATTTTCTTTGCACCAAATAAAGAATGTATTGGGACCCAGCAAATGGGTTTACTGTGTTACCAGAAAATGTCTGATGATACAAAATGGTTCTTGCCCAGGCATTGTGTGAATAGGAAGGGGATGGGCAGATGTTCTCTTTCTTGGAAGGGCCGAGCATCAGTAAAATTCGACATCTGATTTCACACCAATGTCAACATATTATAAGGGCAGATCAAAGAGTAATTGCACTCCTTACACTATCAGTCAGCCTTGAGAATGTGTCTGATTCCTATGGCAGTTTGTGAAAATGTTGAAGTGAGGATTCTTGGTGTGAGAAATGAGAAAATCTCTCTCTAGTTTGGACAACCATTCCCAACTGTATGATTATGTCACTCATGCTATCATCTGCTTTCTCAGGAGTTGTGTTGGGTTGCTTATCAATTTTGTACAAGATGTCTGATCTTGCAATTGTCGATTAATTTGGTTGATTTATTGGTTCTGATGTATGATCACTACAGCACAACCTTTATCTGCTGTGCTGATCACAATGTCAATTATGCCTGCATTTTACATCTATAAAAATCATGCATTCTAATGCTGAAGGCCATGTCCATGCTGGCCAGCATTACCATTTCTGGTTTTTGTTCAGGGTGTACATAGGCATTGAAACCAGGATCTATTGTGTTTCTCTACATTTTTACACTTCTAATAACAAACTATCAAACTTGCATGAAGAGGGTCAGGGTGGCTAAAAAATCCTTGCACTGTGATCACAGATATATTGCCCCTCATTCCGAGTTCGGACGTAAGTACTATTCCTTACCGGCACGGCACCAATAGCGTGTCCATGCTGGCACCAGCCCGCTAATAAAGGACTATTACGACTTCGCGGGCACGAGCTTTGCGCAATGCCGGTAAGGGATGTAGCGCCATGCTGCAAAAGGCCACCAAAAAGCCCTTACCGGCATGAAGCTAGGTGCAGATTACACCTCTGACATAGTCCAATGCGACATTAGCGGTGACCGTAAACAGCGGTGACCGTAATTAGCAAACACCGCTATTTACAGTCACTGTTAAATAGCGGAACCGGAAATAGCGTCATCGCACAGGAACGGGAAGGAGCACGGCAGCCATCTTTAAAAACGCAATCCATTGCCATCCTCAGCACACAGGGACACTGCAAATCGACCGAAAAGTACATCCTACCCCCCAAGAATGCCTAAAGCACTCAAGAAGGGATCTGCCCACCTCCGAAAGGAGAGATTTAGCCAGGATGAACTGAAGATGCTCGTCGACAGCTTGCATGAGCATGCAAGGACAGTGTTCAGCAGCAACCTGAGGAGGGAAGCCGTGTTGCACAAAAGGCAGATTTGGGCACTAGTTGGCCAGAAGGTCAGTGCAGTGGGCAACACACCCCGCACGGTGAAGGATTGCCGTAAGTGGTGGGATGATCTGCGCCCGAGAGTGTGCAACATTTTATCTGTATATCGTAGCAGGCCATGGAAACCGGAGGAGGACCAAGCTCTCCCATTAAGCTCACCCCGTGGGAGGAAACATGTGCAAGCATGATTGGCCCAGAATCAATAGAAGGCGTAGGAGAGATGGAGTATGGTGCCACGACATCTGCTGATGGATGTGAGCGTCCAAAGTAAAAACTGCTAAGCCAAATCTGATGAAAGGCAATGCCAATGTCTGTCCAAAGAGTGATGCCATGGTCGGCCACACACACACTCCCTGTAAAGTATGCCGAAGCAAGTGAGACACATGACGATGCCTGGTGCAAGGGCTTAATGTACATGACACATACCACACAAAGTAGGAAATTCCATGAGGCACACAGTGTGCATGACCTAAATTGTGAGCATGTCAGACAGCACAGTACCTGGCCAACATGAGTGACACCGACATATGGCTGCATTTACCACCCATGTATGAAATGACGTGCCCTTCCCAACACAAATGCCTATTACCCACAATTGTGTGGACGTGCAATCGTCCCAATTTATGTATGATGCCTATCCAAACATTACTCATGCCGTCCCTCTCTTTCACCCCCACAGGCAGTGAGCATGACAGTGAAGAGCGGGACACCACCCCTGCACAGGCCAGACCCAGTAAGAGGTCCCAGGAGGACAGAAACCATCCATCTACATCCAGGGGACAAGCCAGGGGGTGCCATGTCCCAACAATCAAGCCACTGCAGGGACACATAGCACCTGCAACACCAAGGCCTGTGGAGGGCACACCACCCCACCCCCCACTGTTCTGCCTGCAGACACCTGTCCGACAGCCCGTTCGGAGGAGTCCAGTGTGGCTGGGGAGGTGGCAGCCATGGCACCCCTCACCGTTGAAGGCAGCCCAGATGACATCTGGGGCACTATTGAGGATGATTCAGTGGATGTTGTCCACACCCCAACACAAATTGCATCCCCCCAGGTATCCATGAGTGATACCGTTGATACAAACACCCCGGAGCAGTCTGGGCAAGACCACACCCGGGGTCCAACCCTTCCCTTTGATCCACAGCTCACCTTGTTTTCTTGGAAAGTGTGCTCTCCGTCCTGCTTTCAGTGCAGGGGGCGTTGATTGATGTAGGCTCGTTGCTACCTAGTTACTTCACTGGCAAGAGTCTGACAGGTAAGTATAATGAGTCTTTTGAACAGTTCTCTAACTTCGTTCCTTTCCTTCCTTAGATGATGGACGGCGTCCGGGGATGGCGACGTACTGCTGAGATGAGTAGCGCTGAAGTGAGAGCGTGATGCGCGATGTGACCCTTTCATATTTGCATTGAACTGAGTTCTTTTTCTGTGTCTTTTAGGTGCCGTGATGTTTTCAGCGTGGATGCCGGTTATGAAGAAGAAATGCGGTAAGCGCGGTATGCGGCGCCTCTGGATGTTTCCACGCTAACCTGGTGTGTCTTTTCCCTCTTGCAGATGGATGAGAAGTTCCGGAGTCAGAGTTCCCCAGAACGGCTGGGATTCAGGTAAGCGTTTGAAGCTTGTAGAGTCTTTAAAAATAAGCAAAGATTTGCTGAATGCTCACTAATGCCTTTTTTCTGTTCTTTTCCCTTTTCCTTAGGGAGCGGCGTGCCGGGATGGGAATGACACCGCCGAAGATGCCTGCAGAACAGAAGAAGCGATGAATGATGGGCAGAAGCGCCACAAGGTAAGGCTGTTCTTAACGGTGTTCTAGTTCTTGCAGGAGCTGAGCGCAGAAAAAAGATGCAGGCCTACTGGAGACCGATCCGAACACGGTGAGTGGCACACTGCAGGTGCAGAAAACACAAAGCATGTTTCTCAGCCTGGGCGTGGCTTAAATAGTCTCTGGGTATCCCAGGTGTCTCTGGGCTGAACCACACCCAAAGACTAGACTGCACATGCAGTTCTGGGAACCGAAATATGTGGGGGCATCCATCTTGTCCCCATCAAAGCACTACAAGTCCAATCCCCAATGTTATCCTATGGGAGTGAGTGAGTCTGGTGCCACAAGCGCCAAGTCTGACTCCAAGTGGGTCTTTGGAGGGATGGAGAGGCCCTTGAGGGCCATGTAGGTGATTGTGGCCTAGCTCCAGCCTGACATCTTGGAGGGCTGGGGACATGAGGGGCAGGAATCATGACAACCTGCTCACTGCACTCATCCTCAGATTTGTGCACGACAACCATCATGCCAGGGAGGAGTGGCGCATGGAGTTGTCAGCACTTGGCCGGTCCTTCACGGATAACACCAACCACCTCTGCGAGGTGCTATGGCACATCCCTGATGCTTTGGAGGCAGGTCTTCCCACCCTACAGCCTCAGCATGAGGCCACACCATCCACCAGCAGTTCGACACAAACCAGCCCGCTCTGCCGGTCGGTCCGTGCATTGCGCCGATGGGACATGCCACCCCCTTGCTCTGGGAGTGCTGAGTGACTGTTCTGGCAGCCTCATGTAGGCTTTGTGGACTCTATGGGACTTGTGTGGAGGAGTTGTGGGGGGGTGCGGGGTGAGGGTGTGTGGGGGAGTTATGGGGGGAGGGGGGAGGGGGTGAGGGTGTGTGGGGGAATTGTGGGGGGATGGGTGTGAGGGTGGTGGAGGGTTTTGTCATTCACGTTAATATTGTTACTTACAATACACCGGTTGTGTAAAAAAAAAGACCTGAGTGGACATTCATCATTGCGCATGTGTCCTTTAATCTTGCACAGTGCATAGTGTACATGTACCCCCACACCCAGTGCCCTATGCCCAACCATTATGGCACCCTCTGCTGACATGTATGTCAGAAATATTGTGCGATCACTGACTGGTGCACCACACGTCCCTACTGTGCATCGCCACTGTGATGATGTCCTGCCACATCTTCATCATACCCTTCATTATCATCATCAGGTGGTAGCAGCATTACACATGCCATGGTGATCTTGTCCACCTTCTCATGTTTGTAGAGGAGTGCCCCACCGGACCGGCTGAGGCAGTGAAATCGTACCTTCAACAGGCCAAATGTCTGCTCAATTACCACGTGTATGGGTATGGGAACGATTGTAGTCCTCCTCGTGCCTGTTCTGTGGGTTTCAGACAGGGGTCAGGAGCCACAGCTTCAAGGGATAGCCACCATCACCTACATGTACTAGTCTCACATTCCTGCATGTAATCGGTGCCCACATGCACATGTCCCTGGATGCATTGACCCCATTTCAGGTCCCTCTATATGTCCTATGCCATGGACTAATTGTGTGGGTTGCTTCTTCAAGATGATTCATGGTGTGCACTGACATCTTGTTGCACGTGCATCGTATATGCATACAGCAGTGTTGGAGTCAAATTAGTGATGTGTTGTGGTCTGTGAGATTTACTAGTAGGGAACATTGGCAGTAGTCTGTGCAATATTGGCCATTCTGCGCTGATCATTCCCATGGTGACATGCAGCACTCCTATGGGTGTGCCGACCCAGTGACACACTGTGGTATCCCTAGTTGGTTCAGTTCAATGCACTCCCAGGGATGATTGTCCTGTGTGGTGATATGCTGGAGACAGCAACATAGTGCATATGCACTGCATGGTGCAGGATGGCCTTACGGTGGGTGAGGGCTGCTGATGAGTGGTGCATGTGTTGTGGGATGTGGGCTGGTTACCTGTTAGTCATGTAGTGATAGGTGTCGACCTTACTTCATCACTATTGGATTTGGGTGTCATGTACCATTTCGGATGCTTTGGGGCACCTTGTTCGGTGATGTGCACATCGTGCAGTCACATCAACATTCCCACCCAGGTGGAGTATGCATCCCCCCCATTCCCACCCAGGTGGAGTATGCATCACCCCATTCCCACTCAGGTGGAGTATGCACGCCCCCCATTCCCACCCAGGTGGAGTATGCATCCACCCACCTCACAACCACGATGCACTGCCATGGCCCAGTCAGGCAACACACCAAGCAGCCAGGCACGTCGTCCAGCATGTCGCTCCATGAAGCGTGGTAGCGTGGAGTTCCGCAGGATCATAGAGTCATGAGTTGATCCGGGATATCGGGCACAACAATGTGTGATGATCATCGCATACCATCTGCACATTGATGGAGTGGTATTGCTTGCGGTTGCAATACACCACCTCCATGGCATGCGGGACCACCAACTCCACGTGGATGCAGTCGAGGGCATCTACACAATTTGGCATGCCTGCCAGTGCATGGAAGGCAACCTTTGTATCGAATATCTCCTGGGGAGTCCGTGGTAGGGATATGTAGTCCCTTGTGTGCTTGAGGAGGGCATCCAGCACTTGGTTCAGAATCCGGTAAAATAAGGGTTGTGATATGCCATGCATGTGCCCCACTGTGTGCTGGTAGGTGCCTGTGGCAAGGAAGTGGAGCACAGACACTACCTTCAGTAGAGGGGGGATGGCAGAGCGTATTTCTATGAGGCTCACTATGTCGTTGTGTATCAGGTCCACTATGGTGGTGATGGTGTCCCGGTCAAGCCGGCACAGGGTGTGGATCTGCTCAGGGGTTTGTTTGAATGGACTGGCTCTGATGCGAGGGATTGTAGGCTGCCGGGGTGGTAATGGTGGCTGCACAGGTGGGGCATGCTGGGCCTGTTTCACCCTCCTTCTCCTCCTGCGTCTCCTCTGTGGTGGCAGCTGTTGTTGTTGTTGTTGTTGTTGATGTTGTGGCAATGCAAGCAAGTCCTCCAGCTCCAGTAATGCTACTACTATTGGAATCATCTTGGTGTGGGAGGGTGTGTGATGTGTGGGTGTGCTCCTTTTGTACTGGGCCTGACTCCATGGCCTCCACCTGTGCTGAATGTGTGCACCTGTGGAAATTTGGAACACTGCTCAGGGCTTTTTACGGCATGCCAGCGATGCCGGTATTTACGCCGTGCCGGTAAGCACATTTTTCAGCTTCATGAGGCCGTTATTTGCATGTCCGCCTCATTTATGATCTACTCCGGTTTACAGCACGGCGCTAATGCCGGCATGGTGGGTCGCGTGTGCGCGACCAGACCGCTATTAACTGCATCGTACTTTACAATGCCGTTAATAGCGGTCTGGTTGGTCGGAATATGCCATAGCAGTAATCAATGCTGGTATTCCCTTACCGGCATCGTTTTTCCCTTTGCATCAAACTCGGAATGAAGGCCATTGTGTCTGAATTTCATCACACGTTTCTGGGTGACGAGATGTTGTTGTATCACTTTTCTAACAGTCTTTTCTCTAACAGCAGGCTTATGAGTTTGACTTTATATTGTCTAATTATTTGATTTTGACAATGCTTGTTTGTGTTTATATTGTGCTATATGAAATGCGGGGACCGGGATTCATTAACTGCTGTTTGCCAATTTTCTGTGCTAAGGAATTGTGTGAGCATGCGCAGCAAGGCAGCAGTGCATACCCGAATCTACAAAGGAGCTGTGTGAGGGAAATATGAGATGTGCCGTGATGTGGGCAGGTAAACCCTTCCGACCGGAGCATGCTGAGGGATCTGTCATGTAATGTGTTCTATCATCACCTGTGTCAAAAACAGGCTATGAGGATGTGTCAACGTCTAAGTGTAACTATGCATATAAATCATAGTTTCCCCTTGAATGCTTGCTATAGCAAAGTAATGTGTGATTTTAGCTTTGGGGGTGGTTTTCACCTGTTTTTTTTTGGCTAAATAGGGGTAGATATTATTTTCTTGAGGTTTATAGATGTCTGTGTATGGCTTTCCTTTAATATGTGTCTTTTTGTCTGTGTGAATCTGTGTGTGTGTGTGTTTGGGTGTGTGTGTGTTTGAAGATTTGTATGTCAGTGAGTCTGTTTTGTAATTGCTGTCTGGTGAATTTGTCTGTTTGTATATTGGTGAGCCCATGATGCCTATGTGTGTGGTGAGATAGTCGGATGTCTGTATGACTACACACTTATGTTTTTGTTTTTGTATATTGCTCTTGGGCAACAGTCATTGGGGGAAAAATATGTTTACATTCGGGGTGTCTATACAGATGCATCATTGAAAGGATGATCTGTAAACATAAGATGTCCTGATATTATATAGAGATGTGTAATATTTGTGACTATGACAGACACACAGATCTCTCCAAGTATAGATTAACACAAAAAGTTGATATGTTTGTGAGTGTGGGTGTGCGACTGTCTCTGTCCATCCTGCACACTTTTCATGCAACAAATAATATTCACCTAAAAGCATATTGAAAAGAGAATAATGCGTACATAAGTATGCATTCCTTGACAAAAAAGCAAAACAATGACCCTATATATGTACTACTGCATGTGACAAAGTCGCTTGGCCTAATCCTGAAGGGACGTGAAGGGAAACCATGGGAGCAAGGAGAAGCCACTTGATCAGTGATGCATCCCTGGTGGCAGTAATTTGAGGGCCATGGATAAGCACCAGCTGTCCCTCAGCAAGGCAGTAAAGCACAGTACTAACCACCTGAAGAGCAGATCCTCAGCTACCCCAGGAAAACAAGTCTGGTGAAAGGAGACCCGGGAGAAAAACACACTAAGCAGTTTACAGACAGCTACTGAGAGCATAGAAAACTTGCAAAATACTTTAACCACAATTTAATGTGTGAGGTGGGTGTCGCAGCACAAAGTGTGTCGGCTGGACACAACCCGGCATATATCCTGCAGTACTGAAATGTCACCATGAGTTCTTTGCCTGACTGTGACATACTGGACCCAGCCAGGGGACATACTAAAACGGGAAATTAATTCCTACACTAAAAGACAATGAGTGGAACAGTGTTAAAACATGGGTGGTGGGTGGGTATATGGGGCAAGTGCTAATGATAAACTGGGAGCACAGGAGGGAAGTGACCTATACATCAAGGCATTATTTAAAGCAATTGCCCAACTGCCCATAATATATATATATGAATCAGAGGTCTCTCAGCTGTCAGAGGAGAGGGAAACATTCTAAAATAATGAGATTGTAAAGTACCAGTATAGGAATAATGGTCAGAACCCTTGGGAGGAGTAGTAGTACAGGAGGGCAGATGTTTGTCCTGGGGGGCCTGCAGGGAACCACGATCGCAAAGAGGCCAGGGCAATATCACAGCAGGCTAGAGCAAGGGTCCTGCTGAGAATCTGGGAACAGACCATGTCAGGGGCCAGGCTGGAAGTACTTGAGTGGGTGGTAAAGTGAGTTGGGCACTATTTCCTATAAACAGGTGAATTAAGACTGCAGCACAAGAAGGGTGCTATATCCTCGGGACCAGATAGTGAGACTAAAGCAGTGGTCTTCAAACATTTTTGGCCTGGATCCCCTTGAGCAAAATGTGGGGAGGCTGGGACCCCCAAAAATGCCAAATGGACAGTAAGTCAAAATGGCCATGAACTATTGTGTGCAGTTGCCACACCCTGCTCCCAGTATAATCCCTGCCTCCTCCCCACCCTGCTCCCAGCACAGTCATTGGGCCAGCGGTGGTTTGTGAACTTTTTAAGTGGAGGGGCATAAATATTTCCCTCAGATATGTCATGGTGACAGATCCTTGTGAGGGAGCCCAAACCAATCAAGGGGGGGTTGCAGGGTTCTCCCCCCTGGAAATTGTTTTAAAATAATTGGTTAAAATGCTGCATTTTAGAGCAGACTTTTTCAAATTAACCTTGTTTATCACTCTTACCTCCCATCCCCAAACTGCTCAGCTTATTAACAAGTCCTTCTTGTCTTCAGCAAAAGCCAAATGATGAATAATGGTGAGCCTGAGCAGGTTTCCCCTTTGAAATCTCTGTTGGAGAAATTAAAGTTGCACCTAATTGTGATCAACAGTGCTCTTTGATTTCCATTTTAAAAAGCCCAACTAAACCTAGTCTGCACATATCACACCAAGAAAGCAAGTACCCTGTGCTTTGAAATAAACGTTTGGTACCATATGGCTCCTGATCACCTATATATAAAATAACATTCTGAAGTGGCTGCTGGGGACATCAAGGTACAATATATGAATATTTTAACTGAAAGAATAATTTAATAGATGTCTCTCGCTTTCCTTCACAATGCACAAACATGCAGTCTTTATGAACCTAAGCTGACATGATTAAACATGTAGTGATAAAGTGCACAGTTTTGGTTTTTATGTGGAAAGGAGAGAGGCATTTGCAGGCAATACCTTAACAGTGGTATCTATCAATAAGATGGCAACAGCTGGCGAATCATGTGAATACCTGCGCATGTGCCTGGCAGTGGTTGGCAAACTATCTGGTAGCTATAAAAGAGCCAACAATAACATTGCCAAAGCTTGTTTTGTGTGCCATTTTTTGTGGTGAGAAAAAATATCAAAGTAGATTTCACATTTTTTTACAGCTTTGAAAAAATATCAGCCCGAGAATAAAAAAAAAAAGAACACAGAAAACAGGAAGCCCTATATATGTTTGATCAAGCATAGGAAGGTGGGTACCCTGTAGAAAAACCTATTATGGATGCAAATCCCTAAGCTTTCTCAGCAATCACTCTCTTGTTATGGTGCTCTTCAAATCGTCTGCATTTTAAAATAACCCACTACTTAACTAATGTAATGGTTTAACAGAACATGTAAGATCCAATGCCCAATAGTGTAGATATCTACAATACTGTATACTGTGGCCATTATTTTCTCGATGCTAAATCTGGTCTTCAGCATGCAATGAATATTGTGTGTAATGATAGCTGTGTGCAAGTAAATGGTACTGTTACACTTGATATTCATTGTATGCTGAAGACCAGATCTTTTTTAGTTTATGATCTAGATTCTAGTCTAGATTCTAGACCAAAAACAAATCGCATTTAAAAAGATGGTTTTGTTTTGTTAAATTCAGACTGTGGGTGTGCGACTCCCTGCACATGAGGCTGCAGCCGCCCATGGGGTTGTGTCCCACAGTTTGAATACCGCTGATGTAGGTCATGTGGCCTAAGACCCACTCACCTTGTTAGTCCTGCCTCGTCCTTTCTGCTCTTAACTCTTATATCAAAGACGTCTCTAGTCTGAAGTGAAGGACAATTGAAGAAAAGGGCAATTCGTGTTTGGACCTGTTCGGACTGGTAGACCCCTGTGCCTGAACCCCTACTCAGACAACAGGTAAGCACGTGCCAATATGTGTTTTCTTGCTCTGTTCCCACAGGCCATCCCCACCATCACCAGGCAATGCCAACGTCAATAACATCTCTCCTCCTCTGAGGCATGGACTCTGCAATGCAACAACCTCTCCCATATCAGCCTTCAGCCCATCAGCACCCCCTCACCATCCACAGCATGGAAGTTGAAGCTCGCCAACGTCCGCTTAGCTATCACCCATGCAGCAGACATTGCTGACCTCCTCACTACACATGACCTTGAAGCCATCTTCCTCATCGAGACTTGACTGACACCCACCTCCACCCAACATTTTAGACATCCTTGTCTCTGACGGCTACAGCCTCCAACACAGAGACCGGCCATACAAGAAAGTTGGAGGCCTCACAGTCATCTTCAAGAAATTGTGGCCCTGCATTAGACTTGACGTCAACAACATTGGCTCCATCAAAGTCCTCTCCTGCCACTCCCCGCTCACCTACACCTTCTATCTCATCTACAGACCACCCAAACCCAACACCGCCTTCATCTGAGACTTCAGCAACCTGGTGTCTATCATGTCCATGTAGCACGACAACAACATCTTCCTAGGAGACTTCAATCACCCAGGCAAGAAGGCCTCCAAATCGATGAAGGAAGCTCTCCTCTGCCTTCCCGACACCCTCAACTTCACACAGCACATGAAAGAACCAAATAACATCCTCAGCTTAATCATCACTGCACAGCTTTGCTCCACTACAGCTCTCCTCTCCCGCTTGTCTCGTTTGACCACCTGGCTGTGCCTTTCAAAATCCTGTATAGAACCCCAGTTAAGCACTTCCAGCAGAAACCCATTGGACAACCCTTCAGGTCCGTCAAGAACTTCCCAGTGGAAGCCCTCATGGAAAATTTCACCAACCTCCACCTCACATGAACCGAACACCCCCAACCAAACTGCTGGAAGCACTTAAGGCCACCCTTTCAGACTCCATCAACTGACACGTGCTTCTGAAACAGCACACCTGCAAACTGAAACTGTCAGCATCATAGTGCATTCAAGAAATCAACCGCAGCAAAAGGGTCATCAGTAAACAAGAGAAAAGTTGGCACTGCTCCAGAACAGTATCTGACCTGGTGCTCCTCATGGTGC
Source organism: Ambystoma mexicanum (assembly GCF_040938575.1). Classification (NCBI taxonomy): domain Eukaryota; kingdom Metazoa; phylum Chordata; class Amphibia; order Caudata; family Ambystomatidae; genus Ambystoma; species Ambystoma mexicanum. The sequence continues at coordinate 376,235,627 of NC_090933.1, forward strand.
ACCAAGCAACCCATGGATAATTATCAACATAGCCAAGGTCTCCTACTATCAGAATCCTTTAGCAGAAGGCGATAACCAAAGCAGAGCCCTCTTCAAAGCAGTCAAGCACTGCATCAACACGCTACCCAAACCTCCCATACTACACCATCGACAAATCAACTGCCATCAACAACTTCTTTAACGACCAAATCAGCAAGATTTGCAAGCACATAGACACCAGCTCTGCATCCACAGACCCACCTCACGTCCATCCTCATGAAATCTCCACACCCACAGCAACATTCAAGACACTCTCCACAGAGGACCTGGTAGAAACTCTGGCTGCCCTCTAAATCACACCGTTTACAGATGACATCCTCCCAGCATCCATCTTCAAGACACTCCCCACAGAAGCTCTCCTTCCTTATCCAGAGATCATCAACAACTCCCTAACTCAAGGCACCTTCCATCGAACCTAAAGACAGGACAAATCTTCCCTCTATTAAAGAAGCCCACTCTGGATCCCGACAACCTAGGTAACTATCACCCATCTTCCCTTTCTAAGTAAGATCGTTGAGAAAGTGGTAGCCACGAAACTGCAGCAACACATCGACACCGACAATCTCCTCCAAATCTACCAATCCGGGTTCAGACCCAGATGCAGCACAGAGACGGCAACCATACAGGTGGTCGACAATGCCCTCAACATCCTTGAAGATGGGCACCCTTGCCTCTTGGGTCTACTCAACCTCTCAGGTGCTTTCGACACAGTAGACCACAAGGCGCTCACAGACACTCTACATGGGTGCATAGGGATCAGCAATTATGTCCTATGCTGGTCCAAGTCCTACCTTTCCAACGGCCAGCACTTTGTTCAGATGGACTCCTCTAGATCACCAATGCTACCCATCACCAGTGGAGTCCCACAGGGTACCATCCTCTCCCCAGTGATCTTCAATCAATACATGGAGCCGCTGGGAGCCTTCCCAGCCACACAGAACATCCACATCCACCAATACAATGATGACATACAGCTATACCTCAAGATCAACTCCATCATGGATATCCACAGGCTCAAAACCTGCCTCTTGCTGATCCAGTCTTTGATGTCAAGTGCATACTTGAATCTCAACCCCTCCAAGACTGAATTCCTACTCCTCACCTACAACACTGAGCACCCAGACTTACAGACCGGGCTATCAGACATGAACTCTGAGGGCTTCACACCTGAGTTCACCTCCTGCGCCAAGTCCCTCAGATTCCACATCACCAAACACCTCTCCTTCAATACACCCATAGCTGAGAACATTCAGACAGCTTGGTATCAGCTGTTCCTACAGCAGAATGTCAAGCCCTTTCACCCTCAGACAGTTATAGATCCACCTTTCAAACAATGGCCCTATCCCACCTGCATCAGTGCAATCTCCTCCTCAAAGGCCTCCTACCGTCCCCCCTTGTAGCCCTGAGAAGTCTCCTACACATGGCTGCACGCCTTATCAAGGGTTTACACAGATGTGACCCTATCACCCCGGCCCTCATTGACATTCACTGGCTCCGACTGCATGGAAAAGCTACCTCGCTGAGAAACCCAGCATCTCCGGCAGACAGCATACCACCAGAACCCAGGACACGTGCAAACTTGAAATGTGACACTGCAAAAAATAGAGGCCCAGAAAACAGGCCTTCTCTGCCTACGCCCCATGACTATGGAACTTCCTCCCCATCGGCATCAGACTTGCCCCCACACTCCTACAATTCACAAAATAACTCAACCTCCACCTCTTCAAGGAGTCTCTCAGCCTCAACGCCCAGGCAATCAAGTCGCCCCTGCACGACCTGACTCACTACATGCTGTCCACCCATCTCCTCCCCTGCAACCCTGTACAGCTGTACCCCTCCTCTGTACCCCTCTGTATACTACCCCGCTCTAATCTATTCTGTTGTTTCCTCTGAAAAGTGCTCCATTATGCATCTGTACTGTTGTATACCTCTGTAAAGCCCTACATTGTGTATCGCTATTGTTGTAGCCCTCTGTAAAGTGCTCATTTGCTTCTCGAAGCTAGGTCTGACTCAATAAATACCAAAATAAAAATAATAATAGTTGTGGCATTTTGTGTCTTGCAAGTGAACAGTAAAGTTGTTGTTCTGTCATCATCCGAAATGTATGTGTGAAACTCGTTTCTTCAACAGTATCAGTATTCAAACGGTTTGTTGTAATGGTGTAAGCAAAAATAAAACAAAAGGAGTTTAATGTGGTAGTAAACAGAATAAATGCCACTTTACAGGGGTCAAGTTCACTATCTAGTCCACCAACACCGTTTTTGATCGTTCCCCTGGAAATCCTCTGCTGCCAGCACCATTTAGAATTGCGTTAAGTGCTGTATTGAAACATATTTATGGATGCAATGTGTTATTAATTTCCCAAGTTCATTATTTAATTATACAGAGCTATTTGATACTTGGTGTCAAAGTGTACAGTAATTTCGGATAACCATATAGATTGCACTGACCTATCCTGCATAATTTGCAGAATACAAATGTTGTAATTATTATTCTGAACACAAGCAATGCTTATTGTTGTGCATTTCTTTTTGGTTGTTTGTGCATAAAGAGAAAAATCCATTTATCTTATAGTTTTATTTAAATGTAATATTGCTTTCCCAGCCAACAGTCATGCTGACTCAAAGTAAAATGTATTATACCAAGATGCTATACAGATAATTTGAGGTGCTCAATAAAACAAAACATTGCTATTTGTTTTTCAAAATGTATACATTTAAAAAATGTATGCATCAATGTATGTTTGTTTAAGTTATGATTTAGTAAGGTATATTGTTATACTTTTTTAATTCCAAGAATGTAATGAACACTTTCATAAAATGTAAGAAAACGAATCCTAAAAAGTGATGCTTTAAAAGGGTCCAACTCTGTTTTACGTTACATTTGAGACAATATGCTGCACGTTTTCTTTGTCTTTCTGTCTTTTATAAGTCCCTTATCTGTGTGGTTTTCTGAGTCTGCTGCAGTGATATATGTGCCAGATACAGGTCACGTACTTGAACCCTAAAAGGAAGAATTGTGCCCTCAAAACTCTGTATAGAAATACAAGATTATATAAAACAGGGATTGTGCCAAAGGCAAGTAACTCTAAACCAGGTGGTAGTGCAATGGCAGACACACTTGCCTACTTTGCACACGTTTCTATAATCATTCACATTGAGGCTAGCAGCATTACCATGGGAGACATTTTGCACAAATTGTTTAGTACCTGCCAGAGATCACTTGCAGGAGTGACAGAAACAATAAGTGCAGGCCTATGCGAAAGCACAGGCCAGTGGGAGCCCAACAGCAAGTGCTGAGAGTGGGTGAAGACTGGCGGCTATTGGGGGGGAGGGGCAGAGGACCCAGGTGGATACATAAGGGCCCTGGTCACCAATATCAGAGACTGTGGGGTTTAGCAAGGGAGGGAGAGGGGTAAGGAGGATGTGAAAAGGAAAGTCTTGAGGCGCTTCTGGTATTTGAGGAGATCCGGCTCAAGATGGAGAGGAATGGGGAGGATGTTCCAGAGGAGGGAGCCAGCCGAGGAAAGAAATCAGCCACCAGCTCGCTCTTTAGAGAAGCACTTGACACACTGAGAGTTGGCGCCGGTGGAGCGCAAAGGTCTGGAGGGAGAGTATTTGGTGGGTGGCCAGTTGCAGGTAGCATGGTGCCTGGCCCTAGACAGCCTTATGGATGATGCAGAGGTATGTGAATTATTTGATCCTTGTAGCAACTAGGAGCCAGTGGAGAGATTTTAGGGCTGGAGAGACATGGTCCCTGGGCTTGAGGTCAAGGATAAATCTTGCTGCCCTATTGTGGATAAACTGGAGGGGATGTAGAGAAGAAGAGGGCAGATTAAGGAAGAGCTATTGCAGTAGTCAAGCCTAGAGAGTACCAGAGCTCTAGAGACATTGAGCATCTGGGGGAAAGCGAGGAAAGAAACGATTCCTTTGAGGAGGTGGAGTTGAAAGTGGGTCTTCTTGGCAAGATCTTGGGAGTCAGGGAGGAAGGAAAGAAAGAGAGGAGTTGAAGATGACACTAACGTTTCTGGCTTCAGAAGAAGAAGGGGGAGCCCGTAGAGGCTGGCCAGGGTGAGCGGAAGAAAGAGGGAGTAGGAGTCCCAATGGATAGTGTCGGGGTAATTTCTCGGGGGTCAGCAGGGCCGTTCCTGGATCTCTGGGGTTGGGGAGGCCCCAACTCCTCCTGCATCCCAAAGGAGTATGTGGCACACACAAGAGCAAAAGAGTTACTGCTGTTTATTGCACAAAACAGACAGGAACAGGTTCTGGGAGCACAGATAACCAAGCAACGTCTCATCTGTAATGGGCTTGCAGGCCCTTTTTCTAGCCGGATGATGCGACTATGTGCGTCACCTGGGAAAACTAGCCCCTCAACCTAACGCTATCTCGGGTTGGCTCCCGGAGTGGTAGGGTCAGTATAGGCCCGTATAGAAGGAAAGGTTATTGGTAGAGAAGGTGTCAGGTGGTACGTTTGGGTCGTCCCTAAGATTTGCTACATAAGAATTGTTACAAGGGGAAAGTTAGTGATTGGCTAAACTATAGTGGCATCAGTGGTTAGCCCCTCATATTCTGATTGGTTCACCCGTGAGCCCCCAAGCCTGGGACCATTGCTGTTTCCAGGTTGCGGTGTACCTGGTGCTGGCAACAATGTATGACTATGTGTCAGTGGCGGACAATGGACAGGTCTTACTACTGGCTGTTGAGTGTCCCTTTCCCGTCGCTGTCGGTGTCCAACTTGTCACTTCGTTGTTGCAGTCTGGGTCCCAGACATGAGACCCCAGAGCTTCTCTGGACCTTGAGCTTGGCACCGTATCAGGTTGGTCTGGTCACGTGTTAGAAGACCGTGGCTGGAGCAGAATTACAGGTATTTGATTTGTATTTCGGCTCTGAGGAGTGTTTAGCAGTGGCAGGTGTAACCTTGGCGCGGGGAGCACGGCGTGTAGATTGCAATTTCGTTGCATTGGCTGTGGGGCTCTCGTCAGGTTTTGTTCTGCATGATCAGCATCTTGCAGCTCTGTCTGAGCTGCTCCGGTCTGGGGACTCTTGGTTTGCGGCCTACCTTGGCCTAGTCTATGGGTGGTGGCATACAGTCCATAATACAGGGGTCATGAGGGGTGACATATGCAGGGCTACATCTTCATGGTTTTAGTAGCAAGGAAGCGTCTGCAAGGATATACACGAGCTCTTCTGGCGTCTTGCGTTTCTGCAGTGCTGTAGTTAGCCTATGTGATAAATAACAACGATGCATATGTGAGTGTGAGTGGTCCTCTACATCATAGCACTGAGTATGTTCTTCGTGTCGGTTGGTGAGAGTCTGATCCAGGTGCTTGGTGGCACGTGTGTTCTTGTCCGCTGACTATGTCATCACGTCATCTCTAACGATGGCGGTATTTGTGTGTGATGCCTAATCGAGTTTGTCCATATGGTCAGTGTCAGCTCCACCCGAGGTCCCAGCACGTGGTTTGGATGACGCGCAGCTTGCCTGGGTGTGCGGGGCGTAGTCACGGTGGATCTTGACATCTGGGGTGGCAGTGAGTGGGTCGAACTCCTCCCACGGTGGGTGCTTAGGTCGTGATGTCATAGGCCATGGCCTGGACGAGAATCAGGGGAAGGGATCATCCCATTTTCCCTCTTCAGTCCCCCTTCTGGTCGACTTATCAGCCACAAAATGATCCACTCTTTTATCTCCTCGTACTCGCCATACCTTTGTTATTCCTGCCAAGTGTCTGTACCAGTCACGTGGTCTTCAATTGACCAGTACATATATACACATCCACCACCGGGCTTGCAATAAACCCAATTTCCAACATAGCTTTTCAGGTTTCTTGGATTCTCAACTTTTACGGATGGTGGGTACAAGTCTGCTTCTACTATCTGCTGGCGTAGCCGTTCATGTTCCTTGATGATGACGTCTGCGTGTTTGTCATCTTCAGCTGGCATAAGGACATGCATGCTAATCATTTCCTCAGCAGTACACTTTGATCTTGCCTTCCATAGCTTTATCCCCTTCAGAGATGCCATTCCCAGTATCATGCATCCTGCAACAACCTTGAGGCCATCCGAGAGCCATGATGGCAGCCAAGACCAGATGTATGAAAACCAGCTACCATCCTTCTTCAACCCCTTTAGTTTCTCTTCCATCTTGGTGTGCATCTTGGCCAGCTGTGATACCGCTGCAGATAACGTACCGTATCGTTTGCAGGAATGAACGTGCAAATTGAACTTCCAAGTTTTGCACAAACACCTCCTTCCATTGCTGTCAGAAGGTACAGTACATATGTGTTGTGTAGGGCCACCATCCTAATTGCTCTTAATTCTTCCTTTATCGCATTGAATCCATTAACAGTGGAGTTAATCATCACCATTAGCTCCCATCTTGTTATTTGTAGCCATTTTGCATTTGCATACGTCTGCACTCCTGGATGTATGATGGAGGAAAAGAACATTGCCGCTCTGCTAAATATCCTGTGTGCTGGTGGAATGTCGCTCAGTGCTGTTTCTGACTGTCCCAACAGGTAATTTCCTGTCAGTGGTTCCCCTTGTCTTTTTACTCTGGATAGGTGGCTATCGTGTGTAGTGCCGCTCTGTGACTTGCTGCCTATCTTGGTCAGTGATCTTTTCTTCCTTTTTTCCCCTTTGTCAATCTTAGGGAAGTTCTCCATGGTGACGTGCTTTTGTGGAACTACTAGTGATGGTACATTGATGTGTACCATAGTGCACGCTCCATTCCATAACTGTGGCAGGCTGTTGTATGCTTTGGCTCCGCAGGCTCAATAGTGGTCCATCAATACTGCTGTTCCCGCACCCCCCTCAGGAACCTTGATCGTTCTTTTGTATCCTTCATTCATTCCAACATCAATTTCTCCATCATGCTGGTAACATAGTGTGGGCAATGTAAGGGGAATTATTGTTATGGGTTCTTCCTCTTTATCTAACCATGTTACCAATGCTGCACCTTTTGTCCATTCCTTGTAGCATTTGTCGTTTTCTTCTTGCACTGTCATCACTGATGATTTCACCAACGTCAAAGGTGTACTTCCCACAGCTCCATCCACCCATCCTTTCTTCGGTATACCTTGCCATTTATTATTATTAGTGGCCTTTCACAGCACCCTGGTTCACCTCCAATCTCCCTTGCATTCCACTGGCATGGCAGGTAGTTCAGTGTAACCACTTTTGTTTCTCCCTTGTCAGGTCCGTCTGTTTTGTACTGGAGCCCTTCGTCAGCTGCCAATAATTGTCAAACATTGGTAGTATTTTGAAGTTGTCTATGTAGGGGTATGTTGACCTTGATTTCCATCTTAGTGTGGCTGTTTTCCCTTGAAATTGTCCCCGTGTTTGAAACAACTCTAAATATAACAGGCATTCTGCAGTTGTTGCAGGTACTTCAGTTGCCACAAATGTTCTTGAGGCACTCATGGCATATGGCATCAACGAGCACACATAGCAGTTGTCCTTTGTCGAGTCCTTACCAATTTTTAACATGTTGTTGGAGACGTGTTCGGATTCTGTAAGGTATGTGTCCACCCCATTTACATCAATAGAAACACTACGTTTATCCCTCTTTATGTTGGGCCCCGTGCTACTTGTACCACCTGACACCGTGCTCCTTGCCGCCATGGTAGGGGAAATGTTAGTACTGGGGGATGCTGTCACATAAAAAGCATAGTAGGCCTGCCAGACAGCAGCAGTAATCAGACCAGTTGTGAAAAATATCCCTAACATCTTTATTACAGTAGCTATTACCACTGGCATTTTCCTCTTACCTTTGCTGCGGTCCTGCAGCTACCTTACTTTAGATGATATAGGTGCCCGCCTGAAAATCTCTGAAAATGTGCGTCATTACTGTTAGTACTTTTTATTCAAGCCCTGCGTATCAAGTGGCCGTTCAATGCCCAGGCAAAAAGCTCTTCCAACACTTTCCTTACCGTTTAATCTCTTAAGGAAGGTAATGCTGTGTGGAGGTGTGGAAACGAGCGTACTATTAGCATGAGAAACGCGTTATAATAGATTCATATTCTCCGTGGTCGTAAGTATTTTGGCCTTTTTATAATATATACAAATTTGTGTCACAAAGCTTTGGGATATAATTTGACCCTGGGCAGTGGTGTATGTTCTTTGTCAGTCACTTACATATGCAATAACAATTTGCAATACCTGCATGTGTGAGACAAAAGAGAAGAGAGCATGCACGTGTTTACACAGTGTGCTGTATATTGTAGACTCCTTTGACAATATTCTTCTTTAGCTGGCGGTGTTAATTTTAGTTGAACTTATTTATTTATTAATTAATTTATTTATCGTTCTTTTATCTGAAATTCTTAATTAATTGTTCTGGTGTGGTGGCGTACTTTGTCTGGGATCTCGTGATCATGGGGTGGGCTATGGGTGGCTCATCGTTTGTGTCTGTTGGCGTATCTGGCGCCTCTGCTGTGTCATTGTTGTCAGTTGTCATTGCTGAAGCGTTTGCCCCTTCGCTGAGATGAGGGCAGGTCTGTGCTTCGTAGGGCTTGATGTCGTGAATGTGTGTCCAAACGTCCTTGCCATAGAGTTTTACTGCTCAAGGGGCCACTTTCTGCACTTTATGGGGCCCTGTGAATCTAGGGGCGTTCCATTTCCTCTGATAGTTCTTTGGGAGAACTTCATCTCCTTCTTTCACTGTCCATTGTGCAGTCAATTCCTGTTCCTCGTTGGTTGCTTTTCCCTGTTGGTTGTTCTTTGACCCACCCTGTGTCCGTTAAATCTGTTGAGAGATAAAAGCGGCACTAGTAACCAAGGAAGAGACATACTCGTGCAATTCTTCACCAAAAACAGTACTTGCATTATTACAATCACTCATTGGCCTTGATGGTGGTGTGAGGGGGAGGTGCATCTGGCGTCCAGTCACCACCTCATGGGGTGTGAGTGTGAGAGAAGGGCCTCAACGACCGGTGGGGGGTGTCTGTACTTCCGCTCCCTATATGGTGGAGGGGAGGCACAGGAGACCCCAGCCAAGATTCTCTATTACAGTAGCAATGGTCGAGCAATCAAGGCCTAGCTTCTCAGGAGGTGATGCAGGCTGGTTCTTAAGTACAGTGTCTTCCCCAAGCCCCCACAAAGGAATATCCACACTCTGTATTGGTTAGAACACAGTTTTTATATAATCAATATTTAAGGTTATGTACATTTATCATAATAACTCACTTTGTACTCTGGCAAAATCTACAATGGCAAATATTTACAATCCTAAAGTGGTACCACCCTAGATCTCATTACAGTGCATTAACAATACTGTACAATGTCACACAGACCAATAGCGGGAAACCAGCAATAGAGAGAGGAGAGAAAATAAGATGGTTGAGCAATAGGCAGAATACTGGCCCCTACCACTGGACACAGTTCTGTGTGGAGATCCCCCCACCTGGGCAACCTGTAAATAAAGATATAGCACAAGCCCAGTCTATATATTGCTCTGCAAGTCTTATTCTCTCCTATAATGTTTTTACCCCCCCAATGTACCTGGTGGAGTCGAGCTCCTCGAAGAGGCGTCGACAAACGTCGAGGAACTCGCTGTTCGGCGACGGGGAATCGACGGCCCTTCTTGAATGCCTTCCCTTTCAAGCGGGAGGCACGGGGCGTCGAACGTCCGTCGACAAACGAGGTAGAACGATGTCGATGAGGCGGCAGCTTCGTCCGAGCGGTGCTCGTCGGAGCGTCGGCGTCCTGCAAGGCGGAGGTGTGCGGGGCACCTCGATGACAATAGTTCTGGACCGCAAAGATTGTAGAGACGGAGGCCCAGCAAGGGCGTCGAGTCGTCCGAGTCTTTGAGGTCGTCGGGTGGCGGGAAACCCACCGGCAGGTTTCTCCTCGGCGCGTTGGTCGTCCTCGACTTTCTCCGGCAGGATAAGCGGTCGACGATGCGGTCGAGAGAGTCCTTCGATTGAATGTTCTTAGGCAAAGGAGCGGACGGCTCCGGTCATCGGCGGCACAGCGTCAAGTGGTTCCCACGGCTGGGCAACACAACTTCGAAGGGCCTCCAGCGGTTACACAAACTTGCGAACCCTGGTCGACGGCAATGGACTTCGACGGCGTCGATGTCCGGGTGCTTCACTTCGATCTCCTCAGCGGTCCCGTCTCGGGTCGACAGCCTTTCGAGGGTCTGTCTTCCAGGGCGCTTCGGCGAAGATGGAGCGGTGCTCGATGGTCCCTCGGAGCACGGGAAGAGGGCGCCTTACCAGGTCCTCTCTCGGGTCAGCCCTCGACGAATTCGTCAGCCTTCGGATCGGTCGAAGCAAATGCCACAGCAAGTCTTCTTCTTCCAGCTGGACGTCGAGGATCAGCAGTTCCAGTTACTCGTAGAGTGGAGACTCAGCTCCCTGGCTGCTTTAGGAGCACAATGGTCGCTTCTCAACCAAAGGTCCTTTCTGAACACTTTTCCAGTGGTGAGAGGTCCCCATATATACTATCCTCTCTCTCATCCACGCTGCTGGCACACACTCAGCAGCCAATCATACTGCAGGGCATTCATGCAGTCAGTCAGCCAATCAGGCACACAGTGCATTCAGGCCACACTCCTCCCTTCCAGACACTCACAACAGGGAATGTGGATTGGGACAAGTACCCAGCCATTCAACACTACACACTGCATTCAGGCCAGTTTCGGGCAGGGCTGTCTCAGTCTTTGTCTCTCATGCCAGAAACCAGACAACCACAACAAGGAGTGTATATTGGTCACACACTCCATTCACCCAGGTCCCACCCACAGGAGGTACCCACAACATACAGTCACTGAGAAGGCTCCAGCCAGTCTAGCTGGGCCTTCACAACAATACCATACATGGAACTTCCACCCAACAGCCAGTCAGGGGGAAGGGACAGAGACAGGGCTTCCCAGGACTTTGGGAAAACAAGATAACAGGCCATAGAAAGCATTAGGAATTAACTGATCCCAATGGCAGGGCCTGGGTATCCCAAAATGGAGGACACCCGCAGCACCTGCCAAACTCAGCACGGAGCTGCCACCAGCCCATACCCTGCTCTGGGGCCACCCACAGGTGCCCAAAAACATACACTAGGGGCACAGGGTTGTACCCCTACCCATGGGTGCCATAAGGGTATCCCATGGGTCTGTTCACCAAACCAAAAGAGAGAGCTGCACTGCCAGGAGTCCCACATGGACTCCGGGGCAGAAAACATAACAGAACACACGGTAGAAACAGAAATAGGACAAGGATTCAGAGGCCCTGTCCCTCAGATGCATTTCCAGCATCACAGTGAGGTAGTGGTCTGAACCTGGTCTATTCCTTAACTCAAACAGGGCCAGCGGGAGGCAGCACAGCCAACTCTTTTTGGTCATTTGCTGGATCTTTGCTATTTCCTCTTTTAGGAGACCATTGAGGCGTTCACAGATGTCATTAGCTTGTGGGTGATACGCGGAGGCAAACTTATGCTTGATTCCTAGAAGGGCAGTTATGTGTTGGAATAATTAATTGGCAAAGTGGGGACCGTTGTCTGACCTCAGTACTTTGCAAACTCCCCACCGGGGGAAGACCTCCCTTACTAAAAATTTAGCTTCTCTGAATACATCTGCATGAGAGCACGGACCGTCCTCAATCCATCTTGAAAATGGGCACACTACTACAATCATATATCTGTATCCTTGACATACATTGATCATGTCGATGTAGTCAATTTGTAGCTGCAAAAAGGGTCTTTCAGGCCGGGATATTGTACCTTTGATCACTTGCAGCGTGTGACCAGCCGTGTATTGATGACATGTGAGGCAATTGCTAATGAAATTTGCAACATGTGAGTTTAGCTCGGGGCAGAACCATGATTTTTTTAGTCATGCTGTAATTACTTCTTTCCCTGTGTGCGTGGAATGGTGTAGTTGGACCAGAGCTGTTTTCAGTAGGGCCAGGGGCATCACAACTTTCCATGTATTATTATGTCACCATAGTGCATCTGTGGGGGACATGATGCATCCTCTTTTGACCCACAGTTCCTTTTCTGCCATTGGTGCTGCCACTTGCAGTTCCATAATCTGTGTCTCTGGGATGTGTGTGTACCCATCCTTCATTATCATCTGTCTTACCCCACCCCCCTTATCTTTTTGTTTTTCTTGGAGGTCCCATGTCTCTCCAAAGTACGCATCATATTTAGCATGTGCGTCTGCTGTTTCATTACCTCTTGATATTGGAACGTCTCCATTAGTGTGTGCCTGACACTTCACCAGTGTCACCTCTGCTGGGTAAGCAATTACTTCTATTAGTTCACCCAGTAGGAGAGCATGTTGTACTGGTGTGCCATCTGCTCTTCTGAATCCTCCTCTTTGCCACTTTATTAATCCTGAATGTACTGTTGAGATTACATATGCACTGTCAGAGTATATTTACTCGTTTCTCATTTCTTTCTTCTAAGGCCAGAATGAGCGCTAGTAGTTCTGCTGCTTGCACTGAATAGTGCTGAGGTAGTTTGACACATTTTACTGGTACGTAAGTCCAGTCTTCAATCAATCGCACTACTGCTGCTCCTGTCCTTCTTATTCCATCACTTTGATCAATTGTTGATGACCCATCGATGCACATTATCTCACCCCCCTTTAGGGCATTCTCTTCTACTTTTCTGGTATATGAGTAAAATTCAATTGCATGTGCACAGTCATGTGCATGATCTCCATTTTCCACTTCCTCTGCTATTAACCGTGCTGGATTGACATTACTGCACCTTACTATTTTCAGCTCAGGTCTAGACAATATAAGCTCGTACCCTGTTGCTCTTTGTGTAGTCGGCGTGGACTTTGGCTTGTTTAATATTGCTAAGAGGGTGTGTTCCACATATAGTGTGGTGGAGCATCCCATGGTGATTGAGGATGATTTTTCTACTGCGGATGCTGCTGAAGCTAGGCCTTGTTCGCACGGGAAGTGCCCCATCATTACAGGATCCAAGTGGCCACTGTAAAATGCCACTGGTTTGTGTCCCATGCCTGTCTTTTGTGTTAGCACAGCTTTCATTACTACACCATCGCAATGTGAGAATATGTAGAATTCTTCTTCATAATTAGGAGTACCTAGTACTGGTGCCATTGAAATAGCTTGTTTAAGCTCATTGAATGCATCTGTCATTTCTTTTGTCTACCCCAACATCCTTGCCCCCCTCTGTGCCTCCCTGAGGGCTTCTAGCAGGGGTCCTATGTATGAGCTGTAATCAAAGACCCATGCTTTACAGTAATTGCATAGGCCAAGAAATTGCTGCAGTTCCCTGACCGTCTGCAGCTGTGGTGTATTCTTTATTGCTTGTGCCCTTTGTGGTGCAATGCTCCTTCCCTTTTGTGAAATGATCTGCCTGATATAGAGTACTTGCTCCTGACAGTACTGCAGTTTCCCCTTGTCAACCTTGTATCCTTTCTCAGCCAGCATTGTGATCATCTTTACAGAGTCCCTCCTGCACTTTTCCTCAGTGTTGCTGCAGATGATGATATCATCCACATACTGTAGCACTGTAATTTCCATCTCTATGTTTCCTAGGTTCATTTGTATTACTTTGTTAAAGATGGATGGTGACTCACAGTCCCTTGGGGTAGTCTAGTGTGTTTCCATTTTGCGTTGCGGTATGTGAACATTGTTAAATCTTGTGAGTCAGGGTGCAGTGGTATTGAGAAAAATGCATTTTTGAGGTCGATCACTGTGAATCGTGATGCCTCTGCTGGTATCCTGCACAGTATTGTGGCTGGGTTAGCTGCTATCGGGTACTCCGCCTCCACAATGTGGTTAGAAGGCCTCAAATCTTGTATGAAACGCCAAGACCCTCCCTTTGCCTTGCGCACAGGGTATACCACAGTGTTGCACACGGATTCTGATGGTACCAATATCCCTCTATCCACTAGGGCAGTTATCGTCTCATAGATCCCTTCATCAGCTTCTTTAGATAGTGGGTACTGCTTCACCCTGGGCAGAATTGCACCTTTCTTTAGCTTTATTTGTACTCCTCCGATGCTTTTTATGCAACCCATGTCATCGGGACTAGTAGTCCAGAGTGATGTTGGTACAGCTGCTAAATTTTCCTCGTAGAAGAGTACTTGTTTAGGGATGGGTGCTTCTAGTGCCATTGCCATTTTCTGTGCTACCTCCTTGTACCCTCAACCAAACATAGACGCTCATCTGGAACACCATCTCCCCATCCCCTACTTCGTCTGAGAACAGCTCCTCATCTGACACCTGCATCAGCCTGTATCCTTCAGCTAATGCTATTATTGCTCTCCATGCTTTTCCTTCCTCATCCTGGGCGTGAACTGCAATGTAGTCTCTGGTTGCTACAATACTCTCGATGTCCACTGATATTATTGCCCCTTCCTCCTCACTAGTGGGTGTTTCCGCTCTGAGAAGGTATGCTGCTGGCCTCCTCCACACCATGCCCTCAATTCCTGGTAGCCATGCTATTGCCATGTCTGTCCCATATTGGAAGAGTTCCCCGTCCACTGGTTCCACCCTTGCCAATGTCTTGCCACAGTAAGCCTGGAGTATGTGTCGTGCGTTGAGCATGTGTATGCCTGGCATGGAGCATACTATTCCTTTGTCAGTGAATGATAGAGTCATGTTCAGTATGCTCATGAAGTCTCTCCCAAGTATATTTACTGGTGATTGTTTTGAGTATAACAGTGGCAGAGATAGGCCGTGATCTCCGACAGATAAGGAGATGTTATCAGTAAAAGGAACCAGCCCTTGAGCCCCAGAGAATCCTTGAGTGTGCATGGCCTCGCCTGACAAATTGAACTTCCCTTCCCTAATACAGGGCCTAGTGGCCCCTGTATCAACTAAGAAAGAAAATGTTTTGTCACCTATCACCACCTTTATGCGTGGTTCCTCCACAGGATGGGACACAACAAGGACGTCTGTGGGCTGCCCTATTGGGGGTATAGTGATTGTCCGTTCCCTGTGTATGGTTTGTGACCCAGTATTGTCACCTTTCCCAGTTGCGTCTGTGGTATTGGCGTGTCCGTAGGTAGTTGTTTATTGTCCTGTATTTGCGTGAGCTGTTGAACTGTCTGGATGTGTTGTTGTGCCGTCATCTTTTGCTGTTGTGCTTGTTGCTGTGCTGGTTGGTACTGCATTTGTTGTGCAGGGGGAGTCACGTATTGTTGCTGTGGTTGTGGTGGTACTTGTTGTTGCACGTGTGTTTCTGTCATTTGCGTGTGGATGTTGATAGTAGTGCTGTCTCCCGTTGTAACCCTGTTGCCCTTGCTCTCCCCATCCTACGTGAGCTGGCCTTGCCCTGCATGTGCGTGATACGTGTCCTACTAGTCCACATGTACAGCACGTTGGCGGCTCTCGGGCTTGCCACGGGTATCCTCCAGTGTTGTCTGAGTACCCCTGATGTCCATATTGGTTATACCCTCGGAACCTTCCCCCTTGCTGGGGTGCTGCTTGCTAACCCACCCCTCGCCCTGTAGTTGTTTGTGTAGCCATTTCCCACTTGCGTGTATCCTCCCCCCATCAGAGGAGCGTATGTGTGTTGGGCTGTGTATGGAGGTGGTGGTGGCAGTTGCAGTGTTGTAATTTGTGCTTGCTGTGGTGGTGCTGCTGGTTGTTGCGGCTGCTGTGTAGTGGCTGGTGTTTGTGTGGCTGGTACCGGTGTCCCCTGGGCGGGGCTTGTTATTAGAACACCTTCCATGGCATATTTTGACAGTTTCTTTTGGACCAGTTTTGCCCCATCTGCCTTTCTGTCTTCCTCGTTCTGTTTCATCTTTTCTTGCCATAGCCTACAATGGTGTACTACTGTTAGCTATATTCCTGGCCATGCATTTGCTATTCCTACCAAGGTTCTTAACTGCCTCTGTACTGGTTCTGGGAGCCCCTGTATCAGTATTTGGAAAAAAATTGCTAGTGTTTTGTCCCATGGTTCCCGCGTTTCCAGGCGCCACTTCTCCTGAATTTCATGGATGTAATCAACAGAGTCCTCATTCTCACGCATTTTGCGTGACGTTATTGCCCCTATGTCTGAAATGTCCGGATATTGTACCCTCAGCGCTTGCCATAGTGCATGTCTGCAATTTGCAAACGACGCCCCATCATGTGACGTGTCACTGATTGTCACCCCTGGGAATCCCACCCTCTTCAATATGTCATCTGCTGCATCAGCCAATATGTAAATTAATAACCCCTTGACATAGCCCACTGCTAGCTTGTGTCCTGCAGTTTGCTTTTCCATTTCATATATCCATTTCCCCGTCCCTCCGCTCAAGGATCGTAGTCTATATTTAATGTTCTCCTTGTGTGCATGCTTCCATGGGATATATTGTGGCCTTGCCCCCCCCCCTCTCTAGTAATGGCATTTGTGTGTAACCTTTTACCTCCCCTGGTGCGCGTCTGTGTGGGGATGTGTGCGTGTATTCACTCTCCTCTTCCATGTCAGAAAATTATTCGAGAAAGTCAGTAAGATGTTGTGTGAGCCGATTATCTCCTATGCCCTTATGGCATCTCTGTTGACCAATCTGATCCTTGTTGTGTGGGGCGGCTGATCCCTCCATTCTGTGTCCTGGGAGGTCTCTAATTCTGCCTATTAAACATATGTTGTGTGGTGTGCTGGTGGTGTCAGTGGTTGTTGTGTCCCTTCTCTTTGTTGTCTTTTACCCTCCCGTCCTGTCCTTCCTTCTTCTTGTGTCTTACATTCCCATGACGACCCACAGTCTGGGCGTGTTATGTACATAGCTCCTCCCCACTCCCATCACTCTGTCCTCCGCAAGATCCCTCTTACTCCTCACTACAAAACCTGTCTGAGAATGTCAGTTTTGTGCTTGGGCATTTTCCCCCCAGTGTTACAGTTTCTAAGTCTATGTCTGTGTATTCACCTATCTTCTCCGTGTCTCCCTGTACTTGTGTCATTGTCACACACATGTGTCTTCCCCCATGTGCTTGGCTTGTTCCTCTTAGCCCTTGATTGATTTGTTTGTCTCCTTCATCCTCTAACACCGTTCTTGCCCTGCAAAGTTTGTTCATTATTGCATCACTTACCTGTTCTAGTACACTTGCATCTCTATCCCTGTCGTTCCATATCCCGCCCTCTTTTGCCAATATACTCTCTATTATTCTCCCTTCCTCGTACTTCCGTGCCTTCTCTGATATAATCTTCCTCTTCCATAGTGTCATCTCCCTGTCATTCTCTTCTCGTTCCTCTTCTTTCCTCATGATCTCCCGCTGCTCCATGCGTGCTACTCTTTCTGCAATCCTCCTTATGCGGTCCTCTTCCCGTTGCCTTCTTTCTTCCTCTTGCTGGTTTAACCCTGCTTGCGCCTCCTTACCTTCTTTCCTCTTCAGCTTTCTCTCCCGCTCCTCCTGCTCATGATGTCTAATCAACACGCTCAGCGCCTCCCTCAGCTCTGCTAATTTTGCCTCCAACACTGCCTCTTCTTCCCTTGTCATGCATCCCTCTTCCCTTGTACTTACCTCGCACCCTGTCTGCGTGTGTCCTACCTCCTCCTTACCTACCCTTTTTACCACTTCTTCGCCTCTTCTCCTCTTAACATCCCCCGAAGCTTCAGTAACACCTGCGCTGCTATCCATTCGTCTGGCTCTATACTTGCCAAATCTATTTGTACTTTTTTTATGCTACCATATCTTACCTGTGCCGGTTTTGTGTCTACTGCACTCCCCGCACCCAGCCCCTTTTGGTAGTTGGCTGCTGGTGCGTATGGCGGTGGGCTGTATTCAGGGTTTGAGTACCCTTCAGCAGCAGTTAACTGTAGTTGTGTTGCTTCTCTAAATTCCCTTATTGGATAGAGCCCTTCTGACTTCTTCTTTATCTCCTTAATTGGTGGTGTCTCTCCCTCACTCTCCTTCTTTACCTCTGCAATGGGGTATGATCATTCTGCCTCCTCTTCACTCTCCTCAGCACTAGGAGGTGCTTGGGGTGCGCTACACCCAACCCCTTCGATTATCTCATCCTTCTTTATCTCCTGCATGCTCATCATCCCTGGTGAATACCCCTGAAACATTCTCCATCGATCGAAAACTTCTAGGTGGCTTGCTAACTTCTTCCCGTTATAGGTGTTAAGTAAGTATGCTAACAGTGAGTGTTGAGAGATCATATCAAAGCTGCCATTGGGCAGCCATGGTATCCTAATTCTTTCATCAGTCCCTTGAGTCCATTCAATTCTGTACTTTACTATTTTATCTCTGTGCGGTGTTGGTGTTGCACAGATATGCTGGAGTGGTGTTGTTAATGTACTGGCCCTATATACTGCTCCTATCCCATAATACACAGACATTTTGAAATGTGCAGATTTTGATAACCGTCATTACCTGGCCCCGTAATTTGAGGACTTCTGACTTTCTGCTGCAAGGAAAAGCAAGGTTATTATTACAATACTTTCATGCTGGGCACCACTGCCCCCTTGTTCTTTACAACGCTATCATCTCCCTCTACACCCCTCCTTTCGGAGCTAGGGACCCCTTCGACCTGTGGTGCGTGGGGCCCCCTGTGTCCTTGCTCCCCGCGCGGTGTGTGCTTTAGAGCCGCCCCGCCTTTCCAGCACTGCTGCTACTCGGCGCACCTGCAACGTACTTCTAACCCCTTCTCCTTCCTTTCTGTTCTCTTTGCCTGCGCAGTATTTACCCGTCTCTTGCGCCTCCCACTGGTTGCACCGCTTCTCAGTGCAACCCCTTTGATCGAGGACGTGCCGGCGTCCTCTGTGCGCGGCAGCCTGTCCCCCTAGTCCCCTACTTTATCACGTGCCTCTGCTCCGATTACGCTGAAGAAGACCGTGGTATCCTATGCAAGTCCTATGGGTGACGTCACCATCTGCTACAATGTGTTACCGCTACGTATAGTTACAACGTAAAATGCGCACCAGTTTTGACAATGTTATTCCCCACGATCCCCACAGCTGTCTTCCCACCACGCCCGGAGTGGAGTGGAGTATTCATTAATCACTTTGTTTTTATAATTGAGCTGCCTCGCATGTGATACTTAACCAGCCAACTATCTTCCACACCGAGAAACAATCTAGCTGCCTCTTGCGGGAATACGTCATCTATTCACCAAGCTAAAACACTTTATTAATAGGAATCCTCATCTATTCATTGATCTACAACACCAACTCATAGGAATGCCACACCCCCTTATATAGGTGTCCGCAATCTAGACCAATCAGCGCGATGCGCCAGTCACACGTGGGGGCTCAAAGCCCCACTCAGCTTGCTCTGTAACACCAGAGGGGACAGCCTTCATTCCGATCTCCACTACACCTTACACATCGATCGCCGCTCAATGACCAAAATGTTTTCTAACGAGACTGCAAAAACCACCCGCCACCCTGTTCACAATTCCTCCCACCACCTGCACAACATTACACTGCTGGTTGCATGTGCCATACTCACATCGGGCTCTCGCCTGCCGGTGCCGCTCGACTGCGGGCACTCCTCCCAATCAGCTCGCTGCCTCCCTTCGTCTGGACCACGTCCAGACACTCGCCAACCACAGACGGGATACTTCTGAAGTCGGCTCCCGAGGCGTTGTCCGGTTGTCGCACAGTGCTGCGATGGTCCTGCAGTCCTCCAAAGGGGGCAATGGCAGAGGGGGCCACGTTGCCGGGCCACCTAGATGCAAGCGGCCTCACTGTGGTCTATCTCATCATCTCAGCAGTACCTCCAACTAGTCGGGGTAATTTCCCAGGGGTCAGCAGGCCCGTTCGCGAACCTCCGGGATTGGGGAGGCCCCAACTCCTCCCGCTTCCCAAAGGAGTATGAGGCACACACAAGAGCAAAAGAGTTACTGTTGTTTATTGCACAAAACAGACAGGGACAGGTTCTCGGAGCACAGATACCAAAGGAACATCTCCTCTGTGATGGGCTCGCAGGCCCTTTTTCTAGCCGTAGGATGCGACTATGTGCGTCACCTGGGAAAACTAGCCCCTAAACCTAACGCTATCTCGGGTTGGCTCCCCAAGTGGTAGGGTCAGTATAGACCCGTATAGAAGGAAAGGTTATTGGTAGAGAAGGGGTCAGGTGGTATGCTAGGGTCATCCCTATGATTTGCTACATAATAACTGTTACAAGGGGAAAGTTAGTGATTGGCTAAACTATAGTGGCGTCAGTGGTTAGCCCCTCGTAGTCGGATGGGTTCGCCCGCGAGCCCCCAAGCCTGCGACCATCGCTGTTCCCAGCTCGCGGTGTACTTGGTGCTGGCAACAATGTATGACTATGGGCCTCATTCCGAGTACGGCGCTAACCAATGGCGCTATTAACGCCTTGGTTGACGCCGTACCCGGACCGGCAGCGCCTTGGTGGATGGCGGAATCACCGCCCCATTCCAAGGTTGGCGGGGCGGTAATTCCCCATTCACCAAGGCTCTTCCCCATTCCCAAATGAGCCCCCATAGGGCTCAATGGGAATGGGGAAGATGCAAATAACGGTGACCGTTCATTACGGTCACCGTTATTGGCTTGGAGGCCCCTTTGCGCCCTCGGCTCAAAGCAGGCGTTAAGGGCGAGGGCGCAGAGGGAACTCGGAGTATGGCGGTAAGGGATTACCGCCACCGGTCTCGTTACCGGTGGCCGCTATCCCTTACCGCCATACTCGGAATGAGGCCCTATATGTCAGTGGCGGACAGTGGACAGGTCTGACTACTGGCTGTTGGGTGTACTTTTCCCATCGCTGTCGGTGTCCAACTTGTCACTTCGTTGTTGCAGTCTGTGTCCCAGACGTGAGACCCCAGAGCTTCTCTGGTCTTTGGGCTTGGCATCATATCATGTTGGCCTGGTCACATGTTGGAAGACCCTGGCTGGAGCAGAATTACAGGTATTTGATTTGTATTTCGGCTCTGAGGAGTGTTTAGCAGTGGCAGGTGTAACCTTGGCGCAGGGAGCGCAGCGTGTAGATTGCAACTTCGTGGCCTTGGCTGTGGGGCTCTTGTCAGGGTTTGTTCTGTATGATCAGCATCTTGCAGCTCCGTCTGAGCTGCTCCGGTCTGGGGACTCTTGGTTTGCGGCCTACCTTGGCCTAGTCTATGGGTGGCGGCATACAGTCCATAATACCGGAGTCGCGAGGGGCGACATGGGTTCTTATGCATTAGTCCATATACAGGGCTACATCTTCAGTGTTTTAGTAGCAAGGAAGCGTCTGCAAGCATATACACAAGCTCTTTTGGCGTCTTGCTTTTCTGCGGTGCTGTAGTTAGCCTATGTGAAAAATAACAAAGATGCATATGTGAATGGTCCTCTAAGTCATAGCACTGAGTATGTTCTTCATGTGAGTTGGTGTGTGTCTGATCCAGGTGCTTGGTGGCATGTGTGTTCTTGTCCGCTGACTATGTCGTCATGGCATCTCTAACGATGGCAGTATTTGTGGGTGATGCCTAATCAAGTTGGTCCATATGGTCGGTGTCAGCTCCACCTGAGGTCCCAGCACGTGGTTTGGATGACGCGCAGCTTGCCTGGGTGTGTAGGGTGTGGACACGGTGGATCTTGGCGTCCGGGGTGGCAGTGAGTGGGTCGAACTCCTCCCGCAGTGGGTGTTTAGGTCGTGACATCCTAGGCCATGGTCTGGACGAGAATCGGGGGAAGGGATTGTCCATTTTCCCTCTTCAATAGTATCTCAGACTTGCTGGCGTTGAGGCAGAGATCATTGGAGGCACAACAGATCTGGAGGGCAGATAGGCAGTCAGGAATGATGGAGGAAGTAAGGAGAGGATCAGAGGGTAGTTTGAAGAAGAGTTGTGTGTCATCTGCATAAAACTGGAAGTAAGGGGAGAAAGTGAAAATTAGGTGTGCAAGCAAAGCAAGATAGATGTTAAAGAGTCAACGAGAAATGTTGGAGCCCCCGGGAATGCCACAGGTGGATATAGAGATCGGAGAGGAGAAAGAGCACAGGAAAACCTGGGAGGGACTATCAGTGAGGAAGGAGGTCAGCCAGTCCAGTGCCCGATCTGAGATACCAAGGGTATTGTGAAGCCATTTTATGAGGATGGAGTGGCTGACCATATCAAATGCGTAGGAGAGATCAAGTACAATGAGAACAGCTGGAGAGTTGGAGTCAGGAGATGCGAGCAATTCTTTACGGGTGTTCAGGATTCCTAAACTCAGATTTGCAGTGATTTACGCTACAACAAACTAGAGCCATTTAGGGGGGATGGAATACATACAAATGATGCCATCTTGAAGCAGGCCAGTGCCTAGGAAAAATCCATTATAGTTAACTAACAGTAGGTCACATGGCAAACATTCCTTACACATGGCTATTTCTGCCCCAGTCATACTGGCCTTTCAACTTCCCAATAAAACATCTGCCAGTTCTCTTTTATGCTTCCGGTGGATAGGAGGTCATTTTAGTATTCAAAGGGGCTGAATACACACATGCAAGCCAGCAACAGAAAGGTAGTCGATGCTCGTAAGCACAATGTTGGTGTACGGCAGTGTAAGAGGCATCCATCTGAAGTACAGCTAGCAGATATCTGTTTATGCCTGTGTAAATTACATGCACGCAAAGTTACATGGCCAAGGAAACGCATAGTGAGTTTTAAAAAGGGGCAAACCATGCAAAGCTCAACGAAATATTTCCAAAAGGGTTTTAACCAACTAAAGTAGGTATACCAAAAAAACAACAGAGAAGCCCATGGGCAACTCCTATAAAAGTGAAAAGTTCAAATCTAACAGCCCATTTCTGAAAACCTGTGGCCAATCTAAATAACAATCACGGAGGGGTCCAATTTACACCTCCTCTGATGAGGGTTAACACCTAACAGTCAAGGGAGCAAAGGCAACTCGCATAGCATCATAACTCAGCCAGCCTGAGTGAAGGGACTCTTCTTGCATGGAAATCAGCCTCAAAGGCACAATCGAACATGCATCACCTGGCAGTGTTCTGCCTTATTTGGGATGCCTGATGATGACATAGATCACATTCATTGTATTTCACCCCACATCAAATTAGTGGGTATATGTGGACATTCTGTATTGTGAAGGCCGAACACAAAAATGTATTGCAGCTGGTTTTTTTGCAGTCTTCAAAATGCTGAATTATCACATTTTACTTCCCCCACCACCAAGTTCAAAACCAGAGCCCAACTAACCCACCCCCCCCCCCACAAATCCGATCCCGGGCCCACCCCCACCCCTCCACACTGGAGAGTTTTGTTTTTTTAAATCAGGGGTTTCACCCTGAACCTCCCTGTTTTTCCCACTGCGCCTCCTTTTCCCCACCAAAATCCTTTCTCCATCTCAGCCTCCACCACAGACACACTATTTTTTTATTTTATTGTTTAAAGCACAGACCTAGCTCGAGAGTAGCAGAGTGCTGTACAGACTGGCATTTGGGCTGTTATCTTTTAAGAGCAGTGCAGTACTGAGATATGTGCATCAGTGTGTGTGTCCATTGCAATTAGTCCTTGGCCAGTTGTTGAAAGAGCCATGTTTTGAAAGATTTATGAAATTGGATAATTGTGGGGGCATTCCGAGATGATATCGGGATCGGGTTCAGATGTTGGGTGCATGACAAAAGAAGGATTGTTTGCGGGTCCTCTATTTGCGGACGAGTTTTGATTCAAGCCAGTTGCTCAATTTGCCGCACAAGGAGCACCAGATATGTGGAGCTATAGCTGCCAGGTACACTTGTATGCTACTCATGACTGCTTTGTAGATGATATATGCAATCTTGAACAGTATCCTGGCTTGGAGTGGAAGCAATTGTAGTTTGTGTAGAAGGGGTGGTAATACGGTCAGATTACTGTGCTCCCATAATAACACATGCTGCAGCGTGGTGGACTGCTTTTAGGATAGCCAAGTAAGCAGCTAGAAACCCCATCAAGAGAACATTTCCCCAATCGATATGCATGACCACAAGGGCATGCACTACGTTGTGGAAGTCCTGCGACAGGATGAAGGGTTTGATTTTTTTAAGGGTAGAGATTCTGAGCCAGACTGTTTGGGCCTTCTTGGCAATGTGTTTCTGGAAGGACAGGCTTCTATCAATGTTGGAGCCTAAAGATTTTGCGGAGTCTCAGTGTTGTGGATGAAATAATTCTAGGTGCATATTTTTGAGCCATTGTTGGACAAGATGTTTTTAGCGGCAGATCAATGAGTTTGAATTCAATCTTGGATGGGTTTAGTTTGAGGTAGGCCCTTGACATCCAGGACTGCATGATGGCTAGATACTCACTGAGATGAATGATGTCCTGCGTGCTATTTACACTCATGTACAACTGAGTATCGTCTGCGTATTGGTGGATGGCTATATTGGAATCTTTGAGGAGAGTGCCCAGAGGCTCCATCTAAAGGTTATAAAGTATTGGTGATTGGATTGAGCCTTGGGGGACTCCACAGGAGACCTGGAGTCAGTTAGAATGAAATTAGTTCATCTGGACAGCCTGGTGTCTGCCTGAGACGTAGGAGGTAAACCAATTCAGGACAGTGCCAGCGAATCCCATCATGTCAGCAAGGAGGGAGAGAAAGAAGCATTGGTCAATGGTGGTGGATGCAGCTGAGAGGTCAAGCAGGACAAGGAGGCATAAGTCACCCTTATCGATGATTTGGAGAGCATCATCCACCACCTGGATGGTGGCTGTCTCGATGCAACACTTGGGGCAGAACACTAACGGATAGTCATTTAGGTCATCTGGATCTAGATTTTATTTTGTTTTTTTTTAAGTTGTCATAGTAAACCATTCTTGAGGGTTGCATTGATCATGCTGAGGGGAACATTAAGTGCCAGGACAATCAATTGTTTTATGATGGAGGCAATAAATAAGTCATTGTAGTAAGAAGTATATTTGAGGGATGCAAACATTTTTAGGAGATCTGGGGGAAAGAGAAGAGAGAATGTGGTCCAGAGGGGCAGTGTGCATACCAAGGAGCAGGGATGCTAATTCTGTGAGAGGTTGATTCGATGGCCTCTCTGATTTTTTTCAAATTGTATTCAATTAAATATGTGTTGATTCTGTCAAATGTTCTCTGAGTTGCTGGTACCTCAGGGTTGGGTGAGGTCAGGTACAATGCTTTACTACTTTAAAGAGGGCTTTGCACCTATTAGAGACTGCCAGAATGGCGGTGGAGTGGTAAGCCACTTTGGCCTCAGTAATCAGAATCCTGTGGTTTAGCAGCAATACCACAACTTTCTTTCTGGCAGTGTGTACAGGGGGCCAGGAATTACAAGGGAATACTGATATGTTCTTTATATCAAAGGTTTTTGTAATGAGGACGTCTGGAAGCATTTCATAAAAGGAAGGTGATTTACGTCAAGATTGTACACGGCAGCGACATAAACTACCTTTCAGTGGCGTTTGAAATGTCGCCCTGCAGTGAAATTCACTGATGCATGACACGGTATCCCTCTTCCAGAGAGACCCACATCCCAAACAGCAATACATATATTTTCCTCTTGGGGATGAGCCGAAAGCAAAAGCCAGCACGTGTCTGGACTGTCACTACAGTGGGCCAGTATACCGAAATCACACCTCCCATGCACACGACTCAGTCATTCACACATGTCGACTCGTATTCACCGTAAATTGCATTTCGAAATACAGTTGTGTGCCGATGTCATGCACGTGAAAGGCATAAGCATGAGTATGCATTTCATATCACCAGGCTCTTGTTGGTGCACATCTCCCCAATCCTGCAATCGTTAAAGGCTTCGAAAATCTGATAGCACCGCGCGGCTAATCAATAATGTCCACTGGAGTGAGCTATCAATCCCCAGCTGGTGTCGAAGACGGTGGCTAAACAGTTGACAAGAGCGAGTCCAGATACAGTCGCACTACCGACTGCCCTTTTTAAGATGTTTCGAAAAGACGTAGGGAAAAGGAAAACATATCATTTAAGTGTCATGCTCAAATGACTGAAGTTACACCCAAAGCACTATCATCCTGATAGCTGAGAAAGGTAACATGTCCACTGCTCAAGTGCTATTTCTTTTGTAACTCTTTACCCCTTTCCCTTTGGAATGGTTATTTTGATCAGGAATCCACGTTCTGTTTACAAAGCAATGGAATGACAAAGCCAGTAATAGCAAACGAGTATGGCCTGTGACATGTGAATGACGACTCTGATAGAGTAGGCTGTGATAACCAGAGTTGCACTATTGCTCTCAGCTGTTCCTCATTTGCATACTGATGCATCTATGGATTTGTAAGCCATGTGTCCCCCATATTCCCACTCAGGCTTCATATGGTACCATTCAGAAATTGATGAGGCAAGAGACTCGCTTGGATGGGCGCTCATGATTTGAGTCACTCAAGTTTGGCATTTGGGCAGAATGTCAGCCATTTCTAATTGCTTAGTTCGTGTTAACTGCTTTGCTCGAATGTATTGTATAATACAAATGGTGCAAGAGGCCTAAGCATTACAGAAATAGGTATGAGCGCAGCCGCCCAAGTACCATACATTATAGCCTTCCGCAATGTTTGCAAGCACCAGGGGAGTCAGTGGCACAGGGAGCACTAAGGCTGCGCCAAACTTACATAGTATGGCACCAGGCTGGCTCACTGAACTGTGAGTGCTTTCCCCTCGGTCAACTTCATTGCATGTGATTTTCGGATACATAACCATTTGTACGGGGCAGTCATTGTTCAGTAAGGCCTTCCCTGAGATCAACATTACCCTGGCATCCAAAGCGCCAGCAGGACACAATGATGGCACCTGCCAGTGTCAGAGTGTGTCTCTTGGAAAGAATCCTTGCCTCCATGATAACAGAATATAGACCAGTCCCAAACCGAGTAATGGCGCACCAATAGTGGTAGACACTGCAGACACATTTGTTTGCAAGGGGTGGCTTTCTTCCATCATTGGTGTGACTTTTGACATCTCACAGGTGAGCAAGAATGAGGTCTAGCAGTTTTGAACATAACGCCTGCTTGATGGTGTAGCCACTGAACATCCCAAGCTGGTACCATTTTGCTTGGGTCTTCTTGGTGATCCGTGTGTTTTGAATGGCATGGCAGCTCACAGCCAGTAGTAAAGCCAAGAAATTGAAGAGGTATTACCTCCTCACCCGCTTCCTTGCCCCATCCTTAATTAGCAATGAGGACTTGGATAAAGAAGTCTAGGAAATTGGGGTCACTGGTATACAATCTAAGCATTACCACCCATTCTATGTCACTTCACCATGTACATACAATGAGGTCTGGTATTGCTACACAAGAAGGCATAGAGGGGTCCCAGGGTAGATATCAATATGTTCCAAGTGTGAACAGGATGTCTTGCTATGGGGGCACGGTGGCCTTCTGGCTCGATGAAGGACAGCTGATGGTGTCTATATTACATTGCTGACCAGTTTTGGTTCTGCCAGTGCTTGCTAGGCTTGAGGTCTGCACTTTGGAAGCTGCTGTGTTGATGGCCAAATGCTCGTTGTCGCCATCAGAGGGTGACTTGTGGCTGCTGAGCCTGCATGTCCACACTTTGTCACTGACCAGCTGACGATTGGTCTCAGCTGATGGTTGGTATACAAGAAGAGGCATCTGCATTTGTGATAAAAAAAAGAACATGCTGGTTACATATGGGTGCAGAATGTGCGACTCACAACAGATTGAGTCACTTTTTCACTTGGTAATGGAGTGCCCTACGTTTCTGAGCCACAGGATACGGCATCTTGAACGGTTCATCCACTCATGCTCCATGGTACTGTCAAATGAATTGTTGTCACGGTTTATTACACAGCACACACAGGGAACGTCTTCCCCTGCAATTAATGTGGCGCACAATAAAACGCTTTTTATTTTTTTCAGTATATTATGGATTCTTTTGAGTAGGCCCCAATCCGTGTTGCACCCAACCTTCACAAACACCATGTGTCACAATAGACTAGGAACCAGGCCGTTGTGTATCAATAAGATATGTATTAATTTGTTATTTTACTGTCAAAGGAAAATCAACCAATTACAACAGCCACCAATGTTGTGGCAACACAAATACAAAGACTAAACTAAGTTAAGATATACTGTGATACTACTTCCTTTTTTAATGACAGAGCAAGACAAAAATAATTCAACTCAAAATGATTGCATGATGGTTAAGCACTCCCCCTGCGACACTAAACCCCCAAACATCAATTGGACTTGATTCCTTTGAATGAAAGGCAGCGGAAGGGTGTAGGCATACAGAGGACAAATCAGTTTTGGTGTGGTGCCCGCAAACACACTATGGGGAACCAGCAAAGCAGGGGAAAATACGTTTTTGGAGCACCAATGGAAGAATGTTTTTTTTGTATTATTGCTCACAACTGCTAGAGGAAAGAGATAGAACATAGGGAATTTGCTTGCTTATGTTTAGAAAGACAGGAAGAGCTTTTAGGGAATACTAATCAGCACACAAGGAGGAAATTGTTTTTTTTAGAATATACAACACATGTGCAATGAAAAGGGAATGCAAATGAAAAATCGTTTTGACCCCACAATAGGGAAAGAGGAACAAAAACAGAAAATCGTTTTTTGTGATGTTAAGCTTAATTTTAATGGAAAAGAAGATGCAGATGGAATACGTTTTTACTGGTGCTGCAAATGAAAGGTATGCTTCCGGGAAAGAGGGGTAGCTAACACAAGGCAAATCGGTTTTGGTTCAGGATGCCAGATGCAAAAAGAAAATAAAGTGGCAAATGGAAATTCGTTGTTCATGGCACAATTTAAAAAAGGATTGGACAGTTACCCTCTCTCTCTCAGCCCCCAGTCGGGATTGGTTTAGGGGTTTGGAGCAACGTCTGTTTTTTCCCTTTTGTCATCATCCTTTGTTCTCTTTTAAACTTTTTGGCAAAAACTAGTTATCCATTACAACTTAATAATTGTATTAGCAACTGCCATACTAAACATGTTTTCTGTTTTAGCTGATCATGGGGAATTAAATAAGCCGACCGCCCAATCCGTACGATGTAGCATGGCCATGCATCACATTTTTGTAATTTCCATAAAATGCACAACAGTTATGAAGATTTCATTTATTAAGCATATTCCTAATTTCATTTTTCACCTTTTCATCAACTCTCACACTTGTAACATGTTCAGTATGGTTGGTGCGCAAAATGCCTAAAATTAAAATAGTATTTTAAATTAATTGTGAGTGTTCCTGTTCAACAAATGGGATGGCTGCTTCATACCCCACCAGGGGTTTTTATGAGTCTCTTTGAAGTTAGTGTGGGCTCTTTGAAGTGGGTGCAACAAGGATTCAGCACTTTTAGTCATGCTCCAGCCAAGGATGGCTTTCTCTTGAAGTCCTTGCTTCCCTAGTCAGTAGGTCTGGAGGATACAGAATTTAGATGTCTTTAGCAGGGCCACATTTTATTGTGGGTTATTAGATGTGAGATGTGACACCCAGCTGGAAGTGGGGCTTTCCTTTGTGAAGTTTTTTTTTCCCTCAGACAGAACAGTTTATTCTGAAGGCTAAGTGTCTCTTCACATGTCACTGGAATTTGGTGGGTGAAACATAATATGCATAGCTTTGGTCAACCCACACATCATGTTTTGCTTTCCTGAGATGTTTCTGTGAGCAGTGATATTTTTCTATTGTGAGTTTTTAAAGCATTTGTTATTTGCAAAAACATGTGCTAGCCATTTTTGCTCTCAATATTGAAAAATCCTGTTTTCCATGTTACAGGATTCCTTGATTCCTCCTTCTTTTGTAAATCAAACTGCTGTGTGTTCATTAATGATGATAGGTAGGCCCCTTTCCACATGGCTCTTTAACTTTATGTGAAACAAAAGCAAAAGCCAGACCATTTTTGTTGCAGTATTTAAATGCCTGCCATTCATGTGAAAAAAAGCAAAGCCAGGCCGTTTTTCTTGCAGGGTTTAAATACCTGCCATTCATGTGGAAGGGACTTCTGATGGGGCCCTTAAATGCACCCAACATGGTGGCCTCAACTTATCACCACCTCTCAACGGTCACTATTGCTATCTTTAGTAAAACTGATGATTGAGATTTTTTCAGTCATTGACATTGTCACTGAGCAAGGTTTCAGGGATTGGGTAATGGTTAGTTAATTTCTGCACTGTACTCCAAGAAAAGAAAAAAAAGAAAAAAAGGAACGAAGATTATCTATTCTGTATGAGTTTTTGTGTTAAAAATGTTATGTTAAGCTTTGGATTGTGGAAACTGTTTTAAGGTAATCCTGACTATGTTCATTAGCTCTGGCTATCATTGGCAATTTGTAATCAGTATATTGGTATAAGAAATTTAAAGTGCTTTTTAAACCTTTCTTATAAAAATGTTTGTTCTTTTTCAATTATGTGTGTAATGTATAATTTGTGTAAAAAATAAACACAAAAAAATAGCACACTCTAAAGGAGCTCCACTTCTTTCTCCTTCTAACGTGGTTCCTTTTTCTTCTCTTACTTTGCTGTCTGGGTGCTTCTGTTTGCCACCCATACTTTGTGCTGCCTCTTCATTCTCAAGACCTTCATCTACATCTTCTACAATATTTACACCCACTCTTCCAATTTCCCTTATTCCTTCCTTCACTTCCATCTCTCTTTCCCTGCTTTGGCTCTTCCCTTGCACTTTTATTATTTCAACTCTTCTCTGTACGTCCTTGTTACTCTTCTGAGTTGTCTTCCAGTCTATGATCTTTCGTTCACTTTGCCTCTCAAGACCCCAGTCACTCTCTCCTGCCCATTCTGGAATGTCCTCCCTTTGCAGCGCTCCTCGTTTTTCTCCCTAATCTTCTTCTTTAGTTTAGTTTAGTTTAGTTTGTTTATTTATAAAGCGCGTCCGAACCCTCAGGTAGCTGGGCGCATAATCATGTGTACAGCAGAGTTACATACCGTTACACAAACATCATAATACAACAGGCAGAGCATACATTGGTCCAGACTCTGAATGTTTACATACAAAAGTAGAATATACTGAGAAGATTATGTACAGAGAATAGGCACAAAATAGTTACAGTGGCGAGTAAGGACCGGGTTGCAGGTTGGACCTGTATAGGCTGTAGATAGAGTAAACGGTTCTAGGTCATTTGGTCGAATCTAAATGGTCGACAGGACAAATGGTCGACACCAAAAGGTCGACAGGTCAAATGGTCATTTTTTTTTTTGTTTTTAAATTTCTTTTTATTTTTTTGGGGGGTCCTCTCCAACCCCCTTTTTTTTTTGCTAAACACCCCTTTTTTTCCCTAAATGAAAACCTAAAAAATATATATACATATAAATAAAATAAAAATTCGACCATTTGACCTGTCGACCAAATTGTGCCAACCATTTGTCTGTCGACCAATTGACTAGACACCAGAGTAAACAATACTGGTTGCATTACAATTACATTGCAGGTAGAGAGCAGCGGCTGGCCGGTCGTGTCGGTGAGAGTCTAGATATATAGGCTAGTAGCCAAGATTTTACCATGGCTCTGAATGGCCAGAATGCGGTTTCCAATCTAATTGTAGGAGGGAGGGAGTTCCAACATTGTGCTGCAAGCACTGGGAAACTGGAGCCTCCTGCTGTTTTTAGGTTATAGTTAGGGATCTTTAGTTGGTGCAGGTAATCAGTTCTGGTGGGTCCAATGGGTCAGTGTCTAGAGAATTTGTCTGAAAGGTAACGTGGGGCAGTGCGGGTCAGGCACTTGTGGGTGATGACCAGGGTTCTTAGCTTAATTCTGTCACGGATCAGGAGCCAGTGGACTTCTTTGCAAACCGTGGATATGTGCGCCTTGCGCGGGAGGTTGAGGGCACATTTTAGTGCATTATTTTGCAGGATCTGAAGCCTGTTCAAGTTTTTTGTGGTAGTGCCTAAGTAAAGTGTGTTGCAATAGTCTAATTTAGACAGTATCAGCGCTCCAGATAGGGTGAGGCAACTAGAGGTGGAGAGAAAAGGCCTGTAGGCATTGATCAATGTATTGGTGTATGAGGTAGTTGAGATGGTAGTGTTTATTTGTTTCTTTAGTGACAAGGTAGAATCGAGGTATACACCTAGTGTTTTGACCTCTTTGGATACTTTTATGATGTTGCCATCAATGGTAAAGGATTGGTACCTTTGGTCCAGTTTGTTGAGGCGAGCAGGGGAGCCTACGATAAGCAATTCTGTCTTATCGTCTTTTAAGCAAAGACTGTGTGTAGCCACCCAGGCTTGGATTTCTAAGTAGATATCATTAAGCTTTGCAACATCTTCTTCATAGCTACCAGTGAGCGTGATGAGGACCTGGGTGTCGTCCGCATAATTAGTGTAGCTGACAACCAGATCGTCAAGACGGTCAAATAGGAGCTTTGTGAAAAGTGTGGGAGAAATTTCCACTACCTCTGTGTTTTGTCTTCCTCTTTTTGCTTCTGTAATGTATTAAATCGGAACACGCCAGTAACAACATATGTCATACCTTCCCATGTGCCCACAGGTGCCCCTACAAAAACGTTACCTCATATGTTTGGGTACACTGACCTGGGCGCAAAGGGAAAGGGCTAAACCACTGGTAAATCAAACGCCCCAGGGTATAATGGATGTGATTGTTTGGACAACCTACAGATTTGGGGCTGGGGTGTCACAGCCATGAAGGAAAACAGGGAACCCCATACATTTCTGAAAAGAAGACGCCTATGGAAATCCAAAGAGTACTGACTTTTGCAAATCGTCATAGAATTCATTACACACAAGGCCCAGAAAAATCCAAAATTTAGGTCAAAACCCACAATTTTCAGACATTTGACACCAGGAAACCACCAAAACATGCCGAAAACAACACATGTCCTACGTTCTCACCTTTCCAGAAGGGTCCTGACAAAAACAGTAACTCACATGTTTGGGTGAACTTACCTGTGCGCAAAGGGAAAAGGCTAAACCACTGGTCTACGAAAGGGCGTGGGAAGACAAAGGTTTTACGGTATTTGGTTTTGTGCACAACCCACAGATTTGGACCCATGGTGTCGCAGCCACTAAGGGAAACGGGGAATCCCATGCATTTTTTAAAAGAAGACACATGTGGAAATCCACGGAGGTCTGACCTCTGCAAATCGCCATAGAATATATTACCAACGAGGCCCCGCAAAATCCAAAATGTAGGGAAAAAACTAAATTTTCTGATATTTGCCACCAGGAAACCACCAAAGCACACTGGTAACAACACATGTCCTACCCTCCAACCTTCCCACAGGTGTCCAAATAAAAATGGTACCTCACATGTACGGGTGTACTTACCAAGGCGCAAAGGGAAAAGGCTAAACCACTGGTACACCAAAGGGACTGAGACAAGGAAATCTTTACATTTGGTCGTGTGGATAACCCACAGATTTGGGACTTGGATGTGACGATCACTGACGAAAACAGGGAACACTGTGAATTTCTGAAAATACAACAACCGTGGAAATCTGAAAAGGTCTGACTTTCGCAAATCGCCATAGAATTTATTACCCAAAAGGCACTGCAAAGTCCAAAATGTAGGGGAAAAACACAGTTTTCAGACATTTGCCACCAGGAAACCACCAAAACACGCCAGTAACAACACATGTACTACCTACCCACGTTCCCACAGGTGTCATGAGGATAGAGGTACCTCACATATGTGGGTGCACTGACATGGGCGCAAAGGGAAAAGGCTAAACCACTGGTACATCGAACTCCCTAGGGAATACTGTATTTGGCTGACTGGACAGCCCACAGTGTCGTAGCCGCCAAGAAAAACAGGGAACCCCCAGCATTTTTTAAAAGAAGACAACCGTGGGAATCCAAAGAGGTATGACTTTGCAAATTGTCCTAGAATTTATTTCTCACAAGGCCTGGCAACGTCCAAAACGTATGGAAAAAAAACACAATTTTCAGACATTTGCCCCGAGGAAACCACTGAAACACGGCGACAACAACATATGGCCTACCTTCCTACCTCCCCACAGGTGTCCCGATAAAACTGTTACCTCACATCTGTGGGTACACTGACCTGGGCGCAAAGGAAAAAGGCTAAACCACTGGTACATGAAAAGCTCTGGGCAATACTGGATTTGGCCGTTTGGATAACCCACAGATTTGGCCTGGGGTATCGTAGCCACTAAGGAAAACTGGGAATCCCATGCATTTTTTAAAAAAAGACACATGTGGCAATCCACGGAAGTCTGACCGCTGCAAATCGCCATAGAATGTATTACCAACGAGGCTCGGCAAAATCCAAAATGTAGGGAAAAAACGAAATGTTCAGATATTTGCCACCAAGAAACCACCAAAACATACTGGCAACAACACATGTCCTACCCTCCAACCTTCCCACAGGTGTACCAACAAAAATGGTACCTCACATGTACGGGTGTACTTACCAAGGCGCAAACGGAAAATGCTAAACCACTGGTACACCAAAGGGCCTGCAACAAGGAAATCTTTACGATATTTGGTCGTGTGGATAACCCACAGATTTGGGACTGGGATGTGACAGTCACTGAGGAAAACAGGGAACACTGTGAATTTCTGAAAATACGACACCCGTGTGAATCTAAAAAGGTCTGACTTTTGCAAATCGCCATAGAATTTATTACCCAAAAGGCACCACAATGTCCAAAATGTAGGGGAAAAACACAGTTTTCACACATTTGCCACCAGGAAACCACCAAAACATGCCAGTAAGAACACATGTACTACCTTCCCACGTTCCCACAGGTGTCATGAGGAAAGCGGTACCTCACATATGTGGGCACAAAGAGTAAAGGCTAAACCACTGGTACATCAAACGCCCTGGGGAATACTGTATTTGGCCAACTGGACAACCCACAGATTTGGGCCTGGGTGTCGTAGCTGCCAAGAAATACAGGGAACCCCCGGCATTTTTTAAAAGAAGACAACCGTGGGAATCCAAAGAGGTATGGCCTTTGCAAATTGTCCTAGAATGTATTTCTCACAAGGCCTGGCAACGTCCAAAATGTATGAAAAAAACCACAATTTTCAGACATTTGCCCCAAGGAAACCACTGAAACACAGCGGCAACAACATATGTCTTACCTTCCCACCTTCCCAAAGGTGTCCCGACAAAACTGTTACCTCACATGTGTGGGTACACTGACCTGGGCTCAAAGGAAAAAGGCTAAACCACTGGTACATCAAAAGCTCTGGGCAATACTGGATTTGGCCATTGGATAACCCACACATTTGGGTCTGGGGTGTCGTAGCCACCAAGGAAAATAGGGAACCCCATGCATTCCTGAAAAGAAGACAAAGACGTCTGACTTTTGTGATATTCCCGAGAAAGTATTACCCACAATGCCTAGCACCGTCCAAAATATATTGAAAAAAACACAATTTTCAGACATTTGCCACAAGGAAACCAACGAAACATTCCAGCAACAAAAACATGTCCTTCCTTCCCACCTTCCCACAGGTGTCCCGACATGATTGGCACCTCACATGTGTGGGTGCACTTACCTGTGTGCAATGGGAAAAGGCTGATCAATGGTCTACCAAAGGGCCTGGGAAGACGACATTTTTTACAATATTTGGTTTTGTGCACAACCCACAGATTTAGCCCCGGGTTTCACAGCCACTAAGGAAAATGGGGAATCCCATGCATTTTTTAAAAGAAGACAAACGTGGGAATACAAATAGGTCTGACATTCGCGAATCGCCCTAGAATTTATCACCCACAAAGCCTGGCAAAATCCAAAATGTAGAGAAAAACACACAATTTTCAGACATGTGCCTGCAGCAAATCACTGAAACACGTCGGCAACAACACATGTCTTACCTTTGCATGTTCCCACTGGTGTCCCGACAAAACGGTATCTCACATGTGTGGATGCACTTAAATGGGCTCAAAGGGAAAAGGCTAACATGCTGGTATAACAAAAGGCCTGCAAAGACAACATTTTTACAGAATTTGGTCTTGTGGACAATGCACAGATTTGAGAAATGGGATGTTGCAGCCACTGATGAAAACACACAACCCAATGCATTTCTGAAAAGAAGACAACTGTGGTAATCCAAAGAGGTCTGACTTTTGCGAATTGCCCAAGAATGAATTACCCACAAGGCCCGGCAATGCCCAAAATGTACACCAAAAAAAACGTTTTCAGACATTTGCCACCAGAAAACCACCGTAAAATGCTGGCAACAACACTACCTTTCAATGTTCATACAGGTGTCGCAACAAAAATGGTACCTCACATGTGTGGGTGCACTTACCTGGGCGCAAGGGGAAAAGGCTAAACAACTCGTATAACCAATGTGCCTTGGAAGACAACATTTTTATGGTTTCTGGTCCTGTGGACAACCCACAGATTAGGCCCTATGGTGTTGCAGCCACTGAGGAAAACAGGGAATCCCCTGCATTTCTGAAATGGAGACACCCGTGGAAATACAAAGAGGTCTGCCAGAGTCCGCATCCCTATCGAAAGATAAAAGCTCTAACACAACACAGCCAGAGTGCCTGGACAGTCGGGGTAATATTCCCATCCATGGGCGCCTGTCTCCCATGCTGGTCGATCGTCCCCAAATCCAGCAGCCATCCCAGGGAGTCCCAGCAGGGTCTACATTCCTACCCAGAGGGAAATGCTCTAACGCAGTGCAGTCAGAGCTCCAGGATGCTCGGGGGTGATGTCCCAAGCCTTGGGCGTCTGTCTCCCATGCGGGTCGGCTGTCTGCAATCCCAGTGGCAGTTGCAGGGAGCGCTGGCGGGGTCCTCGTCTTTCTTCAGAGGGAAAATCTGTAACTTTGCATCAGGGGCAGCCCTGTGGAGGGCTGCCCTTGTCCTTAGGCACCTGTCTCCCATGTGGGTTGACCATCTGCAAGTCCAGCAGTGACCCAAGTCCACATCCCTCCCCAGAGGGAAAAGCTGTAACACAATGCAGCCAGAGCTCCGGGAAGGCCGGGGGTGCCGCCTTTGCACTTGGGTGCATGTCTACAATGTGGTGTAGGTGGTGGGTTGTTCGACCTGGGGGGCCTCCACCCCCAAAATCAATTCCATGGTGGTCTAGTGTTCCTTTCTGCATCTCAGGGGTGGCAAAATAGGGCCAGACCCTCACGTTGGCCACCCAGAGAAGCAGAAAGGATCTGTCCCTCCTTGGGGAGGGGGTTGTTGAGGGGGCTGGGCCACAGGCATGAGGGCAGCCCCCTGGTGCCCCCAAGTCTGCCCCAAAAAACAGTTTTTTGTTGCCTCCCTTGGGACAAATTGGGCAAAACAGCACCCGTCTGTCCCCAAAGAAGGCAAAACACTCTGCCCTCTTTTTTTGGGCGGGGTCTGTTTGGCTTTGGGCCCACCACCAAAATTGTATTGTATTGTATTGTATTGTATTGTATTGTTTATTTATAAAGCGCTTATACACAAAAACAAGTGCTTCAAATTAATTCCCTGGTGGTCCAGTGGTAATTGCTGGTCGAGGATCGTATGATCCGCGATGAGAAATCACCTTGAGTGACGATGCATTGGAAAGAGAACAGTCTCCCCTTTCCAATGAGCCCTCATTCAATCCGGCAAAAAATGCCTGAGCAGCACGCAAAAGCACACACTTTCATTTGCTGATGACGTCCCCCCGAATGTAAGCAGTGCGGGATGAGCTATCTGGTCCTCCGCACTGGGAACGTAGTGCAGAGGACGAGATAACTCACCATCTGCACTTAAGGAATTAAAGGAAGGGGTATCTGACCCCGAAATAACATCATGGGAAGCAATGGAACATGACCGCTCACCCTTGAGAAAACAGGATCTGCCATCACATAGCATTGTTCCTAAGTCCCCCCCTAAGTCTTGAGGGGATCTTCTTATGTTCTGGAAACTACTCAAGACTTTCCTTTTCTCCTCTTCCTTCCCTCTCTCCTTCCTCCTCCTGTGCTAACTCTCACCCTTTGTGACTGGGGCCTGGCCCCTTCATTGCATTACAGGGGACAGACCATCCCCTATCAGTCCCCCAGCATCCTTTCCTGCACTTGCCCTCAGGCTCCCTTTCCTGGACTATGTCAACTTGGTCCTCCCTCTCCGTCGCATTCATTCTCCCTTTCCCCCTTTTCCCCTGGCACTTTCCACATTGGCCTTCCCAGCACTTCCCTGCCCCTCTTCCCTTGGGGCACCCGCTCCTGCACTTCTCCCTCTACCTCCTCCCCTTGCACTTACCACTTTGTCAAGCACATGCACCGTAGGATTGTCACAAGGCCAATGTAACCATTTTCTGTTGTTCTACTTTATCATTCCCATGTCCCCCCTATCTTGTCTTGTGGTGCCAGAAAACACGTGTGTATAGGCACCATATAAATGTCCAATGAACAAATATTGGATCACCATATGTATCATCAATATCAGTGTGTATAGGCCCATATTACATTTAATGCAAGCAGACGTCCAAGGCCAAATGATAATGACGTGTTATCATATAGCACTTATGCTTACGTGCTTTATATAGAGCATATATACATATAAAATCACCCAGCCTGTGTTGATACTCATTTATCAATCTCAGAAGGATGAAAGGTAAAGTTGGTCTTGCCATGATTCGAACCTGCAACCTGCAGATCACAAACACATTGCAGCAGTGAGCGTTCAACTCACTGAGCTATGATACCAGCTATAACTGTTTTACCGGCTATAGTAAAATGAATAATTACATGTCTGAATGTTCTCAAAGCCAGAACGCAAATTGCACTCTGAAGTGGATACCATTAAATTGGTAACTGTGATTTAAAAGCAGGCCAGTTGATCTGCAGGTAAGGTGCAAAGTTGCCCGCATGTCAAGCCTGCATGGATCTACTTTTCAAAGGTTGACAAAATACAAACTACTGGGAGGGTTCTTAACTGTGTATTAAAGAATTTAGAGTAGTGCAGGGAAAGCAGCCCACTCACACAGCATCCTGTACTCTCATACATGCAAACAAACATCCTGAAGAGCATGTCAGGGAGATAGGAAAGATAGACACAATGCAACAAAGAATTAATTGTGGCACAATGAAATCAAGGGCCACTTATGTGCTATGGGCAAACATTTCTACACTGTGCACAAGCATTTAGGCACAATAATTTTGTCAAGTGACTGAGGTCACCGAGATGGAATGTCTTGAGATGAACAGATACAACGGCAGAAAACGACATGTTATAACTGCAACTTGCAAAAAGAAAAATACATAGTCCAAAATGGATGCTTTTTCTACTCTAAATGCTTTTTGGTAGTTTGTGTCTTTATTGTGTATTTGGGGTGTTTTAGAACAGACTAAATCGGTGACTCACCCGCTGAAGTGTGCCTGAAATAAACCTTTGATGAGTCCAGCAATTAGTGTATAGAGTTCCAGAAAGACAAAGTACTTGACATTCCTATTCTTTCCTATTTAGGGTCACTGCTCAAAGTGTTACACTTGTGAGACCCCCGGTTTCTTTTAAGAGGCATGAACAAGAAAGCCAGCTACTCCAAAAACAAAGACCTACATTGCACCGGCCACAGCCCAGGAGCATCCATGTTCTTTTCTATTTGCTTTTTATTTAAAAATGTTTAGGGGTAGCAAGAGAGACCACGGGGGTCGGAGGTACGACCCTTGGTGAACCCCAAATGCCATCCCTGGCTCTAAGAACATAATGACACTATAGAGTCTCCCTAATACAATGTAAACATATTAATTTCAAAGTTTTACATTATGTAGGGGCATGAAAATGAACCATATTCCCGCTTCTGCAGACGATGTTTTACCCACATGTTCTTCACCAACAATTGGCAAACACTCACAGCAATCTAGTGCAAGGTTTGAACACAAAATACCTCATTCAGAATATGGCGGATTGTGAAACCCGCCAGTTTTCCATCGCCCGCAATAAGCCTATTTATCGTTAGCCCTCCACCAGCTTTACATCGGGTTTCTGCCAGTCCCCATTGCAATTTAACGTTACCGGTAATGGAATAACGGTAATGTTAAATCCCCATGCGAATTAATGCCCCGGCTCACCGCTATTAGCGGCACCGCTAAGTACGGTGCCACTAATAGCGGGCAGTCCGCGTGCGCGCGACCCTCCATCCCGTAAATAACGCCATGCCACTAATAGCACAGCATCACAAGGCAAGCGGACATGCCGATAGCGGCATGGTAAAGCCCCCAAAAACCCTTACCGCCATGGCGCTAATACCGGCATCGCGAACAACCCGTTAAGAGAACTGAGCAGTGTTCCCACCTGCTACAGGTGGACACAATCAGCACAGGTGGAAATGGAGACTGTGGCAGCACAAACGGAGCACACCACACCCCTTCACACACCAAGATGGTCCCAATACTAGCAGCATTACATGGGCTGGAGGACATGATTGCAGCACAGCAACAACAACAGGCAGCACAGAGGAGACGCAGGAGGAGGAGGAGGAGGGCAAGACAGGCACAGCATGCACCACCACGGCACCTAATCATACCACAGAGGCATCCACCAATCCCCAGGATCAGAGCCAGTCCATTTAGCCTAACCCCTGAGCAGATACTCACCCTGTACCGTCTGGACCGGGATACGATCACCAGCATCGTGGACATGATACACAACAACATTGTGAGCCTCATAGACATCCGAACTGCCATCCCCCCTCTACTCAAGGTGGTGACTGTGCTCCACTTCCTGGCCACAGGCACCTACCATCATACAGTGGGGCAGATGCATGGCATCTCACAACCAGTATTCTCACGCACGCTGAACCAAGTACTCGATGCCCTCCTGAAGCATGCACCTGAACACATATTCATGCCACGGACTGCCCAGGAGATTGCAAACACCAAAGTTGGGTCCTATTCACTGGCAGGCATCCCAAGTTGCATCAGGGCCATCGACTGTACCCTTGTGGAATTGGTGGTCCCACATCACAATGAAGTAGTCTACCGAAACAGGAAGCAATTCCACTCCATCAATGTCCAATAGTATGTGACGCCAACAAGATAATCACACATTGCTGTGCCCGATTTCCCGGATCAACCCATGATTCCATGATCCTGCGGAACTCAACTGTCCCACGCTACATGGAGCGACAAGCCGGACAGCGTTCGTGACTACTTGGTGAGTAGCAGGGCAAGCACATAGCAGTGTGATTGGGGGGGGGGAGATACATACTCCAACTGGGTGTGATTGGGGGGGAGAGATACTTACTCCAACTGGGTGTAATTGGGGGGGGATATACATACTCCAACTGGGTGTGATTGGGGGAGAGATACATACTCGAAATGGGTGTAGCTTGTCGTCTGTCGGACAAATGCACATACAGATGTACGCCATGTCCATCTGGGAAGGCCGCAACGTACTTGAGATGAACGGACATGCAAGTATAAACTACACAACATAGATGACAATCCAGGTCTAGAAACATTAAACATCCATCCACATCCACATTGCACAACATTCCACGCCACAAAATACACAAATGTCATACATGCCGTCAATATAGTCATACAGAATTAGCGCAGCACAACATCAATAATGCAATGTTCCCTTGAATGCATGCAAAGGGATCACCCCTAGCCATAGCATTGCACCACACACCTATAGCACCACTGAAGTGATGCCTCTCAGCATGGCAACATCAATGTTGGAATGGCAGTACACCAGCAGTGTGGTACCAAATCTGCCTGAGCCCAGGGACACCTAAGACCTGGCCTCACCCAGGACATGTCAATTACTGTTGGAAGCATTAATGGGGCATGTCAACTTGCAGGGTGAAGCTCACCTTTGCACATTGCAGTCACACAGATCGTCTGCATGTAATCTGTTAATTGTGTACTTCAATCACAATGCACAGTCAATTTGTGTGATATGAAAAGGCCGCTCTTGAGGTGAACAGTAACAGGACCCCATTCGTCCTCCCATACAGGTGATGCCGGCAATCCCCTGAAGAGGTGGCTCCTCACCCCTGTACAGAACCCACAGAACAGGCACAAAGAGGAATACAATCGTGCACATACCCGTACCCGCATCGTGAACGAGCAGACTTTTGGCCTTTTGAAGACACGGTTTAGGTGCATTAGCAGGTCTGGTGGCGCTCTCCTGTATGGCCATGAGAAGGTGACCAAGATCACCATGGCATGTGTCATGCTGCACAATATGTGTATCAGACAGAATGTGCCACTGTCCCCTGACATTGAAATAGAAGCACCTGATGAGGATGATGATGGTGATGAGGACGGAGGTGAAGGGGATGCAGGTCATGCAAGAGGGGATGGCCAGGAGGGACGTGCTGTGAGACAGCATCTGATCAACCAAATATTCTGAGTAACATGATTTATTACTGTCACATGGATATGGGTAGTAATGCACTGGTGTCTGTTTGGAAGCGCACAATGGACCCTGTCGTCAATAAAGTACACATACACAATGAAGAAGTCCAAGCCTGTGTTTTGATCAAACACCAGTGTATTAAGGAACGTAAAGATGAAAATGTGCATGTCCCCAAACATCCCACCACCCTTCCCCCCACAACAGTCCCATAAAAGCCTTCTCCCCACCCCCCACAACAGTCCCATAACACCCTTCCCCCCACCTCCCACAACAGTCCCATAACACCCTTCCCTCCACTACCCACAACAGTCCCATAACACCTTTCCCCCCACCATCCCACTACAGTCCCGTAAAACCCTACCACCCACCCCCCACCACAGTTCCTCATGTGTCTGCCACAATGTTTCTGTCCAGCCATGCACGCGGAAGCTTGACCATGCACTCCCTATTGGCCATTGCCACCACCAGCATTGGGAGGCTGCCTAGACGTGCGCCTGGTGGTGCGTGAGGAGCGGCGGAGGGGGCTTGTCTGCCTCGAACTGGCGGCTGAGGCAGTGGCTGACTGTCCTGGTGGTGGGAAGTGGCGGTCCATTGCGTCCGCTATCCGTGTGAGGACCTCCCTAAGTCGGACAATCTCCCCACACAGCCTGTCTGTACAGGCCTCCATCCCCTCCCTGGAGTGCCTTGCTGTCTCTGTAATCTCAGCCATGAGACGGGCAGCCTCCTCCACATGCTGCCCAACCAACACAGTTATTTCCTGTTGCCGCTGGCTGATGCTGGCCAGGTCGAGGGCAGTGTTGGGTTCTGGTGGTGTGGCTGCTGTGCCCTCTGAAGCAACCAGGACAACAGATGAAGCCACCGGGGGGCTACTAAAAGCTCCCATGTTGTTCTCGCCAGTGACATTTAGACCCAGGTGTCTGCTGTGGTGATGGCTCGGGGATTCCAGGGGGGGTTGGGGTGTGCATCTCCATGTGGAAATCGGTTGTATCCTCCACATATGATAGTGGTGCAGTGGCTGCCGCCTCTCCTGCGGAACTAGCTGCAGCTGAGGGTGGGCCCTCCGTGGCTGGGATCGGTGGTGGTGGGTTAACCTCCGGAGGTGGGGCAGTTGTTGGTTGTGTGGCAACTTGTGTCTTGGCAGTGGGGCTCCACCGATGTTTGACACTCTGCATCTAGACCCTTCTACCTTTGCCCCTTGATGTTGTGGGGGTGTCCTCTGTGTCCTGTGCCTTTGTTTACTTACTCGCAGGGGGTGTCTGAGATGCATTGCCAGCATCCTCACTGTCTGTATGTGAGCCTGCCGGGGACAAGAAGGGGGATGGCATTGGTTACGGTTCTATGTACTTAATACAGTATACATCAATAATGCAGTTGTGGGCATTTGGACTTCATTGTTAAGGATGCAGGTGATGTGTCAATTCAGTGGCTCATCCATGCATGGTTGTGTGTGGCACTTGTCTCTGGTGATGTGTGCATGTGTGTGTGTTTGGGTCTGACACTGACATGGCCAGGGTTGGATGCATGTGTGGATGTTTGGCAATCCATGAGGTGATTCTGGGCTCACATTTGGGGGGACCAGTAGATTCAGATTGCATGCTTTCATGTGTACACTCACCTCCATCTGAAGTGGTTGCCATGCCATGCTCCATTGTCCCGACTCCCTCTATTGATTCCACTCCAATGAGGTTGGCGCAGGTCTTCTCCCATTCTTTCAGTTTTTTGGGCGAACCATATCCACCTGCTGTGGCAATGTTGTGCTTTTCTGCAAGGATGCTTCTCACCCAGAGTCTGAGATCATCCCACCTCTTTCTGCACTCACGCACATTGCGGGTGGTGGTGCCCACAGCACTAACTTTCAAGGCGACCTCAGCCCAGATTGCCTTCTTTTTGATGAGTGTCTCCCGCCGCATGTCGCTTGCAAAGACCATGGCGGCATTGTCAGCTAGTGTTTGGGTGAGCATTAATAGCTCCTCTGTGGTAAAGTTTTCCTTCCGCTGCAGGTCAGTGTTTTTTTTAACAGCCTTAGGCATGTCGAGGGTGTCCCTGTGGATTTCCTATTGCAAACTACTCAGAACAGGTCCAGGGGGCAGAGGATGGCAATGGATTGTGTTTTTAAAGATTGCCACCGTGCTCTGTCCCGTTCCTGTGCGATGACGCTGTTTCCGGTTCCGCAATTTAACGGTCACGGCTAATAGCGGTGACCGCTATTTGCATGCAGCGTGAGGGCAGAAGTGCTATCTGCACTTTCGTTGAAGCCGGTAAGAGACTTTTTGGGGACTTTAGCGGCATGGCGGTAGGGTCATTACCGGCATGGCGATATGCTCGTGTCCGCGTACTCGTAATGGTACGCTATTAGCGCCCTCTTGCGAGGGCGGACACGTTAAGAGCGCCATGCCGGTAATTTGAGATTTTTAGCGCACAACGTGTAATGAGGCCCGATGACTTGAGAGGTAAATTCGCATGAAATTTAAATCATTTTAAGAAGAATAAGTCAGTGTTTACATGGGTAAACAATGCTTAGATGTGATGTTCTTGCAACACTATGTTCACATCAGCAAATGTGGAATGGCAACTGGGAATTCTGCTCAGGAAACACGCAAGTCATGGGCTGTCAAAATGTACTTCTATTTACAGTACAAAATGTCAGAGCTCCATTCCGTCCTTGTTCAGGC
Organism: Ambystoma mexicanum; assembly: GCF_040938575.1. Lineage (NCBI taxonomy): Eukaryota > Metazoa > Chordata > Amphibia > Caudata > Ambystomatidae > Ambystoma > Ambystoma mexicanum. The sequence goes on from NC_090933.1 coordinate 376,280,392, forward strand.
ATAAAACTTTGTTTACTATCCAAATGATAATATACGTCGTGACCAGAGGGTCCTCAGTACTTTATGATAATTGAATTAAAAATGTCAATTTCACACATATTGCTCATGCTAATTGGTCATTATCTTATAGTTGGATGCAGCGTTCTATTTTAACATTGTGATAAAAGTCAGGTCAGAAATAGTTTATCTGAGCTCCCAGCAGACCAAACATTTGCGTTAATGTTGTGTCATGGCTTTGACAAGTCCAGGAGAACTGAGATCACACAGAAGAAAAACCTAATCCTAATTGGCAGATCGTGCAGAACACTGGATCATTTTAATTAATTGTATTGCAGTAGTCGAGAGCAATATTTGGCAGCAATACATCATAAATTAAAAATGATTGCAGTGAGTGATTGCCTTAATTACCCACTGAAATACACAAAATAATGATTTGGTTTTCGGTGTGAAAGTTTAGAGTATTTTCTGAAGACAAGTCCTAGACATTGTTTAAACCAAGGACTGAGTCCATAGTAGTATTGTTAGTGTTTGGTTACAGTGTCACATAAACTTTAGTAATTTGTCAAATGGGAGGGGAGTATTAGGCAGCTACTTCAGGTCATTATTCGAAAAGGCGTTTATTAAATAAATTATAAACATGGGAGGGGCTTCTAATGATCCACACATAAAAGGTTGCCAATGCCATTTCAGTTCCTAGTTGTACAGTGGAGCAGACGTAGAACCAATGCAGTACACAAGCAAAAGACCAACCTATGTTGATGTCAAGAAATCATTAGAATAGACTATACAATGGGAAATTCCCTGTGCCATTTGTTGTCTGTGACTAGAAAGAGAGTAGAACACGGAAGAATAGTTTGGCAGTAGGGCATGCGACTGCATTCAGTGATTGTAAATGAGTGTGCCATCTTCATGTGATTAACATAAAAATATTGAAGAGAAAATCAAGAACTGTTTGGCAGCAGGAGATTATGTTCAGTAGCCGTAACTGAGCGTCCAATTATTGTGATGGGTGGGATAAAATACTGGTGGTGAAGAACGATTCTTATAATGGGTGGCAGGAGATTACATTTATTGTTTGTAACTGAGAAACTTTTTGTGACAGACAAGACACAATATTAGACATGTCGAGAAATTGATAGAATTTTGTGGAAACTGACCTTTACATTTAGTGGCTCAAAATGAGTGTGCAAGCCTTTTGCGATGACTGAGACACCATCTGAGTTTAAAAAACGCATTCTTAGTTTCTCTGTGGCAGGACATTACAATGAGTTGTTGTAAGTATGTCTGACACCCATTTGTGATGAATGAGACAAAACACTAGTTGTGAAGATGTGTGATGGGGCGCAGTGTTAACTGCAACGGCACATTCCAAGAGATGTCTGGAGGCATGAGATTGCATTCAGTGGCTGTAACTGAGTGTGCCATAATTTGGTGACCGATGAGACAAAATTCTAATTGGAAAGAGCAACTCAATGAATTGTTTACTGGTAGGAGATACCATTCATTGGTTGCACCTGAGTGTGGAAAGGCAAGACACAATAATAGTTTTGAAGACACATTATTAGACTTCCTTGTTCTAAGATGTTATATTAAGTTATTGTAACTGATTGTGCCTACTTTAGTAATGCAGTGGTCAATGTAATTCTCCCAAAACATTTTTTAGAAATGTTTGGGGCAGAAACATAGATTTGTTCATTAGAACTGAGTGTGCAACAAATGTGCAATAATTGAATGTCAACCTGCTTTATGGAGGAACGAATCAAAGTGTTCATGTTGTATTAAATACACACATGTGACATTTCATGTCAGTAGAAAGAGAATTAGCCATCTTGAGTGGCAACATGTCTGGACAGTGTAAGTGTGTCAGAAGGATGGGTAAACATGCAGCTAGAAGGTGTTTGCTAGTCAGCCACAGTATCTGATGCGTGCATTGTGGATCCCAACCTAGTGCATGGTAAAAGGAAGGCATTAATATCACATTCGGCGACAACTACTGCACTAGCGATAATGACACATGCTCAGGCAAGTCAGAAGACGTTTTGGCCACTGTCCCTGGGACAGAAGTGCTAAAAGTGCAAATTGCATCGAATTATGAGCCAGGAGAAACAACAAACAGTGTAGAGCAGTATGGTGATCTAGGAGATTCAGCGGACAGTTTAGAGGAGTAGGATATGGGGATGTCTTGGTACACACCATGCCCACATCCGAATAATGATGATGCTTGTGATGAGCTAGATTCAGATTATGACCCAAACCAGGTAGCTGAATCAGGAATTAGGGAGAATGCAGGTAACAGGTGTTTCAATTCAACTAGGTCTTTTTCAAGGCTGTTGACAGGCAATAAGAAGATTGAGCTATGGGTTAGGATTACCCAGATCAAAATATGCAGGAATTAAACGGGTATGATGTGGGATACCGCAATAAACTGCATAGCGAAGTTGAACAACTAGACACTATGCAGATGACAAGTGTCTGGGGACAATATATATTGGTCTGTCATAATTGAGGAAATGTTCTGAAAATTTTCTCACAAATCCTCTCTTTAAGCCTGCTATCTACATGTGATCTTGATAGCATTGTCTTTCCAATCAAAGTCTGCTGTGTCTGGCGCAACGTTATCTTCAAGTCACTGGTATTCATACATTTGGTAATGGGGGTAAATGAAGGGCTGAGGGAACTGGGATTTGAAATAAAGACCCTGACAATGGAACAGATTCAAACGAAGGGACAAAAAGAAACTGAATATACTGGTAATCTAACAATGGTCTATCGACCAGAAAGAAATAACCAGGAACAACTGAGGCATCTCACTAGAGGACAATTTAGAGAAATACAAGAATGGGCCCAAATTACCTCATCCCTGTGGAATTGAGGATAATATGAGAATTTGATATCCTGTGATTGAACAGCAACATGTAGTTTATCTGAAGTGTGTCTCATGGAACAGAAGAGGGAATATGCTTTTATTTAGGCATATTGATACAGCGTAAATGCTGAAAGATAATAACTGCATCTTCCTACAAGAAACATGGCTCCTGGATCCATTTGTAGATGGCTTTGAAATACTTTCCCAATTGGCAAAATCTAGTAAGGGAGGTAGGTCTTCGGCAGGTCTTATTATTGCACTCATGTCCACTTTGGGCTTCTCCACACTGGTGATTCCTGGTTTACCGCTGGGGATTCTGGCAGTCAAAGTGTCCTCTAAGGATGGACTGATAGATATTCTATTGATTAATGTTTACTGGCACCTGGGGTTAGCACCACTTGAGGTATTCCTGGAAAAGATTATGGAAATAGTATTAGATTGGAAATCTGCAACTATATCTGGTAAAGTGATCCTTGCCGGTGACCTTAACTCAGATTGCTGTGTCTCTTCCGATGCAGATTATAAATATTTGGGAGCGTAAATGCTGGAATTACCTGATAGAGGCTTGAAGCTCCACTGGGTAGCCTATGGAATCTCTCCCTTGAATCTGTAGGTCTGGTATGCCTTAATGGTATACTAGATACAACCATACCCACCCTACCGTCGTGGCAGAGGGGAGAGAGCTCATCTACGATTGATTATATCTTTGTGGATGAGGGTCTTGCCAAATTATCATCTGGTATCTCTGTTAATCCTAATACTTGGAGTGATCACAGCTCCCTTAAAGTGGAATTCTTTCTTCCTGTTAATATAACACTTAAAGGGGGCAGAATTAACTTAAAAACTCAAGGTAGAGTAATCAGATGGTCACCTTGCAACACTGAAGTCCTCAATGGTGAATTGGCAGATACCTTGAATAGTACGTCGTATCTTTGGAAACAGGAAGTGTTTAATGCACCTGAGTTTGATACCTTTCTGACAGATTTGTTTGGTAGGGCCCAATATAAATTGAGAAAAGGGGTCACCAAAAAAAAGCATATGCACACCTATAATGAAAGTGTGGTTAAAGAAAAATCTCAAATGCTCCGGATGCTTAGAGGGGTATTTAAATCTAATATTGGTCAACTAGAAAAGAATTCTAGGATTAAAACCATCAGGCAGAAATATAAACATTTTTGCATCTCTAAAAAAGTTACTTTGTTGCAAAAAGATGCAGAAATGATGTTAGGTGTCTTGGTGAAGAGAAACTTAAGGACCTTTTGGACACTTATTAATCAACAAGATATTCTGCTAATGATAGGCCAATTGAAAGGAGTCCCGGAGGAACAATGGGTTCACTTTTTCTCTGAACTATATGGAAATCTGCTGGATGGCTGCCAAACTAAAGTTGGAGGAGATAGTGCGGAAAGTACATGCTGGGATCCTGGTATTGAATACTGTGAGATATTGAAATTAATTAAGACAGCTAAGAATTTGCGTGTTGCAGGCCCTAATGGTCTGACTAACAATACACTGAAGGCAATGCCAGCAGTCTATGTACAAATTCTTACAATGCTGTTCAAAAGCATTGCAAAAAGCAGCACAATACCAACTAGCTGGCAAACAGCCCATATAGTACCCATTTTTAAGTAAGGGGAACGGAATGCTGCAAAGAACTGTAGGCCAATAGCACTGATTGACGTAAACTGCAAACTATTTGCGTCACTTTTGTTAGTGCATGTTAAAGAATGGATGGAAAAGACACACATACTAAATAAATACCAGACAGGTTTTAGAGTAGGACACTCAACTAACGTTAATGGACTGGTTTGAGAGCCCTACATGACTCGGCCTGGGGTAAATTTGGGGGGCTTTTGTATGTTGCTTCCATTGACCTATCAACTGCATTTGATTCTGTAATTTGGTCACAACTGTGGGCTAAATTTGCCAACTGTGGTATACCTGATGGCCTGCTTAAACTAATCATGGCAATGTACGAGAATTCGGGGATACATGTCCGCTTGAATTTACAGTGAAATTTGTCCAGACGGATTAGAACTTTCATAGTAGTCAGGCAGGGTTGCTCTTTGTAACCCTCTCTCTTTGACCTCTATATTGCGGATGTGGGTGAATACTTGGAAGAGGCAGGACTCGTAAGCAGAAAGTTGGGGGATATAAGTATATCGTGGTTGGCGTATGCCGACAATTTCCTTCTTTTCAATCAAACTAGGGTGGGACTGCAGAGACTGATTGACAAATGCGCTGAATTTGCAGAAATCAACAGGCTAAAAGTAAATCGAAGGAAGACCCGCATCTTGGTTTTTTCAAAAGGAAAGAAGAGGAAGAAATGGGGATGCAATATAAGAGCCCAACCATTGAAAGGGCAGATGCAATTCTTTATCTGGGGTTCCCACTAATGGTGCACCCACCTAATTTGGGACGTTGTACTTTCTTAAAACAGAACTCACTGCCCTCAATAGTCAAAATTGTGAACCTGAACTGAGAATTTTGACATTTCTCACTAAAACCAGCAGTTGATTTCTCGGAAGGGAAATTAGTACCTTACTATTCGGAAACTATTGAAGGAGTCATCTGGAGGAAAATCCTAAAATTACCAAATTATATCCCAATGCTGGCAATTAGATTTGATTGGATTTGTTGTCTTTGAAAGCAAAATATTTGTGGCGTAGGATAGCACTGTTTTGTAGTTTATTAGATCCCCAAAGTGAAACCCTGTATGAGTATCTAGGGAAATTGGTCTCTGCTCAGGGAGGTATCATAGAGATATATATGCATGTTTAGAGACTCCTGTGACTAAACCCTATGAGACTTGTCTACCGATAGGGAGATGCTCGTTAGTAATCCAAAGAAAGTTAAAAGGCTATTATACGATAATGACTGGATTGATACAATAGAGACAATTCACAGTTATCCATCTCTCTCCGATCTAAGACATGAACATAGAAAAAGAGCGTCACTCTCGTTTATGATGACACAGTTCCCAAACCGCTATTATCAATCTCTCCTTCTCAAATTAAGATGGAATATTCTCTCAAAAAAAGGAGTAATGAAGAGAAGGAAGCTGGTTGAGGATACAAATACCCTATGTTGATGTGGTTTAGTGGTAACCTTTACAAAAAATACATTGATAAAAGAAAAGGAAAAGATACAAATAAAAAATAAGAAAAATCATTATAGTAAGACACATGTTATCCCAACATGTTCATCCAGGACGAATATCAACGACTTATTACCATCTGCACTCTGTGCATGGCAACTATGTACTGTTACAATCGAGGGACACACTTGGGTCCTGCATCACTGTGATCTCATACAATGGGTAATTTATATGCAGGAATGAAATGAACACACAATGACAGCCTTGCCATCTGCAGATAATCAGTATACTACCTCCATCACATTCTGGAAGACCGGAAACAATTGCTGCTGTGCCAATATTGTTCCATGTGCTGAGCCCAGCTCTGACAAAGACCACAATGCCCCTTTGTGCCAGTAATGGAGGAGTTTGAGAATGGATACAATATAATATATATCACATAGCAGAGTGGAACATCTGATCTGCAAACTGGAGGAAATGCTGTATTTGGGACTTTTTATGCTATTCTTAGGTCAATAACAAGTTTTGTTTAATTTTATAAGTCAAATCGATCAGCTAAGGGAAAATCCCCAGTGGATGTTACATTTCACATAAAGCTTTTCATTTCACATTGGACATTTGTTCAATCTCAATCTCAACTGTTGCCGTAATTTGACAGTTCTCCTATCACTGGAAATTGGTAAATTCTGTTAATAATATTCTCTTGAAAGCATTGTCAGATGGGGCTATTACGAAGAATAGCTATTCTAAAACTACCATCAGAGGTAAGATTTTAGAAGAAGGCAGGAGCTGCTGCTCCACACTGAATCTCAACCCACTAGTTACCAGATATCCAAATTCAAAAGATTCATGAAAAAGCCACTGGTTGAGTTGGATGAAGTGCAACATTGGGTGAATCTCACAGCTAAACTTAGTAGTCAAGACTTAATTCTTGGCAATATTTGCGAGCACTTACATTAGAATGGAATATCTGTGAGTTCAATTTGATATGTTGGACACTTTGAATGTTACTGGTGCTAGATAATTTATTGATAAAAAAAAAATGGAACTGCAGACTGTGTAGGGGTATCTTGAAATGCCGATACATTTATTTTGTTCTTGTACGTCTTTAACTTAATTTTGGGCCGAAGCTCTCAGGGCTGCTTGGGAAGAGGGATTATTCACACTTTAATGAAGATGGATTATGGACCCATTACATGCCGGGAAATTATATTTAATCGATTTACCATTTTACTAGAGATTGGCTCAAAATTAAATGTATATTGGATTCCCTAGGTGCTTAAAATTAATTCTTCCTAGGGGATTATGTTTGATTATATATAGAATTGGATGATTGTTTCTTGTATTCCTTTTTTGAAACCTTCCTTCTTTGACCTATTGCTCGGTCAGAGTTTTTATAACATATTATTGATTGTATAGAAAGTATGTATATAAAGACATTGTTTGGGCTGAATTATGCCTAATAGAAAAACACTTACAAAACAAATAAAGCTTTTCTAGAGTTGTATGGTAAGGTACTTTTCACACTGGGGCAAGGACATTTTGAGGGCCAGAATGTTCATTTAACCATGGACATATGTACCAATGACAGAGCATCGATCACATGTGTGTGATTGCTTTTTGGACGCCAAAACCAAAGTAGTTAATGGGGGGTGCAGGTTCATGCAGATTGCTACAAAGTCACTTTGTGTATTTAAGGATTTGAAGACAGATGCCACAAGGTAGTTCTCAGAGAGGAGAAGTGAGAGCGGTTGGTGGCTGAGTGACTCAGGCTGTGACACCTCCAGCTATTGTTCCTGCTGACGATGAGTCTCATATCCTGGTTGCCCTAAGAGTGGCAAGAACATGTGTCTTCCTTGCTTTGTGCGTGCCCTTCGCCTTGTGGTCACATCAAAATATGGGGAACCCATTACATAGTCCTGGTTGCACAGGTATCCTACAGTTCAAAGAAAGAATTTGCCTGGTCTGGACTAATTTGCCAGAACAAAACTGATACTGTCAATGCTAATGGCAAAATTAGACCAAAAATCAATTACATGAAAATGAAATACATGTGTTGTGAATAAAATCTCTTTCTCAATGTTTTGCTCTCACAATTACCACATCTGTGTAATCAAAAGATATATGTGTTAATTGTAATAACTAAATCACAGCACATATAGACAATTTTTACTATAGTTCAGTGTTTGTTTTTGTATTCTTTATGTAATATGTGCTTATGGTACGTAATAAAAATTAAATGATCAAACCTTTTGCACAAACACGATAACATCAAATATATCAATGTAGATAACAGTATTATATGATAAAAACATAATGTAATGAAATGTATCAACATAAATATCAACATTGTATGTTCAGATCAAGATAAAAATGTGTTAATGGATTACTAATAGAACTGGTAAAATCCATACAGGATAGGAAAGCACAATTCATCAACAGATAGAGAGGTAATCAGTATTACAAACAACCAGTAATATGCACTTAACGCAAAAAATGACAGCAGCATAATGAGTAAAAAGAACCAGCCAAGCTATGACTTTGGGTCCTAAATAACTCTTTTTCAAATGTAATTTGCTTCTCCATTGATAACCAAGGATATAGTCAAGTATACTGCAGCCCAGAATTGATCAAGGGGGATCCTAGACGGGCAGCTAACCAAATTCATATATCCCTTAAAATAGAAGGGCAACTAAATAGGGCAGGCCATGAGAGTGTGCCTCACTGGTTGTATCTCATACTTAACAATATCAGCACTTTCTATCCTCAAGGGGTATACCCGACCATGCGCCAGTGTATTCATTGCATGGAAGAATATTCAAATGGAAATGTAAGACAAAACGCTTAAAATCATTATTACAACATTTCATCAAATAATCGCAAGGTTTCCCCAACCTAAAACCCTGAGTAGCATACAGAGTATATCGCTTTTTAAGGCATAACCTTTCAAGGTTTTGTGTCTTATCCCACTCCATTGCTTTGATTTTCAGTTTCACAAGGAAACTAGACACTAGTGCATCTTGTTCTGTGGGAAAAGTCAGACAAATGTCCTGCAAAAAGGCATGAACCATGATATTAAGATCCTGCAAAAAGGGATTTGTGTTACTATATATTGAAAGATTTAAGCAATGATACTCATACGTGTTTCCTGTGTGCCCTCTGTATGCATAATATTGCGTACCTTTTCCAGCGTTGGATTTTTCATACAGTCAAGAGCGAGATAACCCCCAACTGGAATCTAATAGCTTCTATTGGGACTGATCTAGGTAGCCTCAGAACTGATCTCCATAAATTCCCTTCTAGCTTATCAAGCCACAATAAATGTGTTCCTGAAAAAATCTCCACACCCTAAAGAACACTAGGAATTGCACTCATCTTGTAAATCTGTAAAAAGCCTTTTAATGAGTGACACCACACCCAGCCCCTCTTGGAAATAACCACTTTTTCTTCACATTCCAATTGTTCGCAATTTTCCCAGTCAGAGCCTTCTCTTCGAATGATAAAGTGGGTCTATTGACAATGGGGATACCGAGATAGAGGTAGGTATCCAGGGGTAGTTATCCATCACCTCTAATGGGACTCCATTTAGCTTGCAGCAAAATAATTTGTAATGCTTGCCTTGGCCTCAATTACCATCACCTTGGTTTTCTTGAGTTTAATGCTAAGAATATCCTAAGAGTATTCCTAGTGGCATACCAATAAGAGCATCTAGGTATTTCTGCAAACCAATGGGAGTACCATGCCGAATAACAATGTCATCCACATAAGATAACCACTGTATCCCTTCACTCCCAATCTTAGGTGGAAAACTACAGATAGCACTAAGCACAAGGTCCATATGTACACCATATACATTGTATAACTTATATAAGACATAACACTGCCCTGTTTCATCAAGTAAGTGAGCCTCACAAATCAAGAAGGACTGCCACCTTGGTAATGGTACACATGGATTTAATAAAATGGAGTAAGCGGCTGCAAATACCCCATTCTTGAAATTTCTCCCAGACCCTCTCCCGTTTGAACACAATTGAAGGCACCTTCATATTCGATGTAACAAAGATACAGGTTTCTCCCAGGTGTCCAGAGAATATCAGCAATAATATAACAAAATGTCAGGACATTGTCAAGATCTAAAACCTGTATGTTGGCGGAAAAAGTAACTTAATTCCTGTACCCATCTATTAATTCTATGCAAAATCAGAGTATTGAAAATGTCACAGAAAGGAGGCTATCATCGCCAATTGGTGATAATTGGATGTTTGTGTCTTATCTTCTTTCTTAAACACTGGAACAAGAATCGATTTGTGCCAGCTATAAAGTATGATGCCATCATTCCAAATTGAGGTGAATAGCTTTAACAGTAGAGGCACACATCTCATAGGATTACGCTTTATGACAACATTGGCCAAACCATCTGGCACAAGGGCTCCAGATGGTTTAAGCCTACGGATCACCTTCATGATATCCTTCATATCAAATGGGAAGCTGACTGATTGCCCATAAATATATGAAACAATCCCAGTACACCCCATTCCATCAGTGAAATATGGAGTGCCAATAGGGGCAGCCCATTTAGATGCAGGTACTCGATTGGCCTCTTTAAGTTTATCCTCGGAAAGATACAGTCTATATAAGTACCAAAACATTTCATTATCATTTATCCTAAGCAGTTTGAAAATCATCCTCCAGTTGGCATTGCCCATATCTTGTTTATAGGAGCGAAGCCAATTTTCGTATTTCATTTGTTGGGGAGAGACCAATCTAGCTTTATTGGCCCAACTCAATGTGTCCAATCATTTAATCCCAAGCAGCACTCCTCCTAGGGTATTTTTCTTTTCTTGGATGACCCCATCATAGATATTGTCATGCCTTTTAAAACTAAATAATATCACTTTACATTTCATGGATCTGAATTTGACTTCACTGAGCTTATTAAGTATTTTTTGATTGCTCAAATTTATCAAGTCATTAGCCTCCAAGGGATATGCTGGAAATATTTGGTCAAACCTACTAATGTTGGACTCCCTCTACTTTTTCTAGTAACATTTGGATTAACTTGTAAATTAGTAGCTCTCATATGTCTACCTTCTCTTATCTCTCAGAATCAAATTCATTGACCACATGGTGTCAAAACTACACTGAAATCAGACAGGAATCATCTTTCCTCACCTGATTCTTCTTGACTTGTGGAAGACTCCTTATTCCTTTCTTTCTTTTCTTCTTCTTTCCCGTGGATCTTTTCTTCTTGTAGAGATACGGCCTACCATGAAGGGAAGCCACTATGTCTGCCTGGTCAACTGGCGTGCTAGTGACCCCTTTCCCAAGGCAGCCACATAGGGAAAAACCCCTGGGAGTGTTTGATATGTGTAGAATCCCATTCTAAAAAAAGTGGGGTTAAGGAAATCCAGTGCAAGGCATCAGAGAAACTCAAGCCATTTCAAGCCATTCTTGCAGTGCAGAGCCCTAGTAATAGATGTTAAATTATTTACAGGTAGAATAGCATATGCCAAACCACTAACGTCGTTCCATTTCCACTTCTTCATGTCCGCCCGATGACAATAGGATTTGACGTCACCAACCACATCTCAGTCTGTGGGCACTCTAAGGACCATCCCCTAATAATGCTTTCAATAAGGTTGAGTATAGGGATGGCACCTTTCCAGCTTTGGGAGATGTCCCATATTTACAATACTCACAAAGAGTTAGGTGGGCCATGGCCCATATACACAATCCACCTGAGGTGCAAACAACCCCATGATGCATCGCCGACCTATGCACAATATTATAACCATCAACTAAAAGTTTACCGTGGATCTAGGTCTCCTGAAAGGCAAATATATTACAGGCAGAATTAACAGCCCGCCCCTCCAGATCAAGAAATAATCGATAGCCTCAGGTGTTCCAGGAGATCAGAGTAATGCCCACATCCTTAACAATATATCAATCAACATTACTTCTCATGGATTCAGAGAACCATGATTCTGTGTTTGTAATACTGATATATCCTCCATCAATATTGGCACAAGCATAAAACAGGCTATGTGTCTCAGTAGGGAAGCTAGCCTGCCCATATGTATCCATTGCTTGTTTCTTCATGTCCCAATCATCTCTATCTTGCAGGTGTTTTTTGCATAAAACAAAATCAAAACCCAATTTCAAAAGTGACACTGCAAAAGAGATCACCAACTCAACTATTATAGGAGAGAAAAAATTGTTCTAAGGTCCAATTGCCATGACAGTATAGGTCCGGTAATTCAACAGACACAATATCTGATGTGGTTATCCCTCTAAGTTGAGGCACATGATGCAATAACCCAAGCACCCTTCGACAATTTAAAAATGGGCTGTCAGCAGTGGTAAATACTTTAATGATTTTTTAAGTTTTCCCAAATTATACTCTTTTCTAGATAACCTAAATGGGACCACCCTAAGGGATCCCTATGCATTATATTCTGACTCTGTATGTTTAATGGGGGACAAAGGACCTCTTTAACATGTGCTTATTATAGGATCCCCCTTATTAGGCCTTCCACCATTATTTGGGGAAGTAGCACAGCTACTAGGTACTGTAATCAGCATACTCACTCATAATAACATATTTTGCTCACAAGTGAAGCAATTTTCCAAATGACTAGATTTATCCTTAAGCCATTTATCTATGGGTCCCCTTAACCAGACCATATGACCTCGCTAGTCAGGATGGTTGTACTTGAGTCGGTATGAATTCAAATGTGGTGCTTGTGCTTACACATACAATATCAGAGTTAGACTCAGCAGGTGAGGTGCTGTTCTTTCTTGAGAGGTGCGATTCACCAGATTTAGGGCTATTTCTGCTTTGAGTGTTTTTTCTTTGCACATTTCTTGTTATTGCGCTTTAGTCAGGCTCTCTTAATTCTTCCATGAGTGATACTGGCCTCTTGCTCCAAAGATGTATTCATGTTGTGAGTAGTCTGAATATGTTCTAAATGCAAAGAGGAGATAACAACAGACTCCACTGCATTCGAATCAACACAAGGGGGACTATCCAAAGCATCAGTTTGAGAAAAAGTTGTGTTAGTGGGTGATGTTACATGCCCTGTATCATTACGTTTTATCAAAATTAAATCTACAATCTTGGTCACAATCAGATTAAGATCCCCGTGTTCCTTCATAAGTTGGGAACAAAGGCCAAAAACAGCGTCAAGAGTAGCTGCCATTACCTCACGTTCAATATAAGTGTTATCTCAGAGTGGGTCATAAGAGACATTATCACTGCCAGAAAAAGGCGTGTCAGCAGCAATATGCAAAAGGAACCGGTTTATGGATAAGTTAGTGTCAATTATGTTGTCATGTGCTTCATTACTTGGGCAAATTGTGTCAGGCAGAGAAGAAGGTATGCCCAAAGACTCCTGATGTAAATCATACCAAAAATTAAGAATGAGTTATTAACAACCACCGACAATCATTAGTTATTATTAGGCTTTGACAACTCCTTTTCTTCCATGGTCTCCATAACGAACTATTTGTCCTTATAGTTATTAGTGGTAAAGAAGTCAGCGTCTTTAGATTGTTACTTCAATGGAATCATCCCTCTATCCTTTATGGGTGGGTAATCTTTAGTGATAGTAGTCCATTTATTCTTTTTGAGCGTATACACACTGAGCGGTGAAGAATGGGAATCCGTGGACACCTGGCTACGGTTTCTCTTATTACCACGTTGATTGTGGGACCGAAGTTTAACAGGCATTATGGCGGTCCAGAAAATGCCCAGAAACGATATTGTGACACATCATAAGAATTGGCTGAGCACAATGTGAGGCAGAACATACCTGGAGATTGTCCCACAAACTCATGTCTGCAATCACCGCCACTCAGCAGACTGCAGTACCACACTCCATATAACCTTGATGTGTCAATGAACTCAAGGAAACCAGGCTCCTCAAATCTGACTAATAAATAGTCGAGACTGCAGCCAGAGCCACCCCTCCGGCCATGACTGGCTGCACCAAGAGACAGAAATGGGGCTCAGGTCCTTGCTGCTCCAATTCCAACCTCCTAACACAAAACACTTTCAACAGACACTTCAAGCAACGCAAGCACTTCGCGAGGCACTGAGGTTTTTAAAGCATTCACAGGATGGGCTTCGATTAAAGGAGCGAGTAACATCAGACGTTCTCAGTAGCGCTCTTGCATATCCAACTCCACAAAAGTCATCAAACACTTTGCACAGACACTTTGTGCAGTGTTAGTAATTACAACACACCCTGTTCCCCAATATATTTACCTAACAAAAATACATGTTGACTCGTGACACAACAAATGATAACATCATTCGTCACAAATCTATTCTTCCGGTAAAATGATCATTACACGTGAGGCAGAACATTCCTGGAGATTGTCCCACAAACACGTGTCTGCAATGGGCACCCCTCAGCAGACTGTTGTAGCGGACTCCAGATAACCTAGATGTATCAATGAACTCCAGGCAACCAGGCTCCTCCAATCTGACAAATAAATACATAGTCGAGACTGCAGCCAGAGCCACCCCTCAGGCCACGACTGGCTGCTCCTAGAAATAGAAATGGGGCTCAGGTCCTTGACGCTACAATTCCATCCCACAGACACTTCATGCAAGCACTTTATGAAGAACCGAGATTTTTAAAGTGTCCATAGGAGGGGCTTTGATTAAAGGAGCAGGTAACATCAGACTTTCTCAGTAGTGGTCCGGCACATCCAGCTCTGCCAATGTCACCAAACACTTTGCACAGACACTTTGTGCATGCACTTCGTGGGGCCCTGAGGTTTCTGAAGTGTACACAGGAGGGGCTTCGATTAAAGGAGCAGGTAACAGCAGACTTTCTCAGTAGTGGTCCGGCACATCCAGCTCTGCCAATGTCACCAAACACTTTGACAGACACTTTGTGCATGCACTTCGTGGGGCCCTGAGGTTTTTGAAGTGTACACAGGAGGGGCTTCGATTAAAGGAGCAGGTAACAGCAGACTTTCTCAGTAGGTCTGTGGCACATCCAGCTCCACCAAGTCACCAAACTCTTTGCACAGGCACGCTGTGCAGTGTGAGTAGTGCCAACACAACCGGTTTGCCAATATATTTACTTCACAAAAATACATGTGGGTTCGTGACACAACAAATGATAACATCATTTGGCACAAATCTATTCTACAGGTAAAATGAACATGTGTTTATCCTTTTAGGTCAGAAATGAGCAGTTACTTGTATAGCAGTGCCAGTTCATCAACTTCACACTACTTTTATTACAGTACAATAACATCAAGATAAAGCATTACCACACTTTCGCATTTAGGCCATCTGCAGATAGCAAATTATAACTACACATAATCACTCATATGGATGTTTATTAGAACATCAGAATTCAAACACAAATCATTAATGTAATTGCTTATCAGTGTGCAGTATCTGCGGACACAAATATGACAAAGTGCAAAACATCAAAAGCGATTTTTAAAACACACTTTTTAAAAACTAGATCACCACATATAATAGGGCTAACCCATTACCTTCTAAGGCTTCATCTCAGACACACTGCAAGTTACTTCTTTAAAATTGATGTCTACATCTTAATCTGTGAATACTACAACATAACTCAGTGAACAACAGAGAAACTAACAGCCTTACTGGTGGTGGCACACCTCATAATGATAAACATATTTCCAGGTACTGTAAACAAACTAAGGGCTCAGAGGCTTTCTGTGGCCATGCATGACAAGGCCATGCAGTCCTGTTGTTTCCCTCTGAGCTCTAGAACTTGTAATGTTCTCTTTCCCATTTAAAATGGAGGAACAATACAAGTCTGAGAATTCCAAGCAATCACAGGACTGGATGCCTTCTCACACAGAGCCATTGGAAACCGTAGAGCTCTGACAATTGTGAGAGATCAGAAATGTGAGGCAGACAACTTGGTAGGGGTTTTTCATAGGATTCCATATTCTTAACTCAAAAGGGTTTAACAAATGCCTCACTATCCATACACTGATGGAAATGGCCATGCCTATCAAAATAAACTAAAGGAAACACTCTAAGAAAATAGTTATGTCCCTCACACTTATTCATACAATAAACATAACAAGTTAATTTATGTCAATTTAAATATAACATAAATGACAGTTATGTACAATATAAACCCGATAGCTGTTTCTTCTTGCAACCTGCGTGAGATCCCCTTCCCCAGATTCAAAAAGGATCTTCATTCAACAGTTCAAAATAGGAAAGTTTAATCTTGGAACACATGTCTAATGATAAAGTTCTTCCTGCTCCGAAAAGTCTTTCACTTGGACTTTGACCAACAGTTTAAAACATTCAACATGTCTTTATCCCTCCACTTGTAGCAGAGAGTGCAACACAACTTCTTATTAGAAAACAAGAATACTTCCACAGTTCGTCTGTACCAACAACATTGCTTTTGTCAGGATGATTCTACAACAGTTCACAATATACTTCAGTGGTCTAGAGACTTCTTCCTCTTCACAGTCATTAACCACAACACAGTACTTCAATTACTTCTTGTGGGTCCACTCACCTGCCAGGACTATTACTACAAAGCCCCTTGCCCTAGTATACTCGTCTCCTAGGAATCAATGAAACACTCCTAACACTACTAAAAGTACTTCCGTGGTAAAGTTTACTTTAAACAACTTAGCCTTTTGACTTTCCACAACATCAGTTTTGACTACTTTTTATGTGAAGACATGAAACACATTGGTGCTGTGTATTCCACACTTGTGATTGCCAAATGCAATGCAGTTTATGCGCCTCTCCTGCTGAATACTTTCTATCAGGAAAGCAGCTCTCCTGCGACCCTTGTTTTCGCATTCTTATAATAAACAACTGCTTACAATGTTTTTTTCTCACACTTGCTCTTCTTTGGCATAGAACATACTTGTTTAAGTCAGTTCCAACTATTGCTTCTTTTTCACTCTGGAGAATGTGTTTACAATCAACTTGTTCCTTAATTGCTCTCTCTTGGCTTTGGCAATGTTGGTTCTCATAAACTTGCTTTGCTATTGCCCTGTTTTGGCCCTGTTTATTAGCTTCTTGCAAAATTGCCCACTCTTGACTTTGGCAATGAGTCTGACCTTTACTAGTATAATCATACCTTTCTTGTCTGTCGACAAATTTCTTATTCTGCCACTTTTGCTTCTTTGTATCAGTTCTGTATTCAAAACAATTGGATCTGGCCAGCGGATGATCAAGGGGCATTCCGGGGCAACACAATGCTAGTGAACTGACTGGGTACCCCTCGCTCTGCTGCCTCCGGGTCTTCTGCTCCCTCTGCTGCGCTCTGCCTAGCAAACTGCTTCTCTCCACTTGCCGCAGCCCATACTGTTCAGGAAAGGAGTGTTCCTCACGGAGCTGCTCGCCCGCCATCGGAGCCCAACTCACAATATGGAAAGACTTTCAACTTAACGCTTACCGCAGCGTGACCTCGGTATTCAGGGTCTTCAGGGGAAAGCTTTCACAAACAGCACTTGCCACTGTACAACCTCTGCATGCAAAATATTTAAAGATAGAGACACTCTCAGAATCAGCATCCGATCTGAAAATCATGGTAGCTCTGGAGTCTCTGCTTTCCTTCAACTTCTTTGTCGATTGCATGCAAAGTGGAGTTACTGCAATCACTCCACCTACCACTACTTCTCTCTATGGCCTGCACTTGAAGGGGTCTTTTATACTTCCCAGTCTCCCTCAGGTGTGGATCATTAGCACCATTAGACAGCAACTTGCAGTCCAGTGCCTCTGTATCCATCTTCTTCATCCTAGTACTTTGGGCATTGTGTGACTTGAAGTCCCCATTGTACAAATTACCCTTTCCTTTCATAGATTACATTCTACAGTGAACCTTTAAAATGGTAAGATCTTTGGAAAGTTATTAATGGCGTTTTCCAATTTTCCAGACCTGCTTCCTCCCCTATGTGATCCTCCCTGCACAGCCTTCTCCATATTAAGCAGCATATTCAATTAAATCAATTAGTTATCAGAACACTATTCAGCCTCACACTGTGGAAAACCACAGACAGGTTAGTCTTCATAGCCCATATTGAAATTGTTTTTCTCAATACCGATATTGAGCCCCCTACTCACTGTATCAAAATTATGTATCTATCTATGCTCTAAACAATAGATGTTTTCTTCGCATCACCTTTGTGGGTGGACCTGTGTCTATTGTACCACAGACCAGTGCAGATCTTCATCAGTATGAGTATACTTTTCAAAGTATTCAACCAATAGGTTGCACATTATTCCTTATATATGATTGGTACTTGGAAATGTACCATCTAACCTTTCTCAGGGGAGCATATTGGTCAGTTTCGTAACATGACTGAAAGGCATACAAGTCTTGAGTAAGGCTTTAAGACCGATCAATCATGCCAGCCACATTTTTCTGCATTCATATGGCAGGGAGGTGGGGCGAATTGCAATTTGTGTTTCCACCACATGTCTTCATCTATGCCAAATAAATGCTTCAGCATTTCTACCAGTATGGATTTTCATGCTGGCGTAAATGCTGGAGATCCCTATAAGGTCTGTCGACTATATGCACTACATTTACCCATGACGAGTAGAGTACAGAATTTGGTTCTGTACCTCTCATCCAAGTGAAAGTGATCCTATTCAGAAATGACCTCACACTCCATATCATGGTGTTCAAAGCATCAACAATTACTACAATTACACGTTTATATTTTTCCACTAAACCATTATTTTCTAGATGATACATAGCACTACATCTTCACTTACTCCACACTCTTGGTGTGCTCTGTCATTTGTTGCTTCTTAAATTGTGGCCTATTTTCATTGATGAGTTCTGCTGGGTAACCTTCTCTCCTAAAAACGTGTTGCAAGAATGTCTTGGTTTCTTCTGAGATAACACACGATACAAGTTTAATCTCAGGCCACTTAAAAATAATCCAACATCACTAAAACAAAATTTACCTTTTGTGCTAATGTATGATATAGAACAAAAACATATATATCTATATTCAGTAAAACAACATTGTTAAAGGGACGTTATGTTTCAGTTGCACAAATAAAAACCTATGAAATTCAGTGAAATGTCCTGGTTGTTAGTCTTAGCAGTGCATGGTGGTGGTGCGAGTTATGGTTGCTTAGCTTACCATGACTGGTGAATTTCTGGGGTGTTTCAGTTTTATTTGTAACCATAACGTCCCCTTAAGAAAGTTTTTTCACTGAATTTCATAGGTTTTTACCAGTGCACCCTAAATCTGCTACAAATACCTGATTTTTTCTACACGCCCAATGTAGCTTCATTAGAGTCTGCGGACAGTACGAATGTCCGCAGACAGAAGGTAGCATTCACAAAGCCCAGAAGTACAGGGGAGAACAGAAACTGTTCTACCCATCCACCAACAAACACATATACATACACCAACGTTACTTATATTTACTGCACTCAAATATACCTTTTTGTAGAAACGATTACTTGAAAATTTACAAATTATTTTGTATTTATAACACACAATATAATGCAATGCATCAAACATAAGTGTACACCTCATATTATCACTTCAATACATAGAGACTGACATACAATGAGTGCTTATTCTAAAACAATCTCTCACCAACTAGTAAATATATTGTATTTATTTCATTATTATTAGAATTCAATATGTAAACATGTATTATAAACAAAAAGCACTATTTTTTCATTTTGACAGAAATGGCAAACATGCTTGAAGGTTCAGAGGAGAACTTCCTAAAAGAAGAAATGAGTGACGATCACATCTCTAATGGTATACATGTTTTAATGTAAAGAAATAGTGTAATTTGTATAGACTTCACTAAAACAATATATATTTTTCTTATCGTACATATTTTTCTGAAGAACCATGCCCACGTTTAATTATACACAATCCCAAGAATCACAAAGAGAAGCCCTATCCCCAACTGTACATGATGAAATCATGAGCTTGTCTACAAAATTGGATGAACTAAGTAATGACTTAAAAAAACGTTTAAACTATGTGAAGAATCATGTCATTACAAATGTCCCCTATCACTGTCCTTCTTGCACCTGTCGCCCTGGTCTCCAGCAATCATCCCCATCAAATTCTGAAAATTTAAATCAAAGACGCCTTGATGAAACCTTGCTACCTTCCTCCCCTCATCATTATTGTACAGAAATTTCTAATTCTCCTATTTATGTTTCCCATTCCGATAGCCAATCCGTTTCATGAGTACATTTATTTTTATAATATTAATATGTTGTATATGATTGTGGGATTATTTCTTTTTTTTTGTTAAATCCTAATTATGAGTCCACAGACAGTACGACTGTCCAGGGTGTCCACAATCAAAATGAAGGTGCCCCCGGACAGGCACAGTGTCTGGACATGTCCGTTCTCACATGATGACCTTTTAATTAGTGCACGGACAGCACACCTGTTCTACGGAAACCCACAGGGATGCGTCCTGTGATTCCAACTCAATGGCAGTGCGTGGATGGCCGCCAGGGCCGCGGACATCCATAGATGTCATGATGTGACCGCACCCATGCAGCATGACAATATGTTTGCGGACGGTGTCTATGCTCTGCAAACAGTTTAAAAGTGCATGTTAAACTAATCTAAGGTGTTTCGGGCAGAAACGTTACCTTCCACAGGTCCCAGACCCATTCATGATTGATCTGGCAACATTTTCCAACTTTTAAGGCCTATTTGTGAATCGATGGTCCCCGTGCAACACGATTGTCTGCAGACGGGTCCTCTGAAGGCACCCACCCATTATCTTTCCTTTTTCTCAATATGGCTATCCAAGCTATCTGCAATATTGCATCAGTGGCATCTGCTATGGCCAATCCTCCTCCCCAACCACCATCACCATCTGGAGGGCCTGGACAGGGGAACAGGCATGGTGATACAGTTCAGAATGAAGGGGAAGATGAAGAAGAGGTGGAGGATGTCCCTATCGCCAGCACCCAGAGTGCTCTTGGGTGTGGCAATATTTCACAACCGTTGGGGATGTCCTGAAGGCTTGTGCAGCCAAGGTCAGATGCACTGAGTGCAGAGTTGTACTCAGTCATGGAAAACCTGGGTTGTATTCCTATTGGACCACCTCAGTGATGCACCACACCAAATCTAACCACCGAGTGCTCTGAGGAAGGCTGTACCTTTCTCATGGAAAACTAGGTTGACACCCTCTATCCCATCTTCTTCAACTGCTCCTGTTACCACAACGGATACTCTTTTGGGGCAGAGGATCCCAGTGGCTGCCTCACAGGATATACAGATCACTGTTGACCCTTACCTTTTGAGGCTCACAATACTATGTATGTACTGCAATGGACCAATCTGAAGGGGGGAACAGTTTCGGAGTGCTTTCAAGGCCGCGGTCAAGGAGCACAAGAAACACTGCCCCTTACCTTAAATGTAATGCCCAACCAACATCTTGCTCTTTCCACCTGCCCCTCACCTCTGTGGTTTGTGTTCCCTCCCTTCCTTTCCTCCCCACCTTACCTTACCTCTCCTGGAAAGAAAACACAAAAAGCCCAAAAAAACTACAAAACCAAAAAAATACAAAAAGCTGTTCCTTTATGAGCCACCTTTCACAGTTCCAACGTAGAAGTGAAAAAAAAGTTGCATGCCCCTGTGCAGCACTCATAGTCCGCAGACAGTGTGGTAATCTGTGGACATCTGAAAAAATTCAAAGTCTGGGGTAGGTGAAATAAAATAATTTAAATTGGTTACATCAAAAAATGGTGGCTCTTAAAATAACAATTTTTTGTGTTTTTGCCTTTTATATTTTTTTTTATATTTGGTTTTATCAACTGAACTGAGGAAACTTTTACTGAACTTAATTACTTCTTTGAACTTTCACAAAAAATGTGTATTTGGTTTTCCGTTTTTTCAATGTTCTATATTTCAACTACTAAAAAATACTTAAATCCACACTTTATATGTTCACAAAAACTGCTTCAAAGCATTCTTTGAAGCAGTTCAAATGTTCCATAAAAATCTGATTACCCACATCAGTTAGATGGACTCCATCTCTCCGAAAAATGTTGGCAATGACAAATTTAATGTTCTCATCATGAAAAGATTTCATGCCAACATCTAGAAAAAGGCACACACACCTTCATTGACATTGCACCTTGCTTTTTCCATTTGCGGGCAAAATATTTTAGTGCATCTGCATTTGTCTCAGATCAATGGGCAAAAACATAATTTTCGAATTTGGAAACATTTCCGTCAACTTTCCAAATGTATCCTTCTATTGCAAATTGCAATGAAATCCTGGTAACATACCCCAAACTGTTCCCTCCTCAATGAACCACAATAAGGTCCAGATGTTTTAAGTGAACCATATTCTTACAAAATGGGAGTAAATCAGGCCACTTCATTTCTCGCACTCCATACATTGACACTGAAATCCAAGATTTTCAACCACTCCACAGTGCTCAGCATACACCCTCAGGCAATGGATCCAAGAGTCCCCCAACATCCATACACTCTACCTCCTCAAAGATATACCCATAGACATTTTTATGGCTCTCAAAACTCCTGCAAACAAAACTCCTGCTACCCTCTCTCCCTGTACACCACACCCAAGAAACTTGATTGGCTGATCACCCGATGTCCGCGGATATCCTCAACTGTCTGCAAAGTCCCCTTTCCATGCCAGGCATCCTCAAAAGACCCAGATTTGGCACGTGCCGTTCACGGAATACCACTGAAAGGGGTCGGGGAGGAATTTAAACACAATTTCAGTTTTTTCTTCTTTAGTTGTGGCTCTGAAAAGAACCTTTTTTGGAGAGGTTGTTAACAAACACCTTGTTTTGCTTTTTTGTTGCTTTTATCTACAGTAGTACTGTACACTGTACATCTTCCCTTACCATTTTCTTACAGGAACGTTTTCAATGCATTCCTAACATTGTAAAGAAAAATTGCATTTTCGAGATCTGTAAAATGAACTCCATCTTCACAAAAATGTTTACACCATCAGACCTTTTATTGTTATTCTCAAAAGATGACATCCATGCAGCATATACGAAAGCAGATACACCTTTATTTCAAGCTGCCTCGATTCTTATATTTGTGCACTGAAAAGGTTTGGCCATCTCCATGTTTGCCTCTGATTAATTTCAGAAAAAAATATCTTTGCAGCAGGGAACAGTTCCATTAGACTTTTCAGGAAATACTTGAGGGCAACCTGGAAATACATTGGCGTCACATACCCCAAACTGTCCCATCCACAATGCACACTTACTATGGGTGGACACTTAAAGTGAGCCGTATGCTCACAGGATGAGAACAAGCTGGCCCAGTTTAAGCCACAAACTGCATGCCACAAAACCTCCACTTCTGCCAATCCAATACTTCCAAAGATACCATGATTTTCAGCATACATCTGCAAAAACTAAATTGAAGAATCTCCCAAAATCCACACACTCTGCTTCCACAAAGCCATACCATCTTCACTGCACATAACAATCAAAACATCAACTGCCCCCTCTTCCTGTTAATCACAACCAGAACCCCTTATTGGCTAATCCCCACAGTCCCCTTTGCATGCCAGGCATCCTCAAAAGACCTGGAAATGGCACGTGCCATTCGCTGTGAACCCCGTAACACAGGGGCAACCCTTCTACCCTTTCCACTTTCATGTTCTCAACACTCCCTCATTGGCTGCTTTCAAAGAGTCACATATCCATCCACCAATCACATCTAAAACCTCTACACCTAACCCTGTCATCTCAGTTCAATACTTCAGATTTACACTTTAACACTGAGAGTACATATCTCCTGTTAATCACAGCTATCTGCATCAAAGTATTTTCTGCAAATCGTTTATATATACCAATGAGCATATGGGAAAAAAGTATAGAAGCACGTGATTTTCCACTGCTATTTCCTACCGGCAAAGGTGGAAGATACAATGAGAGACCCACTCAGATTACGGCATCAGAACACCACTCATTACGAATGTATTCAGAAGATCCACATTTTGTCTAAACCTGGGAATACATATTCCATCTACTCTTTGAAAGTGAACTAGCAACCCTATGTTACGGAGTTGCACACATTTCGAAATCTGGAACCCCCTTTCAAAATATGTCAGCTACGCAATTAATACAAAAAGTACAAGAAAAAGATGAGGTTTTACAATCAAGTATAACAAATCTATTTGCAAACATGCATGGTACAAAAGAATACTGGCTCCGACGGCACGGAGACGTACGTTGTATGATCAGAAACCTTGGACCACCGACTTGGTTTGTTACATTAAGTTGTGCAGAATATGCATGGGAAGATTTACATGAGTTCCTACACATATCAAACAGCAACAAAACCAACATACATTTATTAACACCTGAAGAACTTTGCTCTCTAGATCCAGTTAATGTGTCCAGTTAATATATATATATATATATATATATATATATATATATATATATATATATATATAGAGAGAGAGAGAGAGAGACAGACGGAGGGTTCCTGCTACTTACCATGTAATAAGCTTCTCTTTTTTACCCACTCTTCATTCTTTTCTATGCATACTGTCACTGCTCCCATTATAAAACTCAGACTACAACTCCCAGAATGCAAAGTCAAAACCTGTTACGCTCACCTGACTCCCACGGAGGCGCTGGCCTGGTTCGCGCTGCTGTGACCTCTTCTAAGGTGATGCGCAGGGTTCGGAAGACGGACTGGACCGGGCCCCCAAATCTGGCTTGTCTGGCTCGCAGAAGTATCCTTCTGTAGGCGAAAATAGGGGATTAACTGTCTGCGGGGTAATGCAATCGGCCTCCCACTTTCCCCTCTCATCCTCCTTGAAACCCTTTTGTGATTTCTCGTAGCGTCTCACCTTAGGGTCTGGAAGGACGAGCTCTCCATCCTGCTTCTGATGCAGGGGCGCGTTGGTATCCAGTTACTTCACTGGATTTTCGGATTGGTGAGAACCAAACTTGCTTGGCTTCCAGGTAAGATTTTTTGATAAGAGGTTCCCCTTGTGTCCATGCATTAATGTACTAATGCTAGTGTCTTTTTCCCCAAAGGGCCGGGGTACGGAATGCCGGGGAACAGGCACCGACCCGAGATGAGCGGTGAAATCCTTGTAGAAATCAGGTAAGTCTTTAATGAGCGTTTTTTGGTAATGTCTTTTCATTCGCTCATTAACGCTGATGTCTCTTTTTCCCCTTAGGGGCCGGGGTCCGGAAATGCCAGGATGCGGCGCGGACCCGAAATGAAGAGGGAATGAATCAACAGGTAAGTTTTAACATGGAGATTTAGCTTTCCTTATTCCCTTCTCTCTCTCACCTTTTGTTCTGGTGTTTTGCTCCCTAGGCGCTGGGGCGTGACTGCAAATCCGGATGATCGCTGCTGAACATGGAGGCGCACTGTAAAGGTGAGTGGAATGCGGCGCTGCAGCGATCGACGCGATGAGCTTTTAAATTAAAGTCTTCCTTTTCAGGATTGTCGGCGAGATGTCTCCAGGATGCGGATTTAGCAGGTAAGGACTTTTCCTTCTTCTGTTCTCTTCTTCTCTTCCTTTGCAGGTGATCCAGGATGCTGGCAGGCGTGGCAGAAGTCAGGATGCAGGAGCAGACACAGTGAGCGTCCAGCTGCTAGATGCAGAACAACGCGAAGCACGTGTGGCTGTTCGGGTGGGGTTTAAATAGCCTTGGAAGAAGTTCCAGGTATGTATCCTTCCTCCAATCAGGTATGTATCCTTCCCCGACCACGCCCGGATGGTAAATTAGTCCCACAGGTAAAGTAGTTCCTTTCAGGCCTCAAGGTGGCCGGGATCCTGCAGCATGGTCTGCATCAGATAATTGCACCCAAGCATTCCCATAAAGAGCCTGGCGCCTATGGCGCCAGGACTGATGTCTTTTATGAGCCTGGCGCCATTGGCGCCAGGACACTGTCCAAAGGGCCCCTATATGGGGTTGCTGGGTCCTTCCTTGGGGACTGGATGTCCGCTTTCAGGGACGCCGGGCTTGAACCGGCTCCCCGGGAGCGGGCATCATGACAAAACCAGGACTGCATAGGAGCTTGCAAAGTATGTCAGTTACATTGAAAGAAAAATGGAAAATGCTGTGCATTTAAAACTGTGTCTTTTAAGCAGCATGCTCATAAAGCTAACAAATACATGTAAACAATTACAACAGCACTGTGTGTACCTCTTTCAAAAAAAAAAAGAAAGCAAATGCAAACAATGTGTACAACGTGTTTACGTGCCACTCGGTGTGTGCAAGTTTAATAACTTGGGAGCACATGCATACTACCAAACATAACCCATTCAAATCTGTAGGTGTGTATCCAGTCCTACCTTTTTCTCTGCATTCTGGGACTTGTTCAACTTTTCTAATAGAAAAAGTGCAACTACAACTCCTACAATACAAAGACAAAAAACAACACTTAATTACCACTTACCTATTAGAATGCATCATATTGGCAAGTACATGTACTGCCAACATATTAAACTTCCACACAAGTTCCACTTAAAAATGGTCTATACATCTTTTCCATATGCTTTTCTTTTTTTCTTTTTTTTACAAAACAGTTACACACAGTGCTGCTATAAATTCACATATCCATGTTTTACTTTCATGAAAATGTTCCTAAAAAGAAACCTTTTTAAATGCTCTGCATTTTCCATTATTCATTCCTTATAACTGTCACACTTTCCAACCTCACTTCTTACATCCCTTACACTGCTACCATTCTCCACCTGCTCACACATACATGTATACCACTAAAGTATCTATATCCAACACTTCTCCTTACATATAATGTACTCTTCTTTCCAAACCTCTATTATAAGATACCACACACTGTTGCAACAGCAATCCTCCATTGCATTACTACTAGGCCACAGTTTCCCTATAGTATAAAAACAGTGCAACACATTACAAAAAAACATTGCACCATAAACAAAGCACTTCCTTCATTACAATTAACATCACTAAAGTAACCTACACATGCATCTTTTTCTTATACATATTTTTGCCCTGTTCCTTATCTCCCAAATAGCACTATTCATATTCCATTTGTTCTAGCAACATATTTAACATACTTTAGTAGACTATTCATAACACAACATTATTAACTATTTTCCCCAACACCTCCTACATTCATAAATAACAACCTATTTTACTAAAAATACTTCACCATTACCATATATACCCACTACATTTATTTTACAATTACAGGAATTAAATACAGTCCTGAAGACACCAACCAGAAGAAACAGTTATGGCCAAGGGTATGAAATGGTAGGGCACACCATTGTGGCACAAGAAACCCTTATAGAAAAAAAACATCACCAACAAACATTGAACCAAGTGTTTCTTTCACCCAAACAATCCATCCAGTATACCAGTGGACATGCAGCTCAATGTACAACGTATGTCAACAATCCTTTAAATCTTTATGACAATTCCTCAATCACTATATGAAACTAAAAGACAGAAGTATAATGAACACTTTATAAACTACTGGACTCCTGCCCAGTATGCAGCTGCAATGCACAGCTAGGACATTCCTTAGCCTGCATTTTGGGAACTGCTTACAAAAGCACATTCCACCACATCACAATGTTAGCAACACACCATTCCACTATATGGAATCTTATGCATGGATTGTACTATGCAAAAAGTCCTTCTCTGCAACTAAAAACTGTAAATAACAATCTCCTACATGGAACAGCCAAACTACTCCTTCAAGAAATAGAGCACACCCAAAGTATATATTTTGGAACTGAAGTTCACTTAGAAAATGTAGTCTCTTCAGAAAATACTAGTGAAAACCTTACAAACACCAACCTCCTAACAAACAAATGCAAAAAAGAAATAGCAACGTTTCAAAAATAGTAGATATGTGCTACACATGGAAGGCAATGAATAATCCCAATGGTTCCAACTAGCTTTATAGCTAACAGAAAATAAATACACAATAACTGACCCCTCAAGAGTTATAAATATTCCCACTTCAAAAGGCTTTCCAACAACTTAATTTGTATGAGAGCATTATAATCCAAACAGTACACCTTTTTCAAGATGTAATACACCTTCAACCCAAAACGGCCAAATTGCCTCCTTCTGAGTTACTGAAAGGCATTAGTGGCAAAGTAGCATATATGCCATTAAATCTTAAAACATAGAATCTTTAGGAGTACCAACAAAAGACAAACACATTTGGCAACATCTAGTCGACTTAACAAAGGTTAGACAAGCCCTACTGAATCTAAAAGAAAATAATGAATGCTACAAAGATATAAACATAGAGGAGAACATAAGAGAAACTACCCAAATAATTCAGGATACACCACCAACTGGCCAATTTGAATGTGCTGATCCTATTATTGGAGCCAACATTTTAGACCAGTATAAAATTCACGCACTATACTTCAAAGACACCATAGAAGATGCATTAGAAACGTATCAAATGCACCAAGCCAAAGGATCTCCAATGAACACATGTGAGAAATGTGCAGAAGCACGTTCCTTTCCTCTACTCTTTCATCCAGGAGAAGAAGAAAGATATGATGAAAGGTCCACACAAATAACAACATCAGAATATCACTCTTTGCGAATGTTTTCTAAAGACCCCAGTTTCAGACAAACAAATGTAAAATACATTTTCCACCTCTTGTTCGAAAGTGAACTAACAACTCTATGCTATGGAGTTGCTCACACATTAAAGACAGGCTCAAATTGTTTTAGCAAATCTGCCACCCAACTGCTTCAAAAGATAAAAGACAAAGATTAAGTTTTGCAGTCAAGTATTGTAAATCTCTTGGCAAACATGTGTGGTACAAAAGAATACTGGTTATGACTTCATGCTGATGTACGTTGTGTGCTAAGCAATCTAGGCCCACCCACATGGTATGTTTATTTAATTTGTGCAGAATACTCATGGGATAACTTCCATGACTCCTTACACAAAGGAAACCAAAATAAAGAAGGAATAGACATACACACACCAGGAGAACTCTCTTCTTGTGACCATGTCAATGTATCAAGGTACTTTCACCATCGCGTTATTGCCACACTACTTCATCTGCAACAAAACTACCCTTCCACTCAGAGAAATTGAACACTTCTTTTGGAAAAAAGAATATCAATCCATAGGAGCACCACATATCCACATGCTTTCGTGGATAAAATATGTTTCCAAACTTTCCGATGACAGTGATTCCACTGCTTTCCAGTTTATTAAAAAATACATTACCTGCAACATCACTTCAGCAACCACACATAGTGACCTACGTACACAAATCATACGCTTCCAAAAACATATGTGTGGCAAATACTGGGAATGTAGATATGATAACAAAGGTAAATACTATACCAAATGTCGCTTTGGTTTCCGAAAACCAGTTTCAGAAAAAGAACAAGTAAATAGCTTGATGTTTTCTGTTAGACACAGTGTAAAGGCAACTCGCTAAAAACACCTACAACAATAAAAGGGATGCAGCATCAATTTACATCAATGATTACAATGAAATCATTGACCTCTTGTGCAATTCAAATATAGACAGACATACATTGCAGACAATTCCACTGCTTTTGCAAGATATGTCACAGCCTACCTGACTAAAGCTAAGAAAGCAGAGCTAAAAGACCTCTGGGATGACATATCATCTGACAAAACACTGTCACAAAAAATGTACAGCTTCTGTATAAAAATGCTCTCCCATAGACAATGCAGGTGCTACAAAGCTGCGGACCGTTTAAGATGTCAAGCCTTATTTGGGAAATTTGAACACATTGTCTGGCTAAACCTTGGTCCAGCTTCAACCCGAAAAAGAGTACTGAATTCCTACAAAGAGATAGAAACAATAGCCACAAAAGATCCCAACAGCCAGGACATTTTAAACATCATTTTAATAGACACATAGTACCCAAACAGAAGTCCTGCTTAGGGAAAAATGTGCCTGTACCAAATAGCCCAAAACTACTCCTGCAAAAATAATATCACACCAGATGAGACAACTGGCAAATATGTAGTCTCAACTTGTGAAGTAAGCCTAGTCAAACTTACCAAACCCAGTCTAATTAATCGTATACAATTATCATTGAAATCTCTACAACATAGGGAACTTTATTACATGGTCCTACTGCAACATTTTAAACCATGGAGAAAAGAATGAATATTAGGTAACCATGATTCTTTCAAAGCTGAATTCAATACAAATGAAAGCAGTATAGCAAATGTAATTTTCAAGCAATACAAAGAAATGTTGGACAATGAACGCCAACAAGAGGAAGAAAGTGAAGCTCAATTAGATAAAGACACTCCTGATGGCAGTCAACTTTCCCTTTCAGGAAGCCAAGAACCACTTGGAGAACCAGCCATTCTAAATGAATCAGAAATAGACATAACTGAAGTATAAAACACAATGCATTAATATAAACAATTGGAAGAAGACTTGTCAATGCTCAAGTTACAGCTAAATGATGAACAACTCACCATTTATCTAGCAGTCACTGAAGAAATTGAACATGGTTTAAACATGGAACTAAAAATTGTAGCTGTACAAATTATGAACCTCTGCTCCTGTGTGTACATGGTGCAGCTGGTTCTGGGGAAGCATTCTTACTCTAGAATAATCAGCACATTTCTACAAAACTTAACAAACACCAACATGTTGGCTGTTGTAACAGCCCCCACAGGTTTAGCTGCCTACAAAATAGGAGGTGTTACGTTACACTGACTACTGCTCCTTCCAGTAGAAGACCAAAGCAAATTAGAAAACTACAAATTATCAGCAGAAGCTTCTACTGAAGTAAGCAGAATTTTGAAACAAATTCATGAAGTGTTCCTAATTGATGAATTAAGTATGGTTTCCAACCTCATGTTGCCTTTAATTCACCTCAGAATGCAACCGACTACAAAGAACTGTCTGGAAGAAATTACGTTATTGTTTTCAGAGACCTCCTACAGTTAACACAGTGAAAGGTCAACCTATTTTGAAAACATTATTATACAAACAATGCCGCAAAAAACTCGACAACATGGGAAATGTAAAACTCTGGCAATATTTTCAGTATAGAGAACTAACTCAAAACATGTGTCATTCTGCAGACCTCATCTATGCTAACATTTTAAAAAGCATTAGAACTGGTCTGCTAACTAAAAATGCAAAATTCATCTTAAATTGTAGACTAATACATGAGCTGGATGTGTGAAACATATCTGCTTCTGATGTAATGGAACAATTAACTCAACAAAATATAAAATTGATGTCCTTAATGCTAATCCTAGCAAGCTGCAGTCAGTTCAATGAAACAATGTTAAATAAAAATGTAAGGCTTACGGCATATCAGCTCAACAGACAACCTAGAAGTGCATGGCATGACACACCCTATGTGTCAGCAAGCAACAGCAAAATGAAATAGCTTAGTAAAACCTATCTCCAACACAGCTAGATTGGAGAAATGTTAACGTGTCTAAATTGCAGAGTAATTCTAAAACGTAACCTTGATGGAGAACAAGGTTTAGTCAATAGAGCAATTGGTAGAGTTGATGGCTCTCAAACATATCCACATGACAACATCATTCAGTTTGTCTACATCCACTTTGACAAACTTGCAGAAGTAAAATAATTGGCCACACATTTGCACTGTTCTTTCCTTTCAAAGACATGCACATACACAGAGAACAAATAACCCTGTCTCTTGCATATGCTGTCAATATTCAAAAATCGCAAGGTATAACCCTAGATCACACATTGATTGACATTAGCAGCACAGTCTTTAAGGAAGGTCTGAGTTACCTAGCACGTTCACGTCTACATACACTTGAAGGTTTATTCCTAGTCAACTTTGATGCAAACAAAGTTAATGCTGACATTCCTTTCATCCTAGAATACAACAGGCTATGTGGACTGTACACCCCCTATCTAGATAAATACCATGTACCTTCAAAAACAAAACCCTGAAAAAGAAAAGTAATACAAACAGAACCTATAAGAGATCTCTCAACAATACCACCAAAGAAACAGAAACACAACTGATACTCCACCATAAGACAAAAAGACACATTTTGTTCTATAGAAAAAAACAGGTGCAGGACTGTCAGATAACACAGAGACACAACTCTGTGGTCCATTTAAATATAGCAACACAACTGCAGTAAATTGCTATCCAAATGTAGCAATTAATCTTCTCTTCGAATTACCACCAATGGTTCAAAACCTTTACTTAAATGGCTCAGACCACTTGTGCTTACAAGAGCTCGTCCTTGATAGAAATGCCCCAAATAATCTTAAAACTCCTACAGGGCCTCATTACATGTTTGGAGGTAACCATGGCGCTATTAGCGCCATGGCTGCCTCCAAATCCTTACCGACTCCGCCCTGGTGAACGGAGCTATTACCGCCCCATTCCAAGGTTGGCGGTGGCGGTAATTCCCCATTCACCAGAGCCCTTCCCCATTCCCATTTGAGCCCCCATATGGCTCAATGGGAATGGGGAAGGTGCTAATAATGGTACCCCAAATTGCGGTACCGTTATTAGCTCCAAAGTCCCTTTGCGGGTCCCGTCCTTAACGCCTGGTAAAAAAAACAGGCGTTAAGGGAGGACCCGCAAAGGGAACTCGTAGTAGGGCAGTAAGGGATTACCGGCACCGGTGCCCCTACCGGTGCCGGTAATCCCTTACCGCCCACCTCATAATGAGGCCCACAGTGTCTCCAGTGTAAGGCAAGAATTGGACTTTTGTATAGGAGTGGTGAAAATCATATTAAACACACAAAGATCCACCAGAATTTCTAATGTACTTACTACAAGTACTAGAGACCAAAAACATACCTATGAATGAAATCTTAAAGATTTTGTACACATGTAACCATACATGCAGTTGGGCCACATTACAGTCTGGCGGTAGCTGTGCCGGAAAAACCGTCAGGGTGCCGCCGGACCTGTAATACCATTCCGCCTCCGTGATTGCCGGAATCACCGGGGCATTACAAACCTGGTGACCCGGTAATTCTGGAGGCGGAATTATGTAAATCCCCATTCCCATGGAGTCCCGTAGGATTCCATGGGGATGGGGACCATGGAAACACTGGTTTCGTCTATGACAGAGCCGGTGTTTCCATATCCGCGAGCAGGAGGGTGGTGTTACTCCCGCCAGGTCAGACCTGGCAGGAGTGACACTGCCCGGCTGCAGGATTCAAAATCAGCCGGTCCGGAAACAACGGTGTCGGTGGATTTACCACCACTGTTGTTTCCGGACCGGCTGACTTGTAATGAAGCCCCATGTTTCACAAGAGAACATCCCTAATGAACAATTTGTGAATCCGTTCCATTTCACCAGCTTCTGCAAAATGCTAATAATGGCATATTATGCCCTTTTTTGCAATTCACGCAATCGCTCCACCATACAAATAAACTCACATAGCCAATATCTGATACTAATGCTTTTAAGGTACAATGTAGATGGTACCAAAAAAACTGTGTTTACTAGCTTCACACACAGCCAAGTAACCTTCACAACAGTAGAAATAATCTACCACACTGGTGCCACAGCCACTTGAGGCCACTATACTGCATGTGTCATCAAAACAAAGTGGTTGGTTTGAATGTAACAATATGTCTGTTACTCTAAAACATAGGGTACCAGCAAATCTAACATATGCCTACTTAATATTCCTTAAACCCAAATTTTGTCAGTGAACTGTAGTCCAATAAACAGTTAGAATACGCCAACAGGTATCTAACTACAGTCATAATACTATAATACCCACTTTTAAAAGTCAATATTGTTAGAATACACCAACAGGTTTCTATCTACTTTAAAAATACCCTTCATTGCACTACACTTCTAATACACTATGACAATTCTTCTTACTACAACACTTCTTCTAACATCAAATATACTTAGAATATGCCTACAGGTATCTAAGCACTTTAATCATTCCCTTAAGTAAAACACACCTCAAACATACTGTCAAACTTAGACTCATATACCTTTTGTAGTTTTTTTGTAATACTGTGTGGTTTTATTTTCCCAATGATTATTTAATGTCAATACAACAATAGTGTAGCACACACTAATGTTGAACCAAACATAGTACATAGAATGCATTGTTTATGAGGGTCTAAAAAGTACATATAATCTGAAATTGTATGCAATAAAACATTTTAAACCATCCCGCTTAACATATTATACTGTGTTTTTTTCAAACAGAAAGAACCACAGATTTCTCCTTCATCACCTTCTGCAACTAAATAAATCTACCAAATTTAATCGTATGTGTTATGTTTACAAACAAACCAATACAAATTCGATAACCACTACCCTAATTCGTACTGCACTTCAATTGCATTATGCCATCATATTACACGTATGTATACTCCCCCCTACAGTACTTGAACACGAATTACTATAGTGTTTTTTTCACCAGTGCCCAGAGTCTTGCCCCCAAGAACCTGGGTACTTGCCACAATGAACACAATATAATGAAACCATATAACAAGTACATACAATACATGTTAAAGAAACCAAACTCGCCTAGAACCCCCTTCTAATGCAAACTATGTCCGCAGACACCGAAATTGACAGCGTCTGGGCGACATCTGCAAACCAATATTTCCACCTATAGAAACAGCTCCATATCATCTTTATTCCACTCCCCTACCCTTTCCAAACCCTCTTTCACCCTCCAAATAACTCCAAATGTGTTTCCCATGGCGTCTGTTCACAGCACTATCCGTGGACTACCAGGGTGTCCCTGGACTACCACGACACCTGCATGCCCTTTTTCCACCTACAAAAAATACCCCCATATCATCTTTTACCCACTTACCCATCCTTCCCAGGCCCTCTTTCCACCACCAAATAACCCCAAATGTGTTTTCCTGACTTTTTCCCCGCTGCGATTTCCATGGTCAGCTGCTACTGTCCGTGGATACAACATGGCGGGCATTTCAGAAAATAGGATGCACCTTGTGCTTTTCCCCATCCAATCAGTGGGTGTGTCCAATGTCCGCTGACATCCTGCCGCCCTCTGGACCAATCGGAGTGCCGTCCGCAGACTGAACATGGAAGTGAGTCTGCAGACCACACCCAGATATCACTAATTTGTTTGTACCTATATTTTTGGCTGTTTTTAAAAACAACTACTGAACGGATTAACACCAAATGTACAAAAGCACACTTTTGGGACTAAGCCACCACTTCTGCCCCAGATTTGGTGAAAATTGGTCCAGCCGTTTGGGCTGCAGGCGCGAGCAACATTTGTTTCCATTGCGTCTTTGAGAAAAACCACACATTTTGGGACCCCCCCTATGACTTTGCCTCCCGTGCACTAAACCTCACTAAACTTTCACATAATCAACCTGTACAGGCCATATACTTTATTTGGAAAGTTACGTGAGATTCATCCAGGGGGTGGCGAAGTTATAAGCCACCCAAAAAGTGTGCTTCCTATGGGTTGAGCAAATTAACCATAACTACACGGCTGCTACTGCAGAGCATGTAATGTTTCCATGCCACATCAGAGGGTGAATTGATTCTTCTTTGAGCACTTGTATGCTCTTATCTGAATTATAAAAGGGCCATATAGCCTTTATTTGTCACTCTACAAAAATGTCTAACTCAGGCCACCTACATTTCTCTCGTATTTTCCTCTTCGTACTCGTGATACATGGATGTCCACCATGAATTAGATAAATCAATCTATCTCACAATGAGACATGAGGAATTCATTGATGACCCCTGAATAGTACATTTTCATCTAGGGACAACTCATTTTTTATTTCCCAAAATGGAGCATATCTATCTTCCAATTTCTTCTTCTCAGGGCACCCTTGAACTGTCCAGCATATAACAGTGGAAAGAGTGGCATCCTTCGAGAAATCCTCATCCCAATCCAGTATGGATATTGCCCCCTCTGATACTAGTGAAACCCTTGCAAGTACCTTTTCTATGTCCATGTCAGATTCCACTCCACTCCTGATTGGCATTTGCAAGAAAACATCTGCCAATTTGTTTTAAACTGCTGTTACATACTCTATTCAAAAGTCAAATCGTGGGTCCTAAAGCAGTCTCACAATTAACAGAGTTACTTTAGCCATGCCCTTGACACACAGCAAATGTATCAATGGCTTGTCATCAGTTCTCACTATGAACAGTTTGGCCAAATGTATTTTTGAAAGTATTGCATACTCCACACATGATAAGTGTTCTGTTTCTATAACAAAGTATTTTGCCTCAGTAGCAGATACTGAAAATGTGAATTGACAAATGACGTTATCTTTTCCTCCTCTCTTATTTTTAAACACAGCTTTCCACTAGCATCCACAGTCAAAATGGCTGTTATTCCCTAAAACAAATCCACCCAACTCAACACTTACAAAAATACAATCCTTCATTAATTTGACTGCTTTCTCATAGGCATAATTTCACTCAAAATGTAACACTGTCCTTAATAATGCATGTTAAACTACTAGCAATCTCAGAACACTTCTTCAGACATTTATTGTCATATTGTGCGCACTGATGGCGCTAAGCGTGATGCACCTTCCTTTTTTTCCATTACAAAGTGTTTTGTTTATTACAAACATTTACTTAAAAACAATGTTCAAATGAACTTTAAACTACATGAGCGACACAATAGTCTTGCCGGGTAAATTGATTGTCAGGGATTCAATAAAAGATAAATGATTTAACAAGAGTTCCTGGCACCTTTTTAGGAGTCAATGGGGTCATTACGAGGTTGGAGGCAGCCATGGCGCTATTAGCGCCATGGCTGCCTCCAAGATCGTTCCGACTCCGGTCTGGTGGATGGAGCAATTACCAGTCCATTCCGAGGTCGGCGGGACCAGTAATTCCCCATTCACCAGAGCCATTCCCCAATCCCATTTGAGCCCCCAGAGGGCTCAATGGGAAGGGCAAAGGCGGCAATAATGGTATCGCAAATTGCGGTACCGTTATTGACCCCGGTATCCTTGCCCGTCCTTAATGCCTGGTAAAACCAGGCGTTAAGGAAGGACCCGCAAAGGGAACTCGTAGTAGGGCGGTAAGGGATTACCGGCACCGGTGCCCTTACCGGTGCCGGTAATCCCTTACCGCCCACCTCGTAATGACCCCCAATGTATAGCTCCTTGTAGAAAATTAGTTAAGGCGTAAATTCATTTAAAATTATGTCCTTCATGACAGCAAATCTACCATTCCTCAGCAGACAGATGATGATTCTTAGAGAGTAGGTCACCCATATTTTTGGTCCTTACTGCCCCTAAATTGCGACAGTGGATTGTCAGATGGAATAAGGATTCTTTTTGGTCCTTGCAGAATCTGCAGTAGGCATTCCGTGTGTCCACATCATGTCTTGCGAATACAAGTTCTTTTGTCAAGATAATATTTAGCCTGAAGCTTAAAAACATATTTCTGTGATGAGCAATTGGGAATTGTTTGAGGTATTTTGCCACCATATTTAAGAACCTGACAGATATTTTAGGTTGAAGGTTGAGGTTATATTTGTTTGCCCTTCTTCCTGTTTTGTCCCAGTCATGGCAGCATAGTTTAATTTTTTTACGGCATCTGGATTGTTGACTAGGGACCATTAATCTGTATTGATATTTGCAAGCACCTCTTTGTATCTTCCTGACCATTGTTGCAGGAGTCAATCTGTCGTTTCTGTGTTTTTTCTTTTCAAAATGTCAAATTGTATGGGGCTATTATTCATAATTGTTTTAAGGAAGAACAGCATTGTGTTCTAAACTACTTGTGTATATAGTGATGATAGGCCTAATTCGAATCTTATCACAGCTATGAGCAGGCAGTTTGGTAGATTCAATATTTTTTCCAGAATTACCCTTCAAACACGTCCTATATTTCCTGTGGGATCAATGATGTAGATTCATCACTGTATGTCAGAATAGGAATTACTTTCTGCTTGTAGAATTTGATAAGTGTAATTAGAGAGAATATCCCATATTTTCTGTGTAGAATTAGACCTTGTCTTCTAAGGTTGTTGCTTTTCCATTTGAGGTCTATTATTCGTGGTTCATCATTCATATTTGCGTTAATGCAGAGACCTAGGTATTTGCTTGCACCTACTACTCAAATCCGTTCTTTGGCCAAGACCCACTTGTAAATCTGATTTTTCTATATCTGGCCATGCATGTGCTGTAAAATCAAAATTTCTGATTTTTTTATGTTGATTTTCAGGTAATTTTGATCGACGTAGTTTTCGTAAGCATGTGAGCCTCTGCTGTAACCCTATCAGCATTTGCTCTAGTATTACAAGATCATCAGTGTAAATCTTCCAACCCAGAGTTCAAATTTTTTGGGGTGGATTTGATGTTGGCAAGATTAAAGCGTCTTTCAAATAAGAGATGAATATTCTAAACAGGTCTTAAGCCAGTGGGTACCACTGCCTGAGCCCTCTTGAGGTTTAGATCTCTTGAGTCAATAGTCCAGCTGCTTTCAATCGTACATGAATGGTGGTCTCTTCGTGCAAAGCAATAATTGTGGAAAGCAATTTGTGTGGACAGTGCCATTTTTTTATTTTGTTCCATTGGCGAGTTCGATCAACACTGACGAAAGCTTGTTGGAAGTCAATAAAGGACACAAAGGTATTCTGTTTTGTATGGATTGGGATTTCAAGTTGTTCAAAGAAAGAGATTTAGATTACACCAGACTCCCTTAACAAAGCCGGTTTGATGGACATCCAAAGTTCCTGATTCTGATGACCATGTATTCAGTCGCTTTAAGATTAGTGAAGCAAAATGTTTTCCTACTACATCAAGCAGTGCGATTGGGACACAGTTGTTTGGGTTCTCACGCTCTCCTTTCTTGAATGTATGGACCAATATTGCCTGACTCTGTGATGGTGAAACTTGGCCTTTCTTCATTACATGGGAGAATAGGGTCTAACAAATATCTGCCCAGTTTTATGTAATTAGATAGACCGTCCGGTCCAGGAGCTCTCAACCTACTTATATTGTTGATTAAGGTCAGTATTTTGCTTTCCGCAAATGGAATGCACCATGATGTTTTTATATCTCTGTGTGAGTTGCTTTCTGTTATTGTTGGGCTACTGTATAAATCTCTGTAGTGGCTGATCCAAACCACCTCTGGGACAGGATTTGTTAGTAGTGCATCTTGTGTAGTGCCCACAATGGTTTTGAGCATTGATTCACTGTTGTTTTGGAGTAGAATGCACTTGTGAAATATTATCCAATTGCTGTATTTTTGTTTCTGGCTTTTGCATGGCTTAGCCCTTGTAAGCCTAAGAATTTGTTGTAGCCGGTGTAGGTCTTGTCGCAGTTTTCTCTTTTTGCTCAACAATTTGCTGATCAAAAACATGGATACGCCTGAAGTAGGACTTTTTCTCCTTGTTTTTTTGTCCTGGTAAGCACTGAGGATTGGCCTATAATTAGTCATGGAATCATTAGAAGTGATTAATTATATTACTTTGTTGATTAGACTAGGAACATTGGTTGGTTTGATTTGTATTCTGTTTCGACCTGGTGACTTTTCAATTTGTTTAGACCAATGTGTCTGATTGATTGTGAACTGCCTCGACCATGTTTATTTTAGCATGTCGTGATCACTGACCTATTTGCTAACCACTTCTAAGGACTTTATTGTGTATAGCATGTTAAGTGAAACGAAGAAATGGTCCAAAGTTGTTTTATTGAGCCTCGATACCAAGTGGGGGCACCAGGAATGTCACCTGGTGTATTGCCGTTTAGCATATGCATATTTCTTTCTTGCATAGACAGTAGCCAGGCAAGCGATCTGTCCTTTTTGCTTTTTCCATTGCTTTGCTAGACTATTTGGTTTATGTCTTTATGCATCAGACAATAAAGTAAATAAATACAAACAAAATAAATAAATAAAATAAAAATATTCTGCTAAACCTAACATAGAATATACTTTATCCCAATTAGATGAATTATGGACTTTTTGGTGGCTTGCATGGCATCATCCTTTGGTTTATGCTCTTGCACGCTTCTGACATTACCCTGGTACTTCACCTCGTTAACAAGAAATTTACATTTTGATACCTCTTTGCTCAAACCTTTATCTTAAGTTTGTTACTCGTGGCTGAGTATTGTGCTCCTTACTCCCTCTCCCATATAGAAAAATATTGTACTGATACAGCATTGTGCCTTCACAACCTTTCAATATTTGATTAATTTTCTGCTAAAAAAACTGCTGCTGCTAGGACAAATGGCTCCCTCCAATATCTGCATATTGTCATTGGCCTAACGAATGATGTGAGATGTCGATAATCTTCATTAACCATATTTGATGATATACCACTAAAATGTCTAGCATTGAAAACGTATCTGCCTCACATATAAAGGTAACCATATCTATAGTGGGAATTTGCCTCCAATAATATTCTCATTTAAATCCCTTATGCCTATTCATAGCCTTCATAGCCTTATTTTTCCGGGCATCTTGAAAGGAAGAACGATGCGGCTGATGCTTTCTGCTGACTATATGGGTTCAATCAAATCTTCCCTTACTAATCTTTCCAGCTCCTTCTGCACTTCATCTTTTAAAACAATGGTATTGTTCTGCAGCGGGAGAAGCTCCTGGTCCCACTGTAACCAAATGAGTACTTTCTTTAAGGAATCGGATGGCGATGGTGAAAACTTCAGAATTTCTCTTAGAAACACAGGCCTTTCTGCCTGAACACTCAAAACGGGTTCCTCTTTGGTAGGATCCAGTTTAAATCTCAATGCTGCCAGGTCTTTCGATGCCAATACATGTATTCCTTTCTTTTCCACATACATCTTTAAGGTGCCCATTTTATTCCTAGATTCAACCAATGCATAGCAGTAACCAAGAATTGCTATACAAATTTCTTCAAATCTGTCTTGTTTTCGGATGTGGGATCTCAAGAGAGACGACTTTAGTCCTCATTCCTTCAAATCTTGCCATTTATGTTCAGTAATATTGTGTAAGGCAAACAACTGCAACCACAATTGATATTGGAATGCTGTTCTTGTATAATGCATGGCTGGGACATGTCATCCGTTCAAAGCCGTCTGTCACAGACCCAGAAGTGTTGGCCACCATACCTCTCTTTGTCTGAGTTATCTTCCTCTTGAAGGCATGCTATTTTTCCTTTATGGCATACTACAAAAAAAGTCCCCTCATGTTGCATTTTGCACACCTGCGGTTAATAGCTGGAAATGTCTCCATATGTGCAATGACCAATTCTTCCACACAAGAATCATTTGCTCTTCCTGTTGCTTCCTGTGACATTCACTTCCTTTTTTCTTTTCATTGCTGTTCCTTGGAACTGTTAATGTTCATCTGAATTCTTTAGTGTTCTTCTCTCCTTGGAACTGTTAATGTTCATCTGAATTCTTTAGTGTTCTTCTCTTTCATTTTCTCTTCTGCATTTTTTGTCTTCATACTAAACAAACCTACTTGGTTACTCATGACCACAATTGTGTGTGTTTTTCCACGTTTTGCAGTTGCCAACGCTTCTGCTAATGAGGGATCTCCGCACACCCATTGTCTTTCTTGGAAGGTTGGGTTGTTGGTATGAATTAAAATGGTATCCCTATTCAATGCATCAGTAGTTATGCCAGTGCTGAATGTACAGGAAGTTGCTAAACTATTCAAGACTCAGACATATTCCTCACCCATCTAACAGTCTGTTACATTATGTATTGCCACATTTATTTTTGGTGAATAATAATAGTCAAATTGTTTGAACGCCAACTCCTATGCTTTTATGCCCCCACTGAATCATTCTGAATCAGATACAC
The DNA here is from genome assembly GCF_040938575.1 of Ambystoma mexicanum. Classification (NCBI taxonomy): domain Eukaryota; kingdom Metazoa; phylum Chordata; class Amphibia; order Caudata; family Ambystomatidae; genus Ambystoma; species Ambystoma mexicanum. Next base: position 376,322,081 of record NC_090933.1, read on the forward strand.
GTGGTATTTCCGTAAATTTCCATTGCCCTTCCAATACTCAATGCAAGCAACAACAACGATCTGCTGTCAACCCTGTTCATGATCAACTGCACCTAAATTGATGCTCCAGTATTCTTTCCATTCCACCCAAGGAATAGTTGGTTGCCCCGGGTTAGTAAGCAGACACTCGGTAGATGGACAGTGAGAGATTGCATTATAATGCTGTTGAGGATTTGAATGCTGTTTCCGAGTCCATTGTTTTTATTAACTCCTCTTCCCGGCTTCCCCCTTCTTTTTATCTATTGCTGACTTATTTGCTATTAAACACTAGTTGTGCTTCTTTTGCTTTGCATCAGTGTTGTACCTTTTACCTGACAATGCTGCACTAATTTAAAACAATCTGTGCATGAACGAGCACACCCGTTCTTTTATTTGTTCCTCTTCCTTGCCGTTGAGTCTGTTACCAGGCAACATTATTGCTCCATGACTGCTATGCGCACATGTCCATGTACCTTGGCTAAGGTATTAAATCCCCTGTGGCCCCTCCCACACTTGCTGATGGAAATCCTGCGCAGTGGTCACAACACTGTCTCCTCAAGCAATTTTTCTTCCTGTCCATGACTCGATCTGTCTATGCATGCTCCTGCAATGTGAATCGCTTATGGCCAAAAGGCTGTCTCCGAAGGCCCCTGTAACATGGGCGGCCTCGTTGAGATGGAGGTTAGTAACTTTATTGGGTACAGACAGACCCGCAGCACCGCCCCAGCCATCTCCTTTCCAATTGCCTCCCTTCAAGCTTCAATGGCATCATCTCAATCCATATGCCAGGACCACAAAGCATAAACAGTCATACGCGTTTTTAGCCCTTGAGGTACAATAGAATGCAACCGTTTTCTACACAGTTCAACCTTGATCTTATTCTCGCTGGCTGTAATTTGCCGCTCTTAAAATTCCATGGCATTTTTTCATAATTAGTAGTGATGATAATCCAAAGATTTTCATCTTGTGTGTTTAACCACTCAAGAAAAGACACAATGTTAAATGTTTATTTTATTTATTTTATTTATTTGGATTTGTAGAGCGCACATCTGCCCGGGGACATCGTGGCGCTAAGAAGTCTTACTTGTTACAGGCATACATGGTGAATATACAGATATACAGATTAGCATAGACGCGTTTTTTCATACATTTGCTGTTATTTCCATAATTACAGTGGTGAGAATACAGGTGAGGCGGGGTTAGTGGAACAGCGTGGTTTTGAGTAGTCTACAGAAGGCATGGTATGATTTTTCGCTTCTTAAGGCGGTGGGGAGTGCGTTCCAATTTTTGGGTGCTAGGTGTTGGAAGCTGGACCCTCCGGCTTTGCTTCTTTTGAAAGTGGGTACATAGGTCTGGTTGGTCAGGTGTGACCTGGCAGGTCTAGAGGAGGTATGGAGGGTGATCCTTTCAGAAAGATAGGGTGGGGCATTGGCAGAGAGGCATCTGTGTGTTATGGCCATGGATTTAAATAGTATGCGTTCTTTTATAGGTAGCCAGTGTGCTTCTTTTCTGGCTTGGGAAATGTGCTCCCTTTTTGGAATGCTTAGGGCTGCTCTTAGAGCATTGTTTTGTGTGACTTGCATTTTTTTAATGTTTTGTGCAGATGTGCCCAGGAAGAGGGCGTTGCAGTAGTCCAATTTGGTACCTACTGTGGCTCTGGCTACATTCAGGCAGTTTTTAGGGGATAGGAAGGGTTTAACGGCGTTGATTATCTTAGTGGTTAGTGCAGCAGAGGAGGCTACGGCATTGACTTGCCGTGTCATGGAGAGAGTGGAGTCGAGGTATACTCCTAGCGTTTTTACCGCTGTGGAGACTGTGATGGTGCAGTTATCAACGTTAAAGGATTTGTATAGAGGCGGGAGTTTATTTAGTGTTTCTTTGGTGCCAACTAGTAGGATCTCTGTTTTGTCCCCGTTAAGGCAGAGTCCGTTGGCTGCCATCCAGGTTTGAATGGCTGTGTATATTTTAGTTAGTGCTGCGGCGTCTTGTTCATATAAGCCAGTAAGGGGGAGCAGGATTTGTGTGTCGTCAGCATAGTTGGTGTAAGCTATGTGGTGATGGTCGAGGTCATTGAACAGAGGGAGGGTGAAAATGTTGTATAGGGTGGGTGCAGTGCAGGATCCTTGTGGGACGCCACAGTGGATGGTGGTTGGGGTAGCGTTTGCAGATTCAGAAAAGACTTTCATAAGTCGACCCTCGAGGAAGGATTTGACCCAGGAGACGGCTTCCGGCGAGAAGTGAGCTTCATTTTTAAGTTGTGTGCCTAGAATGTCATGATTGACCAGGTCGAAGGCAGCAGATAGGTCTAATAGTAGGAGGAGAGCCGGTTTGCCTTTGTCCATGATGTCATTAAGTTGAATTTTAAGGTCTAGAAGGGCCGATTCGGTCCCATGCCCCGGGCGGAAGCCCGATTGCCTTTTGCCTAAGATGCGATTTTCTTCAAGGTAGTGCTGTATTTGTGAGTAGGCGACTTTGTCGAGGATCTTGAGCAGGAAGGGAACTGTTGTAATGGGTCTATAGTTGTTGGCGTTTTCTGGATCTAGAGTGGGTTTCTTGAGAAGGGGGCGCACCCAAGCTTCTTTTAGGCTGGTTGGGACTGAGTTAGAGTTGAAGGATGCATTAATGAAGGATTTGAGGAATGGTGCTAGTGTCTCAACACAGTCTTTGACTAGTTTGGCGGGGCAGGCGTCGCCTTTGCAGTTGGAGGGTTTGATTCTGTTAACGATATCGATTACCTCTTTTTCTGAGACTTCTCTAAATTTAAAGGGTGTGATGTGACTTATCTTTTTGTTCTCAATCACTGTTTCCTTAGGGGATGCAGCTAAGATTTGCTGAGTGAGATTTTTGTGATGGTTTAAGATTTTGGCTTGGAGGAGTTCGATTTTTTTTAGAAGGGCGGTTTGTATGGTGTTACACCAGGCTTGGTCCTTGACAATCTCTTGTGACTTAGTGGCCGGTGTGGAGAGTTCCTTGAAGATGGCGAAGAGCTCTTTGGATTCTGAGGTGGCGTTGGAGATTCTTTCATTATATGATGCAGATTTGGCTGCTATGATGCTTTTTTTGTATTGGGTGGCCAGTGATTTGTAGGACGATAGTGAGGAGGCATTGGGTGCTTTTTGCCATACGTTGAGGGCTTTGCGTTTTTTAGTTTGTAGTTATTTTAGTTCTGCTGAGAACCACGTATTGGAGTGTTTGGAGTTTTTGGATTTTTTCTTTTGTAGGGGGGCGATGATGTCAATGGCAGTGCTAATGGTGGTTTTGTAGATATCTGCCAGTGCAGCTGGGTCAGATGAGGCAGGGAGGTTGTTCGTGAGAGGAACTAGGTAGGGTGTGATGCTTTCTTTGGTGAGGTTCTTGGCGCTCCTGGCCATGGCTGGGGGTGCAGGTGAGAGTTTTTTTACCGAGTTGATAGGTAGGGGGATGAAGAAGTGAATGAGAAAGTGGTCTGACCATGGCATGGGCGTGGTGGAGCTGATGTCGATGCCGCAGTTGTGGTCAACTACCCAGTCAAGAGTGCGCCCTTTACTGTGGGTAGGTTGGAGAACTCTTTGTACAAAGCCCATTTCTTGGAGAGCTTGTGCTAGCTTAGTGGATGGTTTATCTTTCTGGTCGTGGAGCCCCAAGTTGAGGTCTCCTAGGAGAATGGTTTTGGTAGTGGTTTTAAGGTTTTCACCTAGCAGGTGTGTGAGGTTGTCTTGGAAGTCCAGTAAAGGGCCTGGTGGGCGATATACTAGATTGAGAGTGATGGTGGTGTTGTGAGATAGTGCGATCTTGGCAGATAGAAAGTCGATGTTATCCCCTAGTTTGGAGGGAGTTTGTCTTAATTCAAGGTGGTCTTTGACTATGAGTGCCACTCCTCCACCTGTAGATGATGTTCTGTCCTGTCTGAGGATGGAGTATCCTGGTGGAATGGCTAGTGAGATGGCTAGGCCGGCGGCGTTGTGTAGCCAGGTTTCGGTGATGGCAAGAATGTCGAGGTCAAGGTTGGTGAGAAGGTCATGGATTTCGGTGGCGTGGGCGGGGAGGGATCTGGCATTAATTAATGCACACTGTAAGTCTGGGCGAGGTGTGGGAGTGGTATTGGGCTTTTTGGCTACCTTCTTAGGAGTGGACAGTTTCTTGTGTTCAGGGGATATTTTGTTTTCAGTTTTGCTTAGAGGGGTTTGCTGTGAGTGTCTGGAGCGGAGGCCTAACTTTTGATTTCTAGAGTTTGTGGTTTTGGGGTGCGTTGAGGGTTGGTTGGGTTTGTGTTCTGTAGGTTTGGTGAAAAAAGATGGGAGGAAAGGCGTAGGGGCGATGAGTGCGGATGGTGGGGGTGTGGTATTGGCCATGATGGGTGAGCATAGGGTAGCAGTCATCTGTAGGTGCAGTTAGTTAAGGCATAGGTACTACACGGTGGACGTCAGGTAACAGAGGTTTGGGCCCTGTTTACTAGCAGTGTGGGCACAGGCACAATGCAGCAATTCACTAACAGTGTGGGGCACAGGCACAATGCAGCAATTCACTAGCAGTGTGGGGCACAGGAGTTAGGCACATAGCAGCAATTCACAAACAGTGTGGGGCACAGGCACAATGCAGCAATTCACTAACAGTGTGGGGCACAGGCACAATGCAGCAATTCACTAACAGTGTGGGGCACAGGAGTTAGGCACATAGCAGCAATTCCCTAACAGTGTGGGGCACAGGCACAATGCAGCAATTCACTAACAGTGTGGGGCACAGGAGTAAGGCACATAGCAGCAATTCCCTAACAGTGTGGGGCACAGGCACAATGCAGCAATTCACTAACAGTGTGGGGCACATGAGTTAGGCACATAGCAGCAATTCCCTAACAGTGTGGGGCACAGGCACAATGCAGCAATTCACTAACAGTGTGGGGCACAGGAGTTAGGCACATAGCAGCAATTCCCTAACAGTGTGGGGCACAGGCACAATGCAGCAATTCACTAATATTCCTGGGCAGCGGCTAGGAGTGGGGCCTGAATCAGACGTACAGGAACGAGAGTCACGCTAAGGAGCTGTGTACATTTGAATGCGCATTTGTATGCTCTATAGAGCAGCTTAGAATGGAATAGTGTTACTTACAGCTGGTTTTTGTCCATGATGAGGCAGAGTTCGTTTAAGGATGTCCTGGGCAACTCGCCACGTGCCGAGCACGGCGAACAGGGGCAAACAGGGCCTTAGAATGGCCTTTGAAGGTGGCCGGCTCTTCCGCCTGCCGGCGGATGTTGGGTGCTATTAAGCACGGTTGCTTAGCAACCAGGACGCTGAGCCTCGCTCTGGCGCCGCATCGCGCCCGACATTTTGTTTTCTTTTTTTTGTTTTGATGTCAGCGCGGCTGCAGGAGCGCGACCCGGGCCGCTTCTGGGTGAGGGATGGGCGGCAGGGCGGTGGAAAGGCGCTCTTGGAAGGGTGGGCAGCACAGGGGTGCTGGTGGGGGCTCGTGGGGGCCTGCCTGGGCGGCGATCCTCTTCGTGCCTCGTGGCACGGTGCAGCAGCTCAGATGAGCTGATCCTGGGCTGGGGAGGGTGGGGGCTCCTGCCCTCGCCACCTGGCCGATGAGACTGAGTGTTCCCATGCCATAAGACACAAATGTTATCTATATATCTGAAACCATTCTTAAAGTCAGGTTTATATAGATTGGCCAAATCACATGGTGACACATTTTATCAGCAATCACAACCTCTGAAGGAGCTGATTCCTGTGTCTAGAAAATCAACTCACACATCAGTGGTGCCTACAGTGGAAGGAACCTGCTGTTCCAATTGCAGGTGCACCACAAGTTGACGCAGCACAAAATGTAGACCACGTGTGTCCCCACTGGCATTCCCCTTTGGGAAGGTGGGGTGGGTAGATGAACAATACAATGTCATCATAGATCACTGCAACAGCCAGGCAGAACAAACAGTCAGAGTTAGGCCAATGTGAACAATTGGTAATTTGTGCTGGAGGAGCCCTCCCCTTGATTTGTATTGGTGGTGAGTTGTCAGCAGTAATGCAGTGCGTTTTTGATTCATTTTTATATTACAAATAAACATGATAGGTGAGATGCCAGTTTCCTCTTCTAAAACATGCCATGGGGACAGCCAATCAGTAGATGTGCCATTCTTTATGCCAAGACAGTATCAACTGGTGTCCGATTTCCGCATTGGTGTCTGCATGTGCTGCGGCCTTTTGATGAGGTCACTAGCATATTAGCTGGCATAGCGCATCTCTCACTGAAATATTGCAATTGCTCCATCTGGAAGAACTCTACCTGTTCAACATGACATGGGCCCATGAACTGGCAGGTGAGATCAGCACAGCACAGCTGCTCAGAGATGTGCTCTCAACCGTAAGTAGTTATCCACACTTTGGCCTCAATGAAAGATGGTACTGAACATCTATCGGCACCATGGCCTCAACGAAAGATGGTACTGAACATCTATCGGCACCATGGTCTCAATGAAAGATGGTTCTGAACATCTATCGGCACCATGGCCTCAATGAAAGATGGTACTGAACATCTATCGGCACGATGGCCTCAATGAAAGATGGTACTGAACATCTATCGGCACCATGGCCTCAACGAAAGATGGTACTGAACATCTATCGGCACCATGGTCTCAATGAAAGATGGTACTGAACATCTATCGGCACCATGGCCTCAATGAAAGATGGTACTGAACATCTATCGGCACGATGGCCTCAATGAAAGATGGTACTGAACATCTATCGGCACCAGGGCCTCAATGAAAGATGGTACTGAACATCCATTGGCACGATGGCCTCAATGAAAGATGGTACTGAACATCTATCGGCACCAGGGCCTCAATGAAAGATGGTACTGAACATCTATAGGCACCATGGCCTCTTTTTGGCACCATTTCTTTCTCAACCCGCGTTTCAAAATCAACTGCTTTTCATTCGCCTATGGCAAATCAGAACTCTCAGACTCAATAGAATGATCTGTTGTTAAAATCATTGATCGAGGTGAGCGGGAACCGTCGGGAGCGGTGTTCCGCTACTTTTTATTTTTTTTCCATTTCCCATTCCTCTACTTTTGACGACCATATTCACCATTATGTATAGAGGACTTGTCTATTCATGTCCCTGTGTAAGTGTAGAGTTGTAATAGGAACCTTAGACTATTGCAATGTCCCGGCTGCAACATCTTGTCAGATGTTGCACCATCATTCCGCCTACACTCTTCCCAGCCAAGACCACAGTTCCACTACTTTTTTCGGTACACTTCTACCACTGGTTAAAATGTTCAAAGATTCACTGATGAAATGCGTAGGAATTAAATTGCATCAAGGGCAAAAGCCATAAGGAATGGAAGGACCACCTGAGATCTAAACTTCACCAGAAGTTTGAAAAGCGTTGCCTTCTTCATCATTAGAAACTACATTATTGTGCATTGCTTGCACCACCTGAGCCATCTTCCATTCCACACTGTTTTAATTTTGAATTGTTTAAATGTAGAGAAAACAAGTTATAAAGGGACCTGTATATTTACCTAAAAAACTAAATTCAGGGCGAGGAGAAAAGGTGCTGAATCTTTAATGGTACAGATTAGTTTTAACAAATGTGCCCCTCTTCCACTGTGCAGGCTCTGGGCAATGCTGATATTGAACCCCGAGTGGACTAGGTGTACTTGTGTTCATGTTAGCCATAAATGTGCACACCTTTGAGTCCTAAAAACATGTAACGGGGAAAACATCCATGCCATAAGGATGCCTGTATCCTAAAAATAAGCTAGTTGCTCTGCCCATCACGGGTATAATTCACAGCTGCGTACCTCTGCCACTGCCTGCTTTGGGAATGATATTTCCCACGTGTCCTTTCTCTCAGCTGTCAGTCATGCTCTGGCCCTGGGCTGCTGAGCGGTGGAGGCAGCGATGGATGAGAATTTGCCTCTACTCTTGGCTATGAGGCAGAGTGGATGAACAATGGTCCTAGGCTCATGTTGGAAGGTAGAATTCCCTGGTCCCCAAGGCACCGGGACGATCTTCACGTTCAGTTTGTTTCAGCAAGTGGCATGTGTTATAATGTCACATGTGTTCCTGTCTCTTTAATTTTAAGTGTTGGTTAACAATTCATCCTGTGTATAGTTAACAGTCATTTATCTTGCACGTAGGTTAGGGTTGACCAGGTTGGAATGAAGTGACCTCATAATCTTCACATGGTTACAATGCCTATGTAACTAAGTAATGCGCCCAGATGCCCAAGGGCCAGGCTGCGCTATATAAATAAATAAAAAAACAAACAAACATACTTGTTATGACTTGATTGAGTGAACCCTAGAGTCAGTTGAGGAAGAACTGTGGGGAGAGCAGCCGCAGTGTTACCGTGTTGCTACTGCCTAAATAAAGTCTTACCTTTTCATCTCCCTGCTGAGGTCACAATCTTCTTTATATTGCCGTAAATATACATGAGCGTTCCCAGTGGACCAGGCACTAGGCACTGGTACACCTCATTGGAAACCTATGGGTACATAGTATAACAATGAGGACACGAAATGCACATATAAACTGGTTCTATGTCATCTGGTCAAATCTTTTTCATCGTAGTAGATTTCGTTGATTTTTTTTACAGGAAGAGTTTGCAGCAAATATATGCAGGTAGACCACCCACAGACACCCCCACCCCCTTATTCCTCCTACATTATTCTCCTAAACCCACCCCCCCCACATATATTTGCAGCAAAATCAGACAAAAATAATTTGCCGGAAGTGGGAATAACCATAAAACATTAAGATTAGAAAGCTGCAGGGCCCATAAGGCTCAGCGGAGATGGGAGTATAGAGGAATGCATGGCACGTGATCAGATGGAGCGAGGATATTTAAAGAGAGATAATACATGCAATCAAGCTAGATGGAGATGTGCAGGAGAGAGACTTTGTTCTGTTTATACATGTAATTTGTATACGTACATGACAAAACACTATGGTTTAGGTGACAAATAAACACTGTCGGCCCGATTCATGTAATAAAATTGCGTGGAAAAAGGGGCGCTTGCATGCAAAACGTGCGCAAGCGCCCATTCGCTGATTCATGGAACACAATGCGTGGGGCAAACACGTCATTGTGACACCACGAATGCCTTGCACGAGACAACCTGTGAAGGTGCATACCTTCTTGTGCAGTCACCTAAAAAGGGGGTGGGACATGTCGAATGGGGAACAAAAGCGTAAATGTGGGTGTTGCGTGGGAAGTACCACAGTAAAATACTCGCAATACCCACACGCGCGCTAACAACACATATTCATGGAATCAAACTGGTCTCACTGGCACGTGGAAAAAGACGTGCTAATCCCGAAACACGTCCGCCACGTGAAAGCAGGCGTAAGGATCACCGCGCACTAAAAACAGTGCATAGAAAGGACGCGCGAAAAATCAACGCGCATATAAGAGCTACAATGAGTGTACCATTTTTCGCAGCAGTAATCATGGGACACTGCAGTAGGAGGATGATAGCCAGGGCACACACTTTTTTTTACCCAGAACCAGCCTTTTTGGGATGCCTAATGACCAGGTCTATGGTAGGTATACGTTTCCACCTCATATCATATTAGACCTGGTCTCAGAATGGAAAGATGACCTCACATCACCCACCCTGTTTTCCCAAGCATTCAGCCCCTTGAAAAAGGTGCTCAATGTACTGTATTTTTTGGCCACTGGGTCATTTCAGCGGACAACTGCCATAGTTTGGGGCATTTAACATTGCACACCCACAGAAAGGCAGGGCATGGTCCAGGACTTTAAAATGTTTGCGCACTTCCCTAAAGTGCTTGGGGCCATTGATTTCAGCCATGCTGCCCTACGTCCACCTAGGGCCACAGAGCAGATCTATCGCAATCGCAAGCACTGGCATTCCATCAATGTGGAAGTTGTATGTGATGCCAAGGGAATTATAACCTCTATAAATGCAAACTATCCAGGGTCCACCCATGATAGTTTCATATTCAGAATGTCACCCCTGCACCGGGCCCTGGAAGCTGGGAGGCATGGCAACACATGGCGCATTGGTGAGTACAAATCGCCCTGCAAATGCATGCATGTCTTACACAGACAAAACCACACCATTAACAACCCATCTCACCTCCACAGGGGACAGTGCCTACCCTCTGAGCACCTACATGATGACGCCAATACAGAACCCCATCACACCACCCCAGGTAAGATACAACCCAGCCTATATTGCAACTAGGGCCATAGTGGAGCGCACATTCGGAGTGCTAAAGTCACGCTACTGCTTCCTTGACCACTCTGGTGGTGAGATACTATATGCACCACCAGTAGAGTACAGGATCATTGTGGCAGCATGTGTCCTGCACAACGTTGCAGCATGGCGTGGTGTATCGGTGGACATGGTTGTGTCCCCACATCCCCAACAACTCAAATATAGACAAGGGGAGTTTAACGACAAAAGGGTTAATCCCCCAAGGATCACCATGGACAATCACTAACTCCAGAACCCTCTTGTCTCTGTGTTTTCTCCTTCGGATTTGAACGCAGGGTTAACAATTCACCAAACAAAGAACTGTAAAAAATGACAAAATCTTCAATATAAAATATTCAATTTTATTAAACACAAAATGTGCACAATCAAATAAAAACACATAAAAGTTCATTGTTCATATGTCAATTCCAATTACAATATAAAACACAATACAAAATATCACAAATTACATTAAAACACATTGTATAAACAAATATAATACATAATGGTTGACTTCAACCCATAAAGTGCAAAATTCATAAACTGTGTTGGATAGCAGATAAAGTATCAATGTCACTAATGGTGACTTTACCTTCTCATATGTGATACCCAGTGAGTGAGTCCTTTTCAGCAAAAAGGGTTCTTGATCAACTTAATATCTTATTCAACAGACTGTTACTCAATACAGCGTTAGATAAGCCCAAAATGTTTCATTTTGCATCTCATTACACATATTCCATCAGATAATCTTCAGGGGACCAACAGTCACAGATTATCAAGCACTTAATCTGGAGTCAGCCGAAATCACCACCTTTAGACTGCAAATGCGCCCAAACACTAAAGGAGAAAACAAAGATATGCAGCTGTCATTAATACTGCTAATTTGATAAGACCTGGCCTATGGGCACACAGATTAACCTAGGCAGGCTTACCGAATTAATGTATCTCTATACTCATTCATCGGTATCGTATGGATGCCTTCACAGTAGACCACAACCTGAAAGAATCACAGAAATAATGGTTTGAGGGCCAACCAAACCATGTGTATCTGTGTATCACAGACAGCTACCATTCCAAACATTAATTTGCCGCTATTAAGGTGTTTCATCACAAAATGCATATTACCTTTGTTCTCTTTTATTGCAACCAACAGGCAAGAACCATGTGATTCTACTCTATATTCCTCCCCACAATTCCTTATCTGACAAGTTGCGGTGCTTCACACTCAGCACTGACATCGTCTTCTTCCTTGCACTCATCCTTATAAAAAAGCCTCCCATTCACGGAATCTCAAATGGTATCAGTGATGTAATTCTTATGTTACCGTTTGCCAGTATATTGTTATCCCTCCATTATTGTAAGCAAACAGGCTGGCTATACAACATTGTTAGCATACATATATAATTTACCTCTTTTACCTAACCAGTCAGTCTTCATGTGCCTCTAACCACAGCTCTGACGAACTCCAGGCTGATCTCCTACTGTATATTCAACCTGCTACAGGGTGCCGGTATTACATGCTTCCCGCTCGTAATGCCGCTCGTCATGCCGGGTAACTGTCAAAACACAGTGTAGATCCCTTAAGGTTATGGTTCGCTTTCTTAACACAAAAACAAACTCCATCAATACAACGCGTCTAATTTCTTTGCGATCCATCTGCACAGCTGGTCAAGGGGAACATTGCCATTAACGCGCGTCCTCCCCCGATCGCTGATGCCTGAGTCGTCATTCTGTCTCAGTCATGCAGCAACTATCACCTGACAACAGCTATGTCACACAAAGGACGCTGCTGTTTTTAACGGGCCTCCATCTCGAAAGTCAATTGGATCACACCCCTTACTAATGCTCCCCATCTGTCAAGCCTTAATACCAACAGCCTACACGGTAATTCAACAGTTAGTGCCTTGTCTTACAAGATGCTACTGTTTTTATGAAATCTCTATTCCAAGAGTCATTAGGGGCACACCCATAGCTGACACTCTGTATATGCAGTGTTTTTTGCACCAGCAACCATCAAAGTAATTCAAAGTTAATACATTACTTCATTGCTATCACCAATGTGCTGATCTTATCTTATCATTTTAATCTTAGAAATTGTCAATGATTACAATGAGCACTCACAAACTCTCCTCCGCTCGTTTACCAAATCTCAATAATGTAAATGGGTACTTGGGCTCACACAGTAAAAACGGACACAAGTTTTATGACAGTTGATTTACGCCATCATAAATGATGCCATTCAACTAATTAATTCAAACCTGTTTTATGAATTGCACAAACATATTAGCCACTGTTCTTTTTTGTGCACTAGTTTAGCAGTCGATTCACCGTTCTGCATGGTGGATATTTGCAGTAATATAGTGCATTGCAGAGTTTCACTGCTATGGCCCATTGCGAGAAAATGATTAACCAATGGGGTTGACAACACTTTGAGCCTCATTACACGGTAGGCGGTGAGCCATGGCGCTAATAGCACCATGGCTCATGCCGGTAAAATACCGGCACCGCCTTGGCGGAAAGGGGATTTACCGCCCCATTCCAAGGTTGGAGGGGCGGTAAATCCCCCTTCCACCATTGCCCCTCCCCATTCCCATTTCTGCCCCATAGGGCTCTATGGGAATGGGGAAGGCGCTAATTACGGCACCGCAATTTTGCGGTGCCGTAATTAGCTCCGAGGTCCCTTAGCGGGTTGGATTTTAACGCCTGCAAAAAGCAGGCGTTAAATCCCCCAACCCGCAAAGGGACCTCGTAGTAAGGCGGTAAGGATTTACCGGTACCGGTATTTTACCGGTGCCGGTAAATCCTTACCGCCATCCGTGTAATGAGGCCCTATATGTTTAATACAACTTCGTTGTTCAAAGATTCTCACCCTAACTTTCCATTATGTCATACCGATGTACATTTTAGGGTGTGGGCACCAAATAGCATAAACAACATTACTAGAAATGCAATTTAACAATTGACTTTGTGTCCATAATTGTTTTTAAACCTATATTGACTTCCGTAGTCCTACTAGCATGCTTGCAATTAGTACACAATACACATGGGAAATGTCCAGTTACCCGTGGCATGCCCCAGAGTTCTGTCACTTTTTTGTTACTCATCTTTCTGAGAGATATCATTCTTAGTTAATACATCTTTTAGATTGGCAGCCCTTTCAAAAGCAAACAAAGGAGGTTTTAAAGGACAATCACCTCCTTGTAGAACGTGCCTATTTCTCTTAATGATCCTGACGATATCATTTGGCAGTGGTGTGTACGTACTTACGAACACAATACCAATGCTCTCTGAATTTCTTACTTTTATACTCTGTAAGTGCTTCCCGCTTGTTATTGATAGATCGCTTAAACACTCGTTTGACTATTGCCTTAGGGTATGTCTAGTCCTCAACTTATTACTTAGGGTGTTCGCTTCTGATAAAAAAGTACCCCCACATCCACAACCACATGCACGGCGGCTGCGCATGGCAGGGGAAAGGGTATTTGTCGAAGCTACCCGTACCCAGATTGTGGCACAATTTTTCACCTAAAATCCAACCCGTGCAGAGTGCACACAGCCCTGGCACATTCCAGGAGACAATCGATGATGACAAAGGGACAATCATCTGTCCTAACCTTAACACCGTGTAAATGTGTCCTTGGAAGTGCTACATTGTGTGCATCCCTTAGTACTAAAAGTATCTCAATCAGATGTGCACAAAAGGTACACATGGAAGATGCAGTATGCCACTAACACCATGCCAAAGTACACATCTAAATGCTGGTATGTCAACTAAACCCTCCCACACTTCATGCCACCTGGTTGACACACCATGCCAAGTCATGCAATGTCCAAATTGAGAAATAAATGGCCAACACATAACACTACTGTCACAAAGTGCTCAACAATCAATGGAACAAGTACAGAAACAACTCACTCTCACTCATCAATCTAATAATGAACACAGGAACATCAATTGGCCAGTACAACATGCCAGAAACACAGGACCCAAAAGTGAATCTGTCTGACCGTTACCATACATAATTGCACATGTGCCTCAATGTGTCGTGCCTTGCACATGGCACCCTCGTATATGGATGTGGTACTGCTAGCCAAAAGGGACAGGAAAGCGCATACAGCAGGAAGGCTAACAATATTGTTGATAGTCAAGCCGATACATGAAGATGGAACGTAAACAAAGGATAGATCTCAACGTCCAAACAAAAAGGGATGCTAACCATGCACTGGACAAACAATCATGAAACCCACTAGGGGTGGGTACACAGGTCGGACTTGAGACTACCCACAGATAGAATGGAAGCCCAATGCCTCTGTGTAAGTTACTTTTACACGCTGCACTCCTTGCAAGCCCATGGAAAGGGGAAGTAGGAGTGGCATATGTGTCTGGTTCCTAAGGCAAAAACAAGGAGGGTACCAACATGCGACAAGCCTGCATGGATCCAGCTGGAATCTCTGCTGCCACACAAAGCAATACACTGTCACATAAATGCACAATAGACAAAAAACAAGTAAAACAAATCAAACATGCCCATGGAGGGGGGCGTGGGAGGGGTCTCACCCCGGAGGGAGGAAGTGCAGAACGCATGTCAACACCCAAATGTGTGGATGTTGAAATAAAAAAAAAACTCCATGGATTAATGGGCCGCACGGCTAGCATGGAACGGGAGACCTGTCGCTGCTGTCGTCACCCTCTGGTGTTATATCAGAATGTGGTAGTGGTAAGGAAGAATAACCACATATAGCCCTGGTCTGGACCTCGATGGCAGTGGCCATGCGGGACTGAGATGCTTGCATCTGCAACATGATGGCTCGGAGTTCCTCCGTAATGATCAGTTGCATCTGCTGTTCAGACCATCTACTGCTGGCTGCCTGGAGTGCAGCCAGTGTAGTCCTGAGGGATCTATATTCTAACCTCAGGGCTTCCCTGTGGGCCCGACCATCTGCAGCCATGGATGCGTGCAGAGCCCTTTAGGTTTGCCCGTCGGCTCCTGTTGCTGGCCACCATGTTCAGCCTGTGTGAGCGGCATGTGGACCGCAAGCATTCTGCTGGTGCTCCACCTGTCTTGCTGGGGGTATCATGGAACTGGCCATCCTATCTATGCCCTGAGCCAACATATCACATGAAGCAGCCTGTTGTTGTGCAACAGCATGCATGGACTGCTCCCACACAGTATCGCCAGCTAACACACGCCCACCGCATTGGCAGACACCACACCTGCCTGGGCCAAGGGAACCTGGCCCTTGATGTGATGGTCGCTGTCTGTGGCTGCAGGACTGCATTCCTCCCTTGATCAGCTGGCCCAAGAACACAAGTCAATACTGTGGATCATGACCCTGCAGCGGTAACCACTACAGACAGATGTATCAACACTGACTGGCTCTGTGAGGGGTTGTCACCCCCTTCAGATGTTTGGGACACAGCAGCACCACAGTCGATGCACTCACCTGCGACAGCACAGAGATATCCATATCCGTTTCACCACCAGAGCCAAAGGTTTCCTCAGAGGCAGACTCAGACTGAGTCAGGGCCAGGAAGGCCTGGAGCACCAGTGGATCTTCATGGGCTACCACACCACGTCCTCCACTGGTGGTTGGTCATGGCTCAGTATCCTGTTCCTCCTTCACCTCCTTCTCTGCATCTAGTGCCTCATCACCTGCACATGGACAGAAAAATACATGAAGAGCCATGTAAAAAGCATAGCCCACACACATAGGCATCACAATGTTGTCATGCAACACATCAACCTGCCATGTTACAAACTCCTGTATGTACACAGTGTCAATGCAAGTGAAGGGTAATATGAAAGCAGCCATGGACGTGTGTGGAAGGGCTAAATACAACATGTAGTGCATGTTGCATAGCACCTACTACACACACGAGCACCTGACTGGCATAGTTCATTCACCAATATCACTGATGCAGAAACACATATGCCACGTAGCATAGCCATGCCTGAACTGTAAAACTGCATGAGCTGGAACTTGCTGACTACTGTCCCAGATCCATGTACAATGGATGTGACATGACATGTAATTCCCACACTCAATACACACAAGTGTGAAAAGGTGCTATGATGCAAGGGTGGTGGAATAGAGTGAAGCCAGACACACCCATCCCATGAGGCCAGGTCACATTGACATAACACGAGTCAATAAGCATGGTGAAGGTGAGACCTGGGGTTGGAAGTGGGAGTGGGCAGTCCAGTACATGGGAATGGCATACTCATAAAATACAACTACATTATCAGCAATCAAAATGTGGCAGGCTGGTGGAAGTGTAAGTGCAGACATCAGGTGTCAATTGCTGGCAGAGGGTTGTAGGGATACAGTAAACAGGCACTGTGTGTGGAGAATGGAAGGGTGGCAGTGCATGGATACAACTGGTGGCTCAGAGGCCTGTGTCGGAGATCAGAGTGTGGGCAGGTGACTAGTGCATTCTCGCAGTCATCCAGGACTCTAGCAGGGAAGAGGAGGAGAGAAGACACAACACATGAGGAAGCATCAGAAGTGCCTCCAGACCTGGAGAAGGTTCATCTCTATTTCCACTGAGGCAGGGAGGTTGTACCAGAGGGAGGCCCCAGCCAAAGATAGACATTAACCACCAACTAATTGCTATGAGAAGAAACTGACCCTGAGAGAGTAGGAAAGGGATGATCAAAGACCATGAGAAGGAAGCAAATTTGTGAGATGGAGTTGAAGGAACTGTGGCACCAGGACCCATAAGGCCCTGTGGACAATGCACTGGGATTGGAAATGAACAGTCATAGCCACTGGGAGCCAGTGCCATCATCACAGTCCTAGTGAGATATAATACCTGGCCCCAAGACAAAAGGACAATTTCCACAGTTCAGGTCTGGATGATTTGCAGAGGGAAGAGAGTAGAGGCACAGAAATCTTGGCAGAGGCCGTTGCAGTACCCCACCATAGGTATGACCAGTCTCCTGGAGACAGTGAGTTGCGGGGGGAAGGAGAGGAAAGTAAGAATACCCCTGAGGAGGTGTAGCTGGCAGGGTGACCTCTCAGAGATATCAGAGATGTGCGGAGAGAAGGCGTGTGTGGAGTGGAAGATTGTCACAGGCTATCTGCCATCACAGGTTGGAGCAGGAAGAGGGCCAAGAGAGGCTGGAAATAGAGTGTGACATGGAAGGAGTAAGCAGGTGTGGGGATGGGGTTTGTCATGGTGTGCAGCACATCCTGCGTATGCAGTCTGCAGGACAAAAAGCATGTGTCAGTCCACCATGACATGGTTCACCCATGACAGTCATGTAAATGCAGGCAGAACTGCCAGACGATAATTACACTTCATCCAAGCAACATACACATATCCTGGACCCACACACATCACCACTCACCAGACATTCCCTCATAAATTGGCAGGTCTCCCACGTCTTAGATCTGCTCCACATCAATCATATCACTAATGATCCCTTCATGTGGAGTGAGTTCTTCGTCCTCTTGTGGTGGCCCAGTCACCAGAGTAGAGGCATAGTTGGCACCCAGCTTATCTTCGGCTTGGCACCGGAGGTCATTCCAATGCTTCACTGCCTCAGGAGCTGTGTGCCTCTAAATGCCCAAGGCGCTCATACGATCAGTGACACACTGCCAGTGGGCCATACGTTGGGAAGGTGTATGTGTGCTCCCTGCCTGCACAAGCATGTCATGTTCATGTTCCTGCACATAGTCCATGAGGATCTTGGGTTCCTCATCACTAAAGCTCCTCTTCCTTGATGTGTGGGTCTCCTGTGCCGCGCCTCGGGACTGAGCCTGTTGGCCTACTGAACGCTTTGCCTTCTTGCAAGGTCGAGAAGACTCTGAGTGGCTGGGACCACTTGGGTCAGTAGGGGCTGGAGCACTGGTGGCTTGGGCTGTGGCATCACACACTGATGGTGTGACAGTAGGTGCCCTTGCAGTTGGCTGTACCTGGATCCTGGTGTCAGGACACTTCACAGCATGTCCCTTCAGCATTGATGCACGGATAGCATCTGCCCCAGCGTCTCCATGGACTGGGCTGGGGAGCACTACAGGCCTTTCTGGGTGACCCGGAGCCTGGGTGGTGAGGTCTGCAGCTTCCCCTGCAACTACCTGACCCGGGCGAGTGTGTACATTAGTTGACACTGCTGCATCTGGACCCTGGGTGCCAGTGCCCGGACGCTTCACAGCATGTCCCTTCCCCTTAGATACATGGATAGCATCTGTCCCAGTGTTTCCGTGGACCAGGGTGGGAGAACTACAGGTCTGGCTAAGTGACCCGGAGCCTTGGTTGTGGTTGCTGCAATTGTCCATGGAGCTTCCAAACCCTGTTGGGTTTGTTGCATAACTCTCCCTGCACGGGCCTGGACACATCAGACACATCGGACACATTGCCAACCTCACCCACCTCGGTCACTTATGTCAGCTCAGCCACCTTTGCCTCCGTTCCCACTAGTTGCCTTCCCAAGCATGGATCTGATGGATTAGTGCAATGGGAGGTGCAGCTACCGATCGTCCTGGCCAATTTGAGTGAGGTGGCAGTCTACGTGATGTCAATCGTACCAGTGTGCCCCAGCAGGGCTCAATGTAACCTTTGGGGAAAAATAAACAGGCTGCGTAATGCACAGGCACCCCAAATATGAAAAATATGTGTATGCGACCCATCGGTAGCCCACGTGTAAAGGAAAAACCTAATGCAGTATGCTGTGGCATCCAGCAACACAACAAATATGTACGTGAAAGACACGTAAGCTACAGTGATGTTAAATAAGGGGTTACACGAAACACAAGGGCACCCACAAAATGGGAAATGCATACGCAACTCACCGTCAGACTCAAAAGTACATGCAGGTTATATGGGACCGAGGGGTCCTCAGGCCCCCTCGCGTCGTACGCTCCTCAGTACAAGGCTTGGACCGCGTACCTCTGGTAGTGGTATTGCCCCTTGCTCTTATGTAAAGTTAACCACGGTTGACTGCTGCATAGATGGGACTACTGAGCAGGACACAGGGCATCCATCTTTGTGCCCCCTTTCGACTCCATCTTGGGTAAACAGGCCTCACTGCGATAGTAAAGCAATGCTCAATCCCCCTTTCCACCGCAGCAGCCAAGGACAGAGACACACACACACAGACACAAGGCGCGCAGGCAGCTGGCTGGCCCCCACCCTTGCACTCCCCCTGTGAAGGAAAGCTCTGCGCTTCCATTCTCACGCTGAAGCTGGAGAAAGTTGCAACAATCAATATGCTACAGTTTTCTTCCTCTGAGATCACTGTTTGCCTGAAAACCGGCATGTGAACCAAGATGAGCTAAGCACTTTCTGTTCGATTCGTCCTCATAAACGTGCAAGCCACCCACCCCCATTAAAACAATTTATTGCCATCCTGACCCTGCGCCCCCTGTAAGGTATTTCTTTCAAGTGCCAGACCCTCGCCTGTGCTGCGAAACCCACCCAACACACCCACTACTAACCTTAAGCATTTTTAATCATTATATATGCTTTTACTTGCACTAATGATTTTGAAACCTAGAAAGAGATGCGAAACATAGCCTGATTCTTTTACATGCACAATAAAGGTCATGGCCTTCAATTAAAGCCACGAATGACCCAATTGTACTGACAATAATCATTGTGTGTAACTTATGTAGAAATGTGACAAGTAGCATAAAATGTTTTAAATAATTTGTCATTTAGTATGCAACAATACTAGCTTAGGTAGTGACCACAGTGACCGGACCCTGACCTGCATGGAGTGCAAGATGTTTGACATCCGTCAGCTACTCAGCCAACCAGGAGGAAGAGATGCTACCCACACCTACAGCACCACACCGTCTGGCCAATCGGGTCCATTTAGTATTTTTTGTTAGAGTTACTTTAACTAATATAAATGTTGGCACTGATGTAATGAGGTAGAGTTTTTTGGGTTATTTCCTAGCTGGAGAAATAAACCATCCTTTGAACTCTTGCAGCCGGGTCTCAGTGCCTCTTTCCCCGACGAGGGGTTTTGCCTGTTATTTTATTTCTTTTTCTCACACGTGGTAAGACAGGGAAAGGCACCTACATTATTGGTGACCCCCGCGACGTGATTTAGAGAGGTGCCTTAAGGCCTCCGCCGCCCGGCAGCGATATCCAGGGCGCCCCCCAGCAGAACCATCAACTCCGCGGTTGACCAGACTGTGCACACCAAGAAGAAAGGGTCAAGGGTTCCCGGTTGACGAATACCCGATCGAAAAAAGCTGCTCGCCAAGGCAGGCCACGGCTTGGCTGGGCGACGGACCTGAGCGAGGTCCGGCCGTGAGCGGCAACCATCGGAGTACCTGACTGAACACATGGAGTCCCGGTTGCAAAGACCCCAAAGGAAGGTAAGGGGAAAATACAGGAAGAAGGGAATTAGCAACAAAGGGAAGGTAGCCAAGAATAGGATCTGCGTGAGTGACGGTGAGGCTTTTCTGATCTATCCTTTATATGGCCATTAGGTGTTGTAAGAAGTGAGAAGAAGAAGAGAAGTGGTATCCTAGCCCGTAGGGGGTAGAAGGCGGCACCGCGTAGCATTTGTCCTGACCAAGTGCAGAATAGAGATAAAGAGAAAAATAGTAGGGGTCTCATGTAGGCTCGGAGTAGTTTTTAGAATATTCTTTTTCCGTGGAAGTAAGAAATCTTGAGACATAATAAAGGTGAAAGAGGTGGGGAGTGAATGCAAAATAGTAGGCAGTATAGGAAAGAAGAAAAACAGGGACAGTAAGGGAATAGGGAAAGTACAAACGCGCGCAGGCAGTGCATGTGTATGTTGCATGATTATATGTTTGGTGGTCTGCTTTTATGTATATGTCTTGTTGAACACTCTAAAGTATTTTAACACAAGTAATTTGTGATTGATATAAGGTAAAGCAGAAGAAATAAACTGTGAGGGGTGATCAGGTAACACCTCTCAGAAAGCTAATGTGACATATGGTAATTGTGAGCATTGATGAAGAACGTATTATTTCTACATATTGTAACTGATATACCAAGTAAGAGGTGGGAAGAGATTCAAAAGTACTAGAATAGACAGGAAAGGAAAAGAAACATTGCCATGGGGGGAGTAACACCACTGGCACATATTTGCCAGCACCTTCCACTTTATAGCGACGGGATACAGAAGTATCACGATCAGTGGATCACTGAGATAAAGGGAGACGGAGTTACACCAACTTGGCCAGAAGGAGGATCATTTGACAAAAGAGTGTTGGACCTAGTATCAACACATTTGCTAGCACGATACAAAGGGAAACAGTTACAGAACCGGAGAGAACTGTTAGATTTATGGTGAATGTTTGAGGAAGTTTCCCTCGCAGCAGAGGTAGGTACAAGCCGAATGACAGAAAAGCAGAAAAACCCTGAAGAAGTGGGTGGGACACCAAAAGGGGAATGCTCAACAACTACAACCGAAAACGAAGTAACAAAAATCTATCCCTTAATGACTAGGCCAGTGGTAGGGTTTAGTGAACCCCTGTATATACCACCCACTGCCCAGAGCGAGGCAACAGCCCCCGAACCTCCACCATATGACAAAGGAGGCCTGTATGGCCCCACGAGTGCGCCTCCTGTGGATATAGCACGTTTAACAGGTGATTTGAATCGTCAGATAGCACACGCACAAATGGAAATAACACGGTTAAGAGCTTTATGTGACAAAGAGCAAATGCTGCCAGGGGGAGGGGTGGTACCCCCGCTGTCACTAACAAATCTCACACCTCCGATCGGGACAGCAAGCAATGCAACCCCAGCAGCCTCAGTATCAGGGCAGTCTATAGTATCACAAGGGACGTCATCGCAGCAGCGGCAAGAACAAGAGTGGCTGTTAGGACAGTTCCTGTTCCAATTGAATAACAAGCCAGTGAGAATTATACGCCCAGATACACCAGAGAGTCAACAAAGTGGAGACCAAGGAAGTGAACCCAAGGAAAATTGGGAAGATAATAACGAGCTAGAGTCAGAAATAGAAGAAATATGGGACGATTTAGATGAATACGAAGAGGTAGCTGCCGGGGCCCTCCCTTCCCCACTGCCAAACCACCATTACCCAGACACTCTATCGTCACCATTATGGCAAGGTAGATTAAGACAACGAACAGGGAGGATAGGAAACATATTGGTAAGTAAAGCGAAAAAAGGGAAGACAAGCAGAACGGGAAAGAAACAAAAACTACAAATGCCACTGATACATAAAGGAGCAGGTAGGCCAAATTACATTCCATGGGCCCAAATGGACAAAACCAACCTGTTAAAACTCCTCCCCCTGCTGACGGGAGGGGCAGGTAAGTGGATACATGTATTTGAGAAGAACACGGCAGGTGTGCCGTTAGCTATAGGTGATGTAAAAAGTCTATTAGTTTCAGCAATCGGGGACCAAGCAGACACAATCTGGGAAAGGGCAGGGTTCCCGGGAGTAACGATGAGCTGTGACCGACACGATGGATCACCATTTAACAATGTTTGAGCACAAGTGTGGGATGCATTGCAGCGTGCATTTCCAGACGTTCCAGATTTACATGCAGTGATGCAGTGTACGATGGGGGAGAACGAGGATCCTGCGCAATTCATTTTGCGAGTGCAAGATTTATGGAGAAGCGAAACTGGTACGGCATGGAATCAATCAACAGCTTTATTCTATTTTATCATTAAAAAGGGGTTGCCGAAAGAGGTGCAGAAAGCCTTAGACAAAATCGAAGCCAAAGGGTGGCCTGAAATTCAGAGCATAATTGTACACCACTGGAGGAGGATCAAAGAGAAGGAAAAGGAGGTCATGCAAAAGAGGCTGGCTGACGAAGCAAAATTAGTACAGACGAAATTAGTGAAGGTCGCCGCCATTACTGCCAGTGCAACAGCAGACAGAGGAAACGAAGGAGAGGAAAACGCAGGAGGAAGGGCCGTTGGGATAGCAGCGCACTGGGTAGGGGAGGACCAAGGACAGTGGAACGGAGAAGAACAGCCATGTCAAGGATCGCAGTGGCAGAACAGGCCGGCCCAAGGAAGAGGTGGGTACCGCGGGCAAAGGGGAGGATACCGAGGAACGGGAAACAGGGGGTATGGTGGGCAAGGACCAAGGGGAGGACAACAGGGGTCATGTTGGAATTGTGGAAGATGGGGACATTATTCATGAGATTGTAGAATGCGACCATCAGGGTATTTGCAACAGCAACAACAGCCCATGAACAATGAACAGGGCTGGGGCTGCCCACAACCAGGTAGCCCTTGTGGAGCTCCAATGGGGAGGGGGGGGACAACAGGATCAATACTGCTATGACCCCCAAATGCAACAGAGACAGCCAGCCCCACCACAGCAGCAGCAACAGCAGCAGCAGCCACAACAGCGAAACGCACTACAGCCCATGGCGAGACAAAACCCAGTAGGGAACATAAACAGTAACCCTTTTGCAGCGGCCGCAAACGGTGCCCCTGCACCATACCGCGGCGTAACGGTCGTGGGTGACAACGTTTTTTCAATGCCAGGTCAGCAAAGATACCAAGACTAGGACAGCCCACAGGGAGCACTTGCATGTCCAGTCCTATCCACCACACAAAGTGCAAATGAGGAACCACTAGTGGCGGCAGAGATAGGAAACAAGCAGTTTATCTTTATGGTAGACTCTGGAGCAGAAAAATCATGCCTCACAGAAGGGCAGTTTCAGCTCTCAGGAAGAAATTTGGAGATGCAGGGGTTCTCTGGGGCTATTTTAAAAGTTCCTTATACAAAAGATCTTGATGTAACAGTGGGGGGAAAAACATTGCGCGCACCCTTATTGTATTACGAAGACGCGCCAATCAATTTGCAGAAAGTTAAACATGACCATGGCCTTTACTGAAAGAGGAATAGTGTGCTCAACGCCAGGGGTATACCCCGTACAGGCACTCTTGCTAATAAGTACGATTACAAAGGAAGTTGCAGTAAGAGGGATTCCCATTGACATGGACATGTTCGTCTATGGAATACAGGTATTAGCCCGAGTAGTGCCTGAAATAACACAAAAAGAGTGGAGAATACCATCCGATTTCATATTCCGCCCAATTACACCAACAGATGTAGTGCCAGGCACAATTATGTCTATATACATTGAGGCAGTTCAAGTTTCCAACAAACGCATTATGGTCATAGGCCTGGACACGCAAGGACGCGAGTGGAGAATTGTGCTATGCATAGAACCAAACATAATGCTAAAAGATATTACTGATGAAGAATTGTTTACTGATTACGAAGGGGATGTAGAATTAATAATGGAAATAAGCATACCATGTGATATTATGATTCAATACAGAGAAATACACAACCCACTCATGGCTAACATAAAGGCCCCACTGACAATATTTGAAGAAGACATGGCCAGGGTAGCACCTGAAATTTGGACTACAGGACCACACGATGTAGGATTGTTGCACGAGGTAACTCCCATAAAAATAAAACTGAAACCAGGTGCCCTCCCACCCAGAGTGAAAAATACCCAATATCCAAAGAAGCAGAGGAAGGTATTAGAGAAACAGTGAATGCACTCCTAAGCCAAGGTATCTTAGTGCCACCAACTTCCCCATGCAAAACAGTGATTTTTCCGATTAAGAAAGCAAAAGGAGGGACGTGGAGAATGGTCCAGGACCTCCGCCCACTCAATGACGTCATCCAAAAAGAGTTCCCTTTAGTGCCTAACCCGTCATCAATATTGTGCAGTATACCAAAAGAGGCAACTTGCTTCACTGTCATTGATCTGAAAAATGCCTTTTTCTCTGTGCCACTTGCACCAGAGTCGCAGTACCTTGCAGCTTTTACATTAGGAAACAACAGATATGAACATCGCAGACTGCCACAGGGGTATTGCGAAAGCCCAAGCATTTTTAACAGATTACTACGAGAAGACATCGGCAACATAGATGTAGGGAGCACCACTATACAGTACGAAGACGATTTACTCGTCTGCAGCAAAACAGAAGAAGAGTGTAGAGAAGGCTCGATAACACTGCTTAACGTATTGGCTGCCAAGGGATACAAGGTGGACAAAGGAAAGTTACAATACTGCCTTGCTGACGTTGTGTATCTTGGCCAGCAAATATCTAAAGATGGAAAGAGAATATTACCAGACAGAGCAGCAGCAATTCGACACATTATCATACCAAAAACAGTGAAGGACCTGTAGAAATTTCTTGGCATATGTAACTATTGCCGAGCGTGGATCCTCGATTACGCAGCACACACCTGGCCAATGCTACAAGCACTAAAAGAAGCACAAAAGAACAGAGCCCCAATAAAATGGACACAGGAGACAATTGCTCAATTCTCTCGATTAAAAAATCTTATTTCAGGCGCCCCAGTCCTTGCAAATCCAGATTATGAAAGGGAATCTTTCCTGTTTTCACACAGCAATGGAACATTAATGCAGCAGTATTGACACGAAAGACATCACTAGGCCACAAACCATTAACGTACTAAAGTGGAATATTAGACCCAGTAATGCAGGGACATTTCGCTTGCAAACAGGCCCTCGCTGCAGCGGCCTTCGCCATTGAGAAAAGTGCCACGATCGTAATGGGATGTTCAGTGACGCTATATGCGGAACATTCGTTATTTTCTATCTTGGAAAGATCAAAATCTACCCTCACAACATAGAGAGTCTCTGCTTTTGAAATAATAATATCAAGTCCAAATGTACATGTGGTCAGATGCAAGACAGTGAACCCAGCTACCTTCATTACAGAGCAATGCACAACTGAGGATTTACAGGAACACGATTGTAGCGCATACGAGGGAGAGGGCGATGACATTCCCAAAGCAAGCGAAAACGCCCTTACAGAAGGAGAAATGTATTTCATAGACGGGTCAGCATCCATAAATTCAGAGACAGTAGAGAAACATGTGGGGATGGCGGCAGTGCGCATGGAAGAAGACACATATGAAGTGATTGTGCAAAAACCCCTCCCCTCACATTACTCTGCACAAGCAGCCGAACTGACTGCGCTAATCAGCGCGTTACACACAGCCAAAGATTGTGCCGTGACCATATATTCAGATTCAGCTTATGTTACCACCACAGTTCACTGAGCGTTATCACGTTGGCAAAGGAGAGGGTTCAGAAGAGTAGACGGGTCCCCTGTACAACATGCCACGTTGCTAAATGAACTAATAGAAGCTTTAGCAGAACCATCGGTAGTAGCAGTGGTTAAATTCCAAGCCCATAACCATAACACAAACGCCGTCTCATTGGGGAATGCAGCAGCCGACGCAGCAGCGAAAGAAGCCTTGTACTTCAATAAGACACCAACATCAGAGTACATTGTAAAAACAACCACAGCAGAACAACCAACGGATGCATACAATAACACACACCATAGCACAATTGATAGAACTTCAGAGAAGAGCCCCACCGGAAGAGAAGGAGTTGTGGGGCAAACGAGGGTGTAAGCAATCAGCCACAGATCTCATTTGGAGACAGGAAACGACAGACAAGGTAGTGATGCCATAGAATTATTAGAAGTAGCATTCCAACAACTGCATTTTCCAGCTCACGTTGCAAAACAACACATTGCCTCAGATATTCAGAGGATTGGTTTGTTCCTAATCTACACGAATACTAGACTAAATTTGTGATTGAATGTACTACATGCCAAACTTACAATTCAGGAATGACATTGCGAACTCTGCGTGGCACTTTGCCACGCCCTACAGGTCCATTTGGAAAACTACATATCGATTACACCGATATGGGAGAAAGATGTAATGGAGCAAGATATTTGATTGTGGTGGTATGCCCTTTTTCACGGTGGGTGGAAGCGGGCCCCTGTCCTCATCCTGAAGCAAAATGTGCTGCCAGGTTCCTTGTGCGAGAAGTATTCTCACGGTGGGGAATCTGTGACGTGATCGGTTCAGACAACAGCACGCACTTTGTGAATGACCTCTTCAAAGAAGTAACCTCCCTTCTGGGGGTGAAACACAAATTATGTTCGATTTATCATCCAATGGCCAATGGAGTTTTGGAGAGGATCAACGGGCTGCTCAAAAGCAATTTATCGAAATTATGCAGCACGTTGAAAAAAAATTGGGTATATTGTCTGCCCCTAGCACTGTTCAACTCAGAAACCAACCATGCAAGGATCACCATTTAAGCCCGCACGAAATTGTGATGGGAAGGAGAATGCACACACCGCTCTCCCCTGTTAGGAGGGCGTCTGATGCGCACAGGGCTGCCACAGTGCTGGGAGAAGAATTTAAGGAATACCTAACACAGTTAATGCGCGCAGTACGCAGCATAGCAAAACAAATTGTTTCACCATTTACTGAAGATGTAGCAACAGACACCTCCATGCCGACAGCAGACAGTCCAGAGGGGCCTTTA
The DNA here is from genome assembly GCF_040938575.1 of Ambystoma mexicanum. NCBI lineage: Eukaryota > Metazoa > Chordata > Amphibia > Caudata > Ambystomatidae > Ambystoma > Ambystoma mexicanum. The sequence goes on from NC_090933.1 coordinate 376,349,628, forward strand.
ATGCCAGGGGAGAAAATTCTTGTCAGAAACTTTGTAAGAAGGTGGAATTCACCAAGATTTCATGGCCCATACACAGTAGTGTACAGCACCCCAACTGCAGTAAAGCTCACAGGGTTAAAGTACTGGGTGCACCTCTCAGACGTAACAAGGGCACACATTGTTACACCTCCCCAAAATGAAACTGACTGTGTGGATGCCACCACTGGCACAGGTTGACATGATGACAATTGCAACTTAGACAGGGAAAGTATAGGGAAAAAACAAAGGTTTTTATATTTTTGTTTCTTTCTCTCTCTCTCTCTCTCTCTCTCTCTCTCTCTCTCTCTCTCTCTCTCTCTCTTTCTTTTCTTTTCATACAAATCGTGTTTTTTTTTCTATTTTCTCCTAATGTATTCCATGATGAAATGAAAAGGAATTGTTACATGCCTAACTGAGTAAAGAAATTAAAAAGAAATTAATAATTGCAATTATTTTTCTTACATGTGACTTAACGAATTTGTCTCTCCCACATAGGTTCAACATGAGCCAATGCGACGAAATGGCTGAGTAAGATGAAATGTTAGATAGAAATAGGGATGCCACTAGGGCCAGTAGATTAAATAATTTGGAATGTGTTATAAAATATGCTGCCATATTATTTGCAATAATGATGTTTTATCTTATTTGGTATAATGTTGTTTTATATGTGGCAAATGAAATGAACAAAGGGGGAAGCGGAAATGATATGACAAAACCAGGGTCTAAACTAATATGGACTGAAGCAACGGCTATTTTGAAGGACACTTATAACATTGAATTGAATGATAAAAATATACCATTGCCCCTTGTACAAATGCACATAAACGAAACTGCTATTCCATTGTTCAATAATACTGGCGCCAAGGAAATAGAGCTTGGATGGAATGTAAATGATTATTACTATTGGTTAGCTGATTCCAGAAGTACAAGCATGTGTACACACACTGCACCAGAAACCACTACTGAATACACACATGTCACAATGAACAACATAGATGAAACATGGTCTAGAATATTCCCGCTGCAATATTCACTAGTTGGTACCCAATTAAGAAACAGAAGGAGGAGAAAAAGGGGGGTGGGAAAAAACAGATACGATATTTATCATAACTTGGGGTTAGATGAAATAGAGGACCCCCGGCACCCTGACCAATCAAACAAATGGTATTCAGACATGAGCACCACAGCAAAGCAAGCAAGTAACGAAAGTTGTTACGTGTGCTCACTTATTACTCACGCAACTGGAACCCCAAAAATGTTGATCCCACAGGAAGAACCCTTGTCTGAGGCCCAATGTTTGATTCATCTGATGCTGTGTAGAATAAAAAAGACATTTCAAGCACATACAGTCACTATGGAAAAATTGGTAAACAAACAAACTTGCACCAGCAGATGACAAGGAGTAATCTGCCTCCAGGAGCCATTTTTCGTTATAAAGGGCACAAGATATGCAGATGACAAGTGGCATGATGAAACGATTGAATGCAAAGCTGAGGGGCTTCGAAGGCTGCCAGATGAAACATATGAATGGGCAAAAGAAACATGCATCCCCATCTGGCCACAGCATTCACCAAGCTGACATGGGTCACACCCCTGGAGAGACCCCTAAAGATTCAAAAGGAAATACTGCACAAACTTTGCTTCCATGGAGAAGGGAAGGTGAACATGGGAACGGTGTGGCAGTGCAATAAGAATTTAATAATGCCAGTCATGAAAAAAGGCACTGCTGCATTAATGGACATGTACTGGATCTGTGGCAAACGAGCTTACCTGCATCTCCCAGCATCCTGGAGGGGCACTTGTGCCCTAGCCACGCTTCACTCAGCACTAATGGTGATACCAGAGAGCCACGTCCAGTTTACAGCAAGGCCTTCGGCTGACACATCGACAGCAGGCCAATCGACTGACACATCGGCAGCAGGGCAATCGGCTGAACCATCGACAGCGCCCGATGAGACAATCACAGAGCCCCCAGCATACGAAGTATTGTCAGAAGAAACTTTGAAAACCAAGTTGTCACGCAGAAAAAGATCCAATTATATTTCGTCCAAATCGTCAGAACTCCTTGCTAAAATCCCACAACAGTATAAGCTTTTCTCATCTGCAGAAACATTCTTTGCATCGTTCCTAGCACCAGGCGTTCAAGCAAGGGCAAACGCGAAATGGCTGCAGATAACACACTGGGAGCTCATCCAGCTGGCCAACGACACTGAAAAAGAATTCAACATCATAAAAATAGAGCTCCGTACACTGCACCTGATGACGATGCAAAACAGATATGTCTTAGATCTTATCACAGCGATGGAGGGTGGTGTTTGCAAAAAAAACAATTGCGGGGGTGTGTTGCACGTTCGTACCAACTTCCGATGCTGATTACGGGACACTGTCACATGTGATAACAGCAGTGCATAATTTAGGAGAAAGAATGAGAGCAGAAGGCGGAGTAGACAGCAACACGTGGTTCGACAACCTGTTCAGCTGGATACCTTCGTGGGTGAACATCGCAGCAAAGATACTCATTCCCATCATAGTCTTTCTTCTTTTAATATTCTGTGTGTGGCAACTGGGACTAAGATGCTGTGAAAATAATATGCCTAATTCAGCAATGATGATGGTAACAGTGGGCCGACAGACAACGGTGGCTACCATGATAGATGCCCAAGTAGAAACCGGAGAATACACCACACCACAATATAGGATGACTGCCATCTATAGACAGTATGGGGACGTGGTTGATAATCTACATTACACTACCATTAGAGAACCAAATAACTTGCTGTGGTATAACGAGGTATGGATAGATTTAGATGGGGATGGTGGGATATACTTAATGGTCACCCCAGAAGAATATGCAAGAAGGGGTAACAGCTTAAGAAGTGTGTGTAAAGCATGGATGCCAATAAAGGGTACACCTGCTTGGGATGAGGCTGTGGCTGAAGCTGAGCGCTACCGAAGGGAGAACGGAAAGAACGAGATAAAGTAGTTTGTTACTTTAGATGTAACGAAAGGGGGGAATGTATGGGAGCGAGGGGTCCTCAGGCCAGACCGCGTGCCTCTGGTAGTGGTATTGCCCCTTGCCCTTATGTAAAGTTAACCACGGTAGACTGCTGCATAGATGGGACTACTGAGCAGGACACAGGGCATCCATCTTTGTGCCCCCTTTCGACTCCATCTTGGGTAAACAGGCCTCACTGTGATAGTAAAGCAATGCTCAATCCCCCTTTCCACCGCAGCAGCCAAGGACAGAGACACACACACACACACACAAGGCGCGCAGGCAGCTGGCTGGCCCCCACCCTTGCACTCCCCCTGTGAAGGAAAGCTCTGCACTTCCATTCTCACACTTAAGCTGGAGAAAGTTGCAACAATCAATATGCTACAGTTTTCTTCCTCTGAGATTACTGTTTGCCTGAAAACTGGCATGTGAACCAAGATGAGCTAAGCACTTTCTGTTCGATTCGTCCTCATAAACGTGCAAGCCACCCACCCCCATTAAAACAATTTATTGCCATCCTGACCCTGCACCCCCTGTAAGGTATTTCTTTCAAGTGCCAGACCCTCGCCTGTGCTGCGAAACCCACCCAACACACCCACTACTAACCTTAAGCATTTTTATTATTACATATGCTTTTACTTGCACTAATGAATTTGAAACCTAGAAAGAGATGCGAAACATAGCCTGATTCTTTTACATGCACAATAAAGGTCAAGGCCTTCAATTAAAGCCACGAATGACCCAATTGTACTGACAATAATCATTATGTGTAACTTATGTAGAAATGTGACAAGTAGCATAAAATGTTTTAAATAATTTGTCATTTTGTATGCAACAATACTAGCTTAGGTAGTGACACAGTGACCGGACCCTGACCTGCATGGAGCGCAAGATGTTTGACGTCTGTCAGCTACTCAGCGAACCAGGAGGAAGAGATGCTACCCACACCTACAGCACCACACCGTCTGGCCAATCGGGTCCATTTAGTATTTTTTGTTAGAGTTACTTTAACTAATGTAAATGTTGGCAGTGATGTAATGAGGTAGAGTTTTTTGGGTTATTTGCCAGCTGGAGAAATAAACCATCCTTTGAACTCTTGCAGCCGGGTCTCAGTACCTCTTTCCCCGACGAGGGGTTTTGCCTGTTATTTTATTTCTTTCTCTCTCACAAGTAGTAAGACGGGGAAAGGCACCTACAACGTGTGCGAGGAGGCAATCCCCCACCAAAATAAGAAGCTTGCACGGTCGCAGTAGTGAAGAGATTGTGTGGAAACGAAGTCTACACATCCATCTGCTATAACCAGCACAAGCGTGTGATGGTCTCATATGACCTACTTCATCCCGATCCTGAATGCCACGCTCAGTGCGTGTCACATAACTTATGCACTTAGGCCCTTTCCTTTGATTTCACGCTGATGCGCTATTTCCGCACGTGCAGAGTCACTCTGTTTCCGGCTGCCCACACTAATAACACGGAAGACCCGCGCTCCTGTCTACAAGCCAATTTACCTGCCTACAAGTGGCCCTAGCTGCCACCTATGAGCCATCTGCTGCTGCCTGCCCACTGTGTTTTCCTGCTGCCCACATGCCCTGAAATGTTAGTGCCTGCTGTATAGCCATTGCCAGTGCTCCTGTCGTCGGACCTGTGACCACCTCTGCTGATCCAGAAGACTCCTGACGTGACAGACCACCTCTCCACAGCCAAGCCACATGACCACCTTGCCCACCCACACCTTGTCAAGTTTGACCCAACATCATCGGAGGCAAGTGGCAACAACCCCCCGGCAATGAGGCAGAGGGCAGTCAGCTTCTCAGGGAAGTTGACATCTTGGTGGAGCAAGTCCTGCGGCATTATGATGCGCTCTTCCACGAATCAGCGCAAGTCGGCAAGGAAGGATGGAGTAAAATCTGGGTGGACATCATGGGTGCCATCAATGGGGAGCGGGTGGCACCCCAGGGATTCTGCCATGTCCACAAGCGCTGGGAGGACTACAAAGCCAGGACCCACAACAAGGACCAGCGCTTCCTCAAGGCTGGTGAGAAACAAGAGGGGTGCTGGGGTCGTTTGATCAACCACAACCTGCGGTTCCGGGATCGGTTCTACCCAGCACTGCATGCCCAGGTCGTGAAATAGCAGCTCCATCTGGAGTCGACTGGCAAGTGTCCATGTGTTGTCCTCCACAGTGCATATGCATGTTGATGTGTGGTTAGAGTGTGCCCCTTGACCTTAGGGCAGGCATGCCTCTTGTACGGATGTCTGTGTGCATGTCCCATACAGTGTTGTATGTGTGTACATTCAAGCATGTGTGACATTAACAGTGTTCCAGATGCAATGTGTGATGCACTGCAGCATGTAACGACGTGCATTTGGTTGCATACTTTTTTTAAATTAAGAATTGGTTTAGTTGACAATCAACTTTTTCAATTATAACATTAGTTCTTAAACACATTATTATTGTTATCAGCTTATCTGAATCCAATCATTGATAACATACATAATAGATAAAATGTTATTTAAAACATATACATATATTTGTAAAATTTTCCAACTCGAGCACTATATATATAATGTATAAAATTGGCTAAAAGATACAGGGTGTAAAACAGCTTTAAACAGGCACTTTGTTATCTGCAGATCGGAGATTAAGTTTGACGACAAACTTAACTATGTCAATTATTAAGCTGGTCTTAGAAGCGTTAAAAATTTCATTCCACATCTGCTCTTTTGTTAAAGTGATTCTGTGCTTAAAATGTTTAAACAAATGATTTTCTCCTAATTCAGATAAAGACTGACATTCAATTAATAGATGCATCATGGTCTCGTGTTGAGTTTCCAATTTATAGAATCTGCATATGGGAGAAACAAACAGCCCCCTATCGTATGATGCCATTTTTACATTGGTTGGTAAAAGGTTTAATCTAAATCTTAGAAATGTATCAGCATAGGCTCTATCTGGGAATGCTTGGATGTAAGTAGGGACCACATTCAAGTGCTTCTCAGGAAATGCTCCTAATTTAAACGCTTGATAATTCACACACATATCTCTCGTATCGATCCAATCTTTCCTATACAATTTAATTTTTGCTTTGTCCGGGGCTTCTAGTAATACATCTACAGATATGGAGTAATACATCTACAGATATGGAAGCATCTAATAGAATGTTTAAGCATTGATTCTTCCACTTGGTTAAGGAGTTAGTGGATGAATTCGTTAGAAGTCGCTTTAGCACAGGAAATACATTTTTTGTGGCATCTGATGAAAGGAGCACTTTTCTATACAGGGCCAGCATTCACCAATTTACAGCTCTTCGCAGGGAGATGAGGCCCATTTCATGACGTATTAGAGCAATTGGAATGCTCTGCGGTACCGCTAATATTGTTTTCCAGAATGTATCTTCAAGGGAGTCCCATCTTACCTCCTTAATCAGTAACTTTGTCTGAGCACCGTAAATTATGATGGGCATGGCCTTTTGTAAATAAAGAAAATCTTCCGTATTTGCGATGCATGGCTTTAGCCTGATTGGCAATCATTCTCATTCTTATCGTCAATTCTTCTTTGTATGGATTGTCTTGGGATGTACATTCAGATTTACTCCTAGATATTTGTACGACGTGATTTGTGCCAGATTTTTGTTGGCTAACTTCCAATTAAAACTGAATTTGTGCTTTTAGTTGGCTGGGTTAAACAGCATAATATTGGATTTTTTGGTGTTTATGCCTAAGTTATTATCTTGAGCAAAAATGGTGAGGGCTGCTAGTTTTCTATTTAAGCCAATCAGTGTTCTGTCGAACAGGACTAAATCGTCTGCATATAGTAGGTACGGAATGTGATGGTTACCGAGTCGTGGTGGCATACATGTGTATGGACGTGGCCGTGCGAGAAGTGTGACACATGTTTGCTGTCGGCAACATAATGGACATGCATAGTGCACATGTGCATGTGTCTGAGAGTGTGTGACTGGCCAACACTCCTGGATGGATGTTACTGGGGCATTTGAATGGGTGCTTGACTTGCTGCCAAATTGACTTTGCGGCACTCTGATGTGATGGCTCCATGCCCTGCCTCAGGACTGTCAGGTGATGTATGTGAATGACATGTGTATGTCCCATTATGCATGTGAGGGGCATGCACATTTTGTAGGTGCTGACAGTCCCATGTTCATGGATGTGATTGACTGGTCTGGTCTGAAGGATGGTCATGTATATGCTTGTGTGTTAATTGCACGTACAAGTGTGTTGTGGAGGGTGATGATGTGTGTGGCCCTTGCCAGTGCAATTCATGTTCATATGATTTGTGCCATATACACAAATGTACAGTACCTTGATGTATTTTTTTCCATGTCTCCCTATACACAGCGACATTGGAAGAAGAGGGCAGAGAAGGTTCTGTGGAGCAAAGCAGCAGGGATGCCTCCACCAGACACAGATACAAGGCCCAGTTGCGCTCCCAGCAAATATCATCTTCGGGGAGCGAGGATACTGGTTCTGCGTCCGAGACAATGGCAACAACTGCTGAGGGGAGGTCCAAGAGGGCGAAGGTGGTTGCGGACTCCTAAGCAGGGGGAGGGACAGGCGAGGTCACACAGGGGCAATCCACTACGGAAGACGGTGGGGAGGCATCCAGGTTGGCGGGGGAGGAGCAGGAGGAGGAGGCCGCATCAGCCAAGTCCATCGAGCCCAGTGGGGGTGATGAGGTGGGTGTGACTGGTGCAGTCCAGACTCCGAGGCAGGAGGCAGTGCAGGTCGCTGTGGAGGTGCTGGTGCCTGCCCCTGCCTCTGGGACTGTGACTCTGCCAGTATGCACCTGCGGCATGCCCCAGGCTGGACCCATCCGCAGGTGGTGGATGTTTCCACGCAAACAGAAACACCAATACCTGCGGATGTCACAATTCGGGACAGGGTGGAACCGTTGCTAGCCGGCATCATGAGGCGTGCAGGCACCATTTGTGATGATGTGCTGGCTTCCAATTGGGGCTTGCACATCATCACAATGAGGTTCTGCGTATTGTGAACTGGCTAACACATTTCCTGGTCTCGAATTGGGTGCGTGGGCTGGCCCCTTCTGCGACCCCCTCTTTGTCTTCCTCCTCTGTGTGCCAGTCGTCCTCCCTGCCACCTTCTGGCCCAGATAACACCAGGGCCCTCTGTGAACCTGTCCCAACCCCGGCGGCCAGTCTGGTGGAATCCACATTCCTGCCAGAGTCGGGAGTCGAAGTTGGATCAGCTGAGGTGGTCACCATTCAGATCCAGCCGGTGACAGGAGCTGTGGCAATGGAGAAAGAGCAGGCACAAAGCTGCAGGGCATGTGCACAACAGCCCCGGGGGGTGTCATCATCCCTGAGGCTGTCCTTAACTTACCAACTCAGGGAGGCAGGTGTCGGCCATCAGGCAGGAGGAAAATGCGGACCTTACACAAAGGATTTCTTCAGTATTGAAGCGTTTCGGGCCGCAGATCAGGGCAGAGCGTCAGCAGGCACGGGAGGCACGACTCACCAAGGACAGGGCGGAGATTTCACTGCCTTGGGCAGAGAGTCGGGCTGAGGTCCTCGAGGAGACTTGCAGGGAGTGGGAGAGCAGCATGGAGTCCCTGCAAGCCCTTGAGGTGAGAGCAGTGTCCCCCAGAGGGGAATTGGACGCAGTGGTCAATGATTCCATGGCAGAGGCATTGAGGGAGCATTGTGAGAAGGAGGACTAGCCCGCTGCCATTGTAGATAGTTATTTAGGGACAAGTTTCATTTGATTTTTTTTATGATTTGGAGTTTTTGGACTACCCTTCACTTTTTGTACATGGTTGTTTGTGTTTGATTTACCTTTAGTTTTCTTTATGATTTGGAGGGCTAATTGGACTTTGTTCCATGTTTCTTTCTACATAGTTTAGTGGTGTTTCTTTTTTTCTTTTTTTTAAGAATTGCTGGAAATTATTTTTGTTTTACATTTGGATGATTTTTTATGTGACTTTTAAGGACCTGTTGTGAGACTTTTCCTTTTTTATGTACATATTTGGAATTTTTGTTTGGACATTTGAACATTTTCTTTGTTTCAAAATGTAGATATTTGTATTTATGTTTTGCTGTTTGTATGAAATGAATACTCACAGTAATGGCATCTCTGACTTTTCTTTCACATTTTTACGATTTGTTTCTGTTTGGTATTGCAGGTAAGGACCATTGTTGGTCATGTGTGTGCTTACTTGCATGCATGTGTCATGTTTGTTATCCATTTGCATGTTGCAGTTACACATGTGCATGACCACTGGATGTTTGTGAAGGTTGAGTTTCGGTATGCGCGTTTCATTTGCTATCACATGTTCACCATCGCTGTGTATTGGTCCTCACTGTGTTGGGGGTGGGGGAAGTTGGGGTTGGGGTAATGATTGGAGTATAAAATGTTCATGATATTTGGCCAGGAATTGCTTGATGCAGTATGACGCAAATGGCGTGCTTTGACTTTCACATGCATGTGTTTGTGATGTTTTCATTGCCTGTGATGTGGTTGGGCATCTTGCACTGGCAGTCACTTTTGGCATTCTCTGTTTTTCAACTTTTCCACACAAATACAGCAGTCTCGTTGGGTAGCGCCCTTTCTGATTGCCATGTAGTCATTCAGTACTTGAGTCCTTCCTTTTTGCTTGTGCTTTTGGTACTCCTCTGACCTACTGAACTTGAGTTGAAATCTGCAATGGTCACATGGCTGTTCTCTGAACTTGGGCAAAGGGCCCCTTGCACACCATTTGCACACCTGTACTGCCTCCCTTTCATCCACCACACTTGGACTGGCTTTATGTATGGCAACAGCCACCTGCCTGCAGTTCACACCTGCTGTCTGCACTCAGGCTTGGACTTGACACATGATGGCCACAGTTTCTTGATTTGCAACATCATTCTATTTGTTATGGTGTACTTCACATTTACTGAAATGCCCCCTCACCTGGTCCCCTTAGCTCCTTCCCCACTTCCCATGCACTGCCACTTTCTCAATGTCAACTGCCCTACCAAGTTTGTTGTCTCTGTCATCACTGTGTTCCACATCACCAGACTCTTTCCGGCTTCTTACACTTGTGTATATGCGCTTTATGATTGACATGTCATTTGAAGAGATGTCATGTCATGTCATTCACACATGGAAGGAACAGTGATGAGTTTATTAGGTTATCTGCTCTGCGGGGGGTGGTCACGGTTGATGGGGGCTGAGGAGGGTCCCATGTGGTCTGGGCTGCCTGCGGGGTGGCATCAGAAGTGATGGGGGGGGTCCCATGTGGTGTGGGCTGCCTGCTGGTGTGGTCACGGGTGATGGGGAGTTTCATGTGGTGTGGGCTGCCTGCGGGGTGGCATCACAGGTGATGGGGGTATGGGAGGGTCCCTTGTGGTGTGGGCTGCCTGCAGGGTGTGGTCATTTGTGATGGGGTCTGAAGGGGTCTCATGTGGTGTGGGTTGCCTGCGGGGTGTGGTCACGGGTGATGGGGGGGTCCCATTTGGTGTGGGCTGCCTGCAGGGTGTGGTCACAGGTGATGGGGCTGGGGCGTCCCTTGTGGTGTTGGTTGTCTGTGTGGTGTGGTCACAGGTAATGGGGCTGGGGTGTGGTTGTCCCTTCAGGAGGGATCTGCTTCCAGTGGATTTGTGCGTGTATCAGGAGTTTCCACCTGATTTGGCTGCGGAGTGTCCGGGGTATGCATGGGAGTTTCCACGCAATTTGTCTGGGGTGCATCCGGGGTACGCACAGGAGTTTCCACATGATTTGGCTGGCACCCCTGCCAAATCACGTGGAAACTCAGCGCGTACCCCGTCCGCACCCATGCCAAATCGCATGGAAACTCAGCATGTACCCTGTCCACGCCCCAGCCAAATTGCTTGGAAACTCAGCGTGTGCCCCATCTGCACCCCAGCCAAGTCGTGTGGAAACTCAGCACGTACCCCATCCGCACTCCAGCCAAATCATGTGGAAACTCAGCCCATACCCCGTCCGCACCGCCGCCAAATAGCGTACCCCATCTGCAAACCAGCCAAATTGTGTGGAAACTCAGCGCGTACCCCATCCGCACCCCAGCCAAATTATGTGGAAACTCTGCACGTACATCGCCTGCAACCCAACCAAATCGCGTGGAAACTCAGCGCGTACCCTGTCTGCAAACCAGCCAAATTTTGTGGAAACTCAGTGCATACCTCATCCCCGCCCCAGCCAAATCGCATGGAAACTCAACATGTACCCCATCCACACCCTCGCCAAATCGTTTGGAAGCTCAGCGCATGCCCTGTCCGCACACCAGCCAAATCGCATGGAAACTCAGCACGTACCCATCTGCACCCCAGCCAAATCGCATGGAAACTGAACGCATAGCCCGTCCACTCTGCCACCAAATCGCGTGGAAACTCAGCGCATACCCCATCCAAATCACCTGGAAACTCAGTGCGTACCCCGTCCGCACTGAGTTTTCATTCGATTTGGCTGGGGGGCTGTAAGCTGGTCCAGGGATGCCGCAGGGGATTGCGCTGTGTTTGGCATTTTACTTGCATTTTACTGCATGTGGGGGCATGATGGGGACGTTAATGGTGCTGCTTGATGTTCCTTGCGCCACGGCTAGTGATTCCTCAGGAAATCCATGAATACGCGTGCCGCAAAATTGCTCCTTCTCAGCGTGCAGCGTTTGGACATTTTCTGCGCTGGTTTCTATGAATCGGGTCCTCTATGTGTTAGTAGGAAGAAAAACAGGTATAATTATTCTGTTCTGGTTTTTTGGGGGTCAGTTTATACTGACAGGGATGCTCTGTCGGTTTTTTCCCTTGCATTGCCATGACATTTTAGTGGCTACTGCCCAAAACCAAAGTTTTTGATGGGGAAAACACTGGAAATGCCCCATTACTCCCCATGTGTGAGCATGGCGAGTGGGCAGATTTTGACGATTTATCTGCGGTGCGACTTTCGGCTGATTGGCCCACCCCTAGTCCTAACTTATCTGTTTTACTGATATACATAACGAATGGACTCTAACGGATAGCCAAGCATGGCATGAATAACAAAAGAATGTTCACATTAGTTGCATAAGCACCAGATACATTTCTATATTTTTATCAAGTCACATACAAACATTTAAGGAAAAAGAAACGCAAAATGCAGATCTAGATGATTGGTTGCCCTTCTCTGTCTTCTCTAGATTTCATAATTTGAGTAAAGAAACCAGGGGAAAGAAGGAGGAGATAGATTCTGTTCGAAATGTTAATTTTCATGCAGATTAGCGTGATGCCAGGGAATCCCCGAACCACTGCGAAATGCACACATATTCCTCCAGTGGAATCACGTTCCTCATGCAGTTCCTTCTGAAAGATGCTAAAAATATATTCTTGTACAGGTTGCTCTGGTTTTCAACCAATGTCCATCAAGTTGGAACTAATTACTGGCAATTCAACCCCCATTCAGACAGGTGTTCTCAAGCAAAGCGTTCAGGGTAACTTCTTTAAATCGTATGTTAAGGTAAAAATGCACTAGAATGAAAGTAGGTGGCAGGAATGTCTGCATCTGGCTCCCACACCTGGGGAGAATGTTGGGTTTCCAAGGGAACAGTAATGCTGTTATTTCAGACTGCTCTAGAGGTCGGCTTTATAGGCTGCCAAAAATAATTAAGTTCAAGTGTTTGCCAATCACAAAGGGCTCAGTTTCACCTCATGCACTAATATCTTCATTCCCACAGGGACACACGGGGACAATAATAATTACACAAGTAATGCCACTCATTATTTATTTAACCACGAGAGGTTATTGTCAGACAAATCTGAGGCTACTCTTTGCACAAAGGGTGCCATTTTCAATAAAAAAGAAATGGCATGCATGGGACCGTAAAGTTTGCACTTACATGCTGTTGGGTCTACTGCACGCAGTGTTCGACACTCACAGAGCGGCATGTGATTGTGAAATGCAAATCAAGCTGCGAGTGCATTTACTCTCTGCTTCATGAGAAATTAATCACTGCCTGCAAATCACGCTTTGCAAGCAGCGTTTCATGATGCATTCCTATTGAATCTGCCTGCTATTTACCAGGTGTGAATACAAGGTGTGCTCCTTAGGAATTCTTTGGGTGTACGCCTGCATGAAAATCTCAAGTGGGCGTAGAACTGTGTGCTCTTTCTTGATAGAGGAGGAAAGCAAAGCGGAAAAGCAAACTCAGCGCTGCTGTTCTCCTACGCCTTTGAAAGATGCACAAATGAGATAGAGTGCACATTGAAAGCATAAAGGCATTACGCCTTGCTTTCACACTTTCATTGTGCACACCATTCAGTTAAACATGACCCGTATTGCCTGTTCCAGGTGAATGGTGAATGTGAATAGTCTGCATAGTGTCCCCAGGATGGAAGCCTCTTTTTTAATAGCAGTAGCCAGGAAATCGATTTGAGATGCAAAGCTGTATTGGATCTAGTGCTTTTAAACTGATTCCTTGCCCCTGCTGTAAATTTTTGATGTCAGCTATGTCAAATGGATGATGTTTAAATCGAAAGGCAGTGGAGTTGGCATAAAACTCTGGTAATTTACACATTGGCATATCATCCACTGTCAGGGGTGAATTTATGTTCATATCAGAGGATACAGCGATGAAGATCTTGCAGGCTTCCCTGTACCTACTGTAAGCTCTACAGTGGGGCCAGCGAGTCATGCGGTATATTCTTTGGATAAAGAAAATTTTAGGATTACTCAATTTATATAGCACAATTGACAAAATGAATGTTCTCTAAGCACTAACAAAAATAATTATTGCTAACAGTCACAATGATAATTGTTTTGTAGACCTTGAGAAGAAGACATTTGAACTGTTAGAGTAGTTTTTCTGAAGTTCTACCAAACTTCATCAAAACAATTCAACTGGGACAGTACAAGACTCCACTCTTAGTATGAGGCTGTACCACCTGAGTTCATGGTAGCGTAGACAGAGCAGCCAGGCTTATCGTAGGAGGGAGAGAGGGCCGTAGATAGGTACAAAGAATCTATAACACACAAATAAATCAATAGAAACACTGACAACCAGAAGTATTATAAAAAAGAAAGGTTTATTCTAAATACAACTAGGTCAAGCTGAGTCTTGGGGTAGGTACTGGTCAAAGTCATAAACAGATTATAAAAGAAACACAACAAAATGCTTAAAGGTAAACAGTAGTTCTAGGGAAGTCAAACCTTTTTAAACACATTCAGTATAGGACACACCTATTCTTGGGGAGGAAATCCAATGGTTACTTTCAGATTACATTCAGTAATTCCAGGGTAGTAGACCCTAACAGTTGTACCGTGATGCTCAGTAAGAAATCACATAATCATTTGACTCGACAATATACAATTTGTGAATAGTGGAACACTTATTCTAGGTACAGTAAAAATCTATAACTACTTTTGTGAGAACACAAAGTTATACTAGGTGAGTAAAACCTAAGGATGTAATATTCAATTACAGGTGCTTTTGAGATCAGTGAAACTCAGATTGAGATAAGCAGTAGCTTGTGTGACTTATTTTAGGATGGCACACATCGAACTCAAGGCAAGTAAAGCCCATATACTTTTTCAAGGATCTATCAGCAACTTGGGGCAGGTATAAACCAAAGACTGTTTTTGTGTCTGTCTAAAACTGGACAGGGAAGGCAAAACCCAGTGTTCCTCTTTATAAATGACCGAAGGTTATTCTAGGTAGGTAAAACCTAATGCAGACATATTCTGGACAGGCTAACAGCAAATCAGGGGAAGCAAGACCCAGTTGGGGGGGCACTCATATAAGTATCCTAATAGGAATAATAAAGTGAAACCAACAGCATTACCTTTGGGGAAGAAGCACAACCAATTCACAGGTGAGTAATATATCCTTACATCTTCTTTCTGTTAGAATGGTGAAACAGTTTCTAAGGAAAGAAAGTTATGTTTCGCTATGGTCACTTATAAAGCGCATGGTCGACCATAGGCATCATCCACTCAGTCGTTAAATACACTTTTCAGAATGGCAGAACATTTCTAAGGTAAGTAAAACAAACTTATGTCTACTTTTCAGAATGGCAGAACATTTCTAAGGTAAGTTATAACTTTTGTAACTGTTCACTTTCAGAGTTAGAGTTACCAACCAACTTCTTTTGCAAGTCAGTCACTTTTAAACATTTTTTTCTCTTTTCTAGGCAAAAGGCACAATCCTTTAAAAGTCTTTCCCTTATTCTTGGAGCATTTGTGTGCTCTCAGTGGCAGAAGGGGGGTCACTAGTGTCTAGCGTCCAACAGGCAGTATCAGAATAGGTTGTTAAGTAGCAAAAGTCAGAGTTCCTAAGGAAGGCCGTCCAAACAGGTAAGTTACGGTTCAGGGGCTTCACAGAAGACACCCTAGGAGGATTCCAGCAGGGGGCTGGAATCCCAGTCACAGAAAACACCCCAAAACTGCACAGGAATCACAAGAGACTTAAGGTAAGTAGATACCCAAGCTAGCACAGTACCTCAGCACAGAAAAAGATTTTGCAGCAGGAGGACTCCAAGATCTGCAGCCAAAAGCCCGGTTGGTGTTGTCAAGTTGAGGTCTGCTAGCCAGTCCAGTGTTCTGCCCTTGCAGTGGGTAGGTCAGTTAATGCGTTGTATGAAGCCAAGTTGTGTAATGGCATAATCTATGTTGGAGGCATTAGAATCGTTAAAGTCCTGGAGGCCTAGATTGAGGTCTCCCAGCAAAATAATTTGTGAGCCCAGTTTGGTGTTTGGGTCAGAAGATGGGTAATATCTTCCTCAAAGGAGGAGATGGGCCCTGGGGGTCGGTAGATAAGATGGAGCAGGATAGTTCGGGTATCTGTGAGTGGGAGTTTCACTTAGAGGAGTTCCACTGAGGGGGGGGGGGGGTAGTTGTGCATTCCTTGAAGCTCAGGTGTGATTTGGTTATAAAGGCCACTCCACCACCTTTGCCAGTGCCTCTGTCCATTTGGGTGATTGAATAATTATCCGGGATAGCTAGAGATAAGGTGGGCCCTATAGCAGGGTATAGCCAGGTCTCTGTTATAGCAAGGACGTCTTGTTGGTTGGTGATAATGAGGTTGGCAATGTCCAAGGCGTGGGCTGCCAGGGACTGTGCATTAGTGAGGGCTCCTTTGGTAGTTGGTTTGTCTGAATCTGAAGATCCGAGTGAGGGGGTAGGGTGGTGTGCTGGTGAACAAGCATTATTGTTAGCTTGTGTGAGTGTAGTGGGGAACGTTGTAGTTTTTGTTTTGGTCTTTCTGCTAGTGTCTGTGTGATCATGTAGTCTATTTGTGATCTTGAGCCCTGAAAGGCGAGAGCTGAGTCTTGTGTTCCTCAGGCTGAGTGGACATGCGGTCAGGTGGGTGGGAGGCGATGCATAGAGATGTATCCATTCGTTACATGAGATATTGTTATGCACACTAGTGGTAGGCAGTGCGTTCGAACCAGTAAGGTATGTATAAGGCTGGAGGGCTGGTAAGAAATTTGTAGGAGCAATGGTATGGAATAGAGCTAAGAGGGTAGCCATGGTAAGCGTTATTCTTTGTAGCGTGGCCATGTGGAGGCTATAAGGAGCCAGGGGCTGAAAATGCAGCTGATGGGCTTACAAAAGGGCGCTGATACAGAACACCATAGGCTAAGTGTGAAAATAACCACAATGAAATGTTGGGAAAAACTCAGATAGTCTGGGCAAAACGCATTAGGCTAAATGCACTACTAACGGGTTTACAGATAAATGCTGAACAGATCACCAGGGCTAAATGTACGATACAATGTGGTGAGGTGCTATACAAAATACAGTAATTAAAATGCATGTCAATACAATATATAGCATAGTTTTACACAGAACACAGCAGGCTAAATATAGATGTGCATAAGGTTACGTTCCAGTACACTTTGATCTAGGAAAGCATAGTAGAATGACAACGAGGTGAGCATGATGGTGACCGTACTAAAAAGGCCTGAGCAATATGTAAGGCAGAGCAGGTAAGGAGTGTAGTGGTGCTAGTGTGAACCTGGCTTGGACATACAATTCTGATCTAGCAGCAAAAAGGTTATGCCAGCTCGATGTGAAGGTTTTCGTGCATTTAACAGTTTGAAAAATGTGCCGTAAAAGCAGGATTTGGTAGCTGTAAGCAGGCAGAGGCCAGCAAGAGGTGACCTTCAGTGAAAAGCTGTGCTATATGAAATCCACTAATTGTGTAATATACAATAGGTCTCCAAGGGGGGGGGGAGCAGAAGAAAAAATAAAAAAACAATAATGATGGTAGGCTTTACTATTGTTGATACAGTGCGGCATTCAGAGGATATGTGAAGAAGGCGGGAGAGTAAGCACAGTGTAATTTACCAACAAATTTGAAATCTGTAACAATAATCACAGTAGGGGTTAACAAGGGCTTCACAATAGGATGAAGAGATTGCATATGGGCACATAAAACATAGCGGCGCTTACTGCGCATTCCAACTTGACGAGTTAGTTCAAGTATGAGATTTCCAAGTCAGGAATCTAGATCAGGTGCAGTAAAGTTAGTGGAAATCCAGGACTTTGATGTGGAAGTACAGATGAAACCTATATAGCAGCGTGAGGTTGTGGAGCCGCTAGGGCAGCGTGGTGTGCCCTACGGCCGTATCAGCCCAGACAGGCTCAGACAGGCCTGGGCCTTATGAGGTGGGCCTTAAGGATTGTGCGCCGGCTCACACCTTCCAGTGGAGCCAATCTCCCCAAATACAGTGAAGCCACCAACCAGGGTGGCACGCAGTTCTACAAAAGGTAGTTACTTAGCAACCAATAAGCAAGCGTGCAGCGGCCATTTTGGAAGGCACACATGATGAATGCAAAAGAAACCCTTCGTAGAGTGCCACAGAGAGGTCTCAGGAAACGCAGAATATATTGGTGAAAGCAGTGCATCAGCAATCTGGGCACTAATACTCACTTGGCAATTAGGATTCTCCTCGGATCAGCAACGGCTGGAAGTCATGCTTCTCAAGCGGCAGATAGATCATGCAGGCACCCAGCACTCCACATATGGTGGGGTGTGCTGATTTCACCAAATAAAAGGTAAAATTGATCCAATAATCCTTTCTAACCTTGGGAACTGTAGATCTCTCAAGGTTAGCCAGAGAAAGTTAAAAGGGGAGCCCAAAGGGCAACCCAGCAACAATAGGCAGTATGTGACAAAAGTTGTCAAAGAGGATATAATTAAAAAGACACCATGGAGAGTCTAAACAAATGACACCCATAAAAAGAGTAAACAACTCTATGAGTGTGTAAAAAAGTTCGCACTAACTGAGGTATAAGGAACAATAATTCACCAGTTAAGCAAAAGGTTCTGGGGTTGACACAGGTCAGACAGATTTATCATTAACATGACAATCTTACCTAGCATGAACCCACAAGTTTTTATTAACCTGTTTTTTTTTGTGGTGCATTGAGATGTCTCCACAGCTTTATTTGTCTGCAGAACTATTCTACTAGACTTACAGGAGCACATGTCGTGATATGCCTTGCAGATTCGCCCAATAAGCAGCATTTCCCAGTGGAGAAACTTTGCTGAAAATGTTGGGGGGGACATGACCTCAGAAGAAAAGGTGACCCATTCAAATGAATGGGGACAAAATAGTATGCCATGAAAGTTGGGGGGGGAAACACCCCCGCCGCCCCCCCGAAAATTACGCCCATGGTATTTCCCATAACATGGAGATTGAAAGACATCCTGGTGAGAGATGGTGCACAATTGTGGCCGTGTTTACTGTTCACAATGACTCTCTTCTTCACTCCTGTGAGTGAGGGTTTAGACTCTATGTAAGGACATGCCGGCAAGTATTACACATGAATCTTCATCACCTGCTAATCTAGCAGCACATACAAAATATAATTTAAGATAATTGTTAAGTACATTGAAACGGTTTTCAGAGCTAAAATGATGTTACACCAAATAAAAGGTAAAATTGATCCAATAATCCTTTCTAACCTTGGGAACTGTAGATCTCTCAAGGTTAGCCAGAGAAAGTTAAAAGGGGAGCCCAAAGGGCAACCCAGCAACAATAGGCAGTATGTGACAAAAGTTGTCAAAGAGGATATAATTAAAAAGACACCATGGAGAGTCTAAACAAATGACACCCATAAAAAGAGTAAACAACTCTATGAGTGTGTAAAAAAGTTCGCACTAACTGAGGTATAAGGAACAATAATTCACCAGTTAAGCAAAAGGTTCTGGGGTTGACACAGGTCAGACAGATTTATCATCAACATGACAATCTTACCTAGCATGAACCCACAAGTTTTTATTAACCTGTTTTTTTTTGTGGTGCATTGAGATGTCTCCACAGCTTTATTTGTCTGCAGAACTATTCTACTAGACTTACAGGAGCACATGTCGTGATATGCCTTGCAGATTCGCCCAATAAGCAGCATTTCCCAGTGGAGAAACTTTGCTGAAAATGTTGGGGGGGACATGACCTCAGAAGAAAAGGTGACCCATTCAAATGAATGGGGTCAAAATAGTATGCCATGAAAGTTGGGGGGGAGAAACACCCCCGCGCCCCCCCTAAAATTACGCCCATGGTATTTCCCATAACATGGAGATTGAAAGACATCCTGGTGAGAGATGGTGCACAATTGTGGCAGTGTTTACTTTTCACAATGACTACTCTTCTTCACTCCTGTGAGTGAGGGTTTAGACTCTATGTAAGGACATGCCGGCAAGTATTACACATGAATCTTCATCACCTGCTAATCTAGCAGCACATACAAAATATAATTTAAGATAATTGTTAAGTACATTGAAACGGTTTTCAGAGCTAAAATGATGTTACTTAATGAGCTGGGTCCATGACTCCTGTAACAGGCAATCAACGCATGTCACATTAGATCAACCTTGGTGAAGTCAGTCTCGCTTCCTTCTTCTTTAGCACTCAGAGCCATCCTAACATTTCTGTTGATAAAAATCTCTATGTCTAAGACCCTGGCCAAGGGCCAATTCAGAAATCTGTTCATAGTGGGTCGGCTCTTACTTATAACATCCTTGTGGAGAGCAATATGCATTAAACAAAAGCATTTGCCATCTAGCTAGTTTCTGAGAAGCCTGGAAGAATAAATGCAGCCGGTATTCGTGTTTGGTTGAACCGTTAAGTGATTTGGGTGACGTTGAGGAGGACAGACTTTTCCTGCCAGCACATGTTCAAAGAGAACAACTAGGAAGTGTATGGAATAGATCAGAAGTTCAGGACCTTTTCCTTCATGCAAAGCTCAAAAAAAGAACTTGACTAATGGCTTGGTGCTGGCCTTTTCTCTTGCATAGAAACCAAAATGAATTCTTTTTGAAGCTGCCCTAAAATGGCAGTTTAAAAAAGAAACGTATGGGTCATTTTAAACCACCTGGTGTTGCATAGCAAAGTGTGAAAACATGGCTTAATGCCATTTACAACTTTCTATACTGCTCTGGAAGCCTTTGGTAAGGTTTTGCTGGCAAAGTGGAAGATGGCAGGGGAATTATGTTTCCACCTTCTACTTCCCATTCCACCTATGAAGCCTCTGTTTTACGCCAGCATGAGATGTTCATGCTGGTGTAGAACTGACAGATTCCGATGAAAACCACAAAAGGAAGGAAGAGTCCACTGGGATCCATTGTAATTTCCCTCTGCAAAGTTAATTCACAGGCAGCAATTACTTTTTTACAATTTGGAGAGTAAAAGTGAAGCGGAAAAAAGGTAGTTTTACTTATCACCTATGCATTCTGCCTTGTAAATGTTGAAAGTTGCATGCAGGGGACACAACAACACATAACTGCTGTGAGGAGCTACGAATGAGACGTGGACCCATAGACTCATAGTTTTGGCTATAAACTTTGATTAAACATAATAACGGTTGGGGAAATGCATATCCTAGGAGGTATTTCCATATATCAACCAAAAATGAAGGGGCCTGTGCATTGTCAAGATGTTGATAGTCAAAATACATCCTGAGTCCGAAATCCTATTCTGACCCTCACACTTTAAAAATTGACTCTGCGGTGCAAAGGATATTATGTATGAATCTCAAGGTGCACAAATGTTCCAATTCAATGAAAAGATATAACACCAACCAAAAAGTTCCAAGTGGACCAAGTTCACAGTTCAAGGGAATGGCTCCCTTGCCCAGGTTCCTGTTACTAATATGTAAGTATCTTGTAAGCCAAGAGAATGGCTTCACACACAGTTCTTGGGGAAATAGTGCCCTTCCCCAGGTTACTTTTTGCAGGTTAGTTCACAACAAAGAATCATGTTTCAAATAGTTCAAGATCCTAAGGCATGTGCCTTCTTAAGGATTCTCTTATAATTTAACAAACAATTGATTAGGCCTGGTATCCTCCGCTGCCAGGACTTCCTTACAGGTTTTTACACATTTTAGCTTCACCTGGTATTTTCTCTTACCACGACTTCCATACAACAATTTTTTCACCTGGTGTACTCTCCTGCCAATCCTTCCATACCACCACTTTTATTATAATTCTCTTCACCTGCTGTGCTCTCCTGCAAGGACTTTCATATCATATATTGATAACCAATCTCTTTTACCCATGAAACAATACCAGCCCAATGTTGGAATTTAATTTCTTGAATGGTTCTCTCTTCCATATATTGGGCTTTTGCCCCTCTCTCAAGTGTGTTCACCTTTATTCTGTTTACTCTCTCTCTGTTCGTTTTAGATTCAGGTTCAATGACCCATTTGTGGAATAGCTTATGGGTCTTTTAGCTTCTTCACAAGCTTCACTTTGCTCACTCATGGTCTACTATTTAGATTTATTAGCTTCTTCACATACTTCACTTTGCTTACGGCTAGCTACTTTCAGGCAAGCTGGTAACTCTTTGCTTGCCTGGGTTTACCAGGTGCTCCAGGTGTCTCTCGTGCCTCTTCATGTTCTGTTCTTTTTGAATTGTGGGCTTGACATGTGACTTGTCATCAGCTGCACCTCTGCTGTGCCACGATTCAGTTTCTGATGCCCTTCTCTCATGGTCAGTGCTTCCTCTGCACTCCGGATCCTTCTCCTGCTGGGCAGATTAGCATCAGTAGCGTTTCCCACAGCATCCTCTCCCCCAACGTTCCCACTGTTGCTCGTGCAGATAGCCATGCCACTCAGTGTCTGCAGCCCCTCTCATTGCTGTCAGCTGCACAGGTTTTAAACTTCCCAGTCTAAATAAAGAGTTTCCAAAGACTAGAGCACAGCATAGGGTTCCCAGCCTTAGGGTTCTTTACTGTTCTTTGTCTCTCCCTTGTCTCAGTAGTTGATGGATGATTCTTATATGTTGTTGAGGAAGCTGGTATGGTATCCTTTCAGGAGTACTTATTACATCTCCCTGCCTTGTCCTCAGCTCAGTATTTAATGTATTACTCAGGTTTTCATGTTGGGTAATATTAATACTGGATTCAGTACATGGATGAGGATGAGTGGTGCAATAGGTCATTAAGACTTGAGGAATGAAGGGAACATCCCCAAGAGGGAATGGGGGTATGTGACTTTTCCCAATGGTGTCCTCCCTTCTCCCTGACGGTCGCCTCCCCAGGTGGTCCTCCCTCATATAACCATACCCAGGTTCAAGATCAGATTGCAGCTGCCCTCCCCTGGCCACAAATGGAGAGACTACCTCAGGGAAAGGACTGAGGACATCATTAGATTCATCACAGTCCTAATGTTGGTAGTCCCCTGCATACAATTATCATATTTCTAAAATGTCCATGTAAGTGTAAAGTGTACAGCAAGTAATGCAAATACAATATGTGCAGAGGATACATATTCTACTAGCCTTACTTTGAGAAATGTGCAGGTCACCTTATTGTCAATGGTGACCTGTGAACTTCCAAGGGACTGTGCTGCAGCACAAATGGTGCGATTGACAGGCAACTTGCATACAGTAGTGTTGGAAGTATGTAAGGGGCTCCCAGCACACATTGGCCTATTAATGTAGATATGTTATATATTTTTCTCAGCACAGGACTCATAACAATTCCATCCTACCTGACTAAATTGCATTCCTTTAAGGAACTTCAGAGTCTACATCATGCATGCTTGACATGTGAGTGACTCTGACTCAGCCCTACTGGCCTCTGTGGGATTATCACCCATGGACTCCCCCTATTATTAAACCCATAACCTCCATAGCCTTCAGGGAAGCAAATTCAGCTGTATGACATTGCATGCACCTATAATGCATGATTGACTCCTTCGCATCCCTATAGGCTTTTCAGAGGTCCATGTCTGTTTTGAATTCCCAATAATTTATGTTTTCAGCCTCTGAATGACATAAATCACACCCAGGCTGCCATGTGATTAACTGTGCTGGCCTGGCAGGTCATTTTACAATTCCCCATTTCAGCTTTACTAATTTTATCAACTTCAATGGGATGAAAGGATGAGTTATTATCCAGTTTCAAGCCAGAGAGGGGCAGGTTACACATAAATGTCTGCAGTATGTGGATTAATCTACTGAGATATCTTACTGATGTGCTTAATGTGCCGTCCTACCTGGGCAACATTCACAGATCCACAGGACACTATTACCTCTTAGTAATACCCCCCACCCAGCCTAACCTGATCCATAACGTTTCGCTCTCTTCCTGAAACATTGCATGTTATTTTAAGTTTGTTTTTCCTGACACATCAGCCCCAACCACACGGAAGTTCTACTGAACTTCTTTGTAGACACATGGCCCTTATCACTCTTAAAGGAGAATTGAGCAGATTCATGCTGGAAGAAACATGTGTATACCACACAAATCTAGCCACTTGAAGCAGAGTGGGGTTTTGATTACCAACTTAGATTCAACAGTGTGCCTGATTAATGCTTGAATTTGCAAAATGGTGTTGCAGGTGTGCGCGGCAAAAAGAGGCAAAGACCCCAACCTCTTAAATTAACAAAGTGAAGTAATTGGCTGCACACATTGACAAACTGCGCCACACTTGATTGGTAAAAAGTGATCCTTTCTTAGTGTTCCAGGTCACAATCAAAAAGAAAATAATGAATGAAAACAAACAGTGCCCTCTCAGATAACACGTGTTTCAACACATCAGTGTCTTTTTCAAATCAGTCAGATTTTGGCTGTACATTTTACATTGGTCAAAGGCAACAGTGTTACAAAGATACAATCACAGACATTAAGGAGGGGTGAAAGGGGCGGAAGTTTCAGGAGTTTTGGAAAAAATAAAATAAAAATAAGAATAAAAAGAACATATAGTCAGTTCCAAAGTTCTTATAAATGGCAGCTGTTCAATGCTGTACTATGCATATAGTTTTTGCGAAACAATTTGCCTCATGTCAGACCTTACGTAAATTTCATTAGAAAAATTGGTTCAAATCCAATGAGCAAAGAAGGTCAAGGAGCTGTTCTATGACCTTTCCAAGTTCCTGTGATCATTATTGCTTTTTACGTCAAACATCTGACCATAAAAATGTTTTTTAAAACATGGCACTTGGGAATATGCCTACTATAATCTAAAAAGCTACCAGTCAGACATATAGCTGGTGTCTGATTCCCACCTACAGATCATCACCTACCAGAGTATGATTCTCACTTCCATGGCATTTTGTGGGCATCTTGGACATCAATGCTATGAATACACATGCAGAAAGATAGATGCAATAACTGTGTTCTTCTAGGTAAATCAATGATCAAAGACAGGTGTGCGGGGCCAAATACATCGGCTGCTCACCCCAATATCCTCTTAAATATGCAGGTGGTTCCTGAACACAGACAATAGCAAAGCTGTCAAGAAACACAACTTTTCTCTCGACCTCACAGCAGACAGAGGATAGCCAATGAAGACATTGCTCATGGCACCATTATACCGCCCCACAACTAGGGAGACCCAACTCTTTAACATGGTCCATGCACACACCAGATGCACCACTGAGAGAGCCATAGGCATTCACAAGCAACACTTCACATGTCTGTACATTGACACATGTTGGAAAGACGTCACTCTGTTTAAGATTGTAAAAGTATTGGAAGTCTGTCTGCTCTACTTAATTTGGCAACAGGTACCCACCCACACATACCTAACCATCAGGAACAGCTAGTGCTGGAAAGACCAGTGAACTGACAGTGCAGTGCCATGTACAGAACACCACCACAATAGAAGTGTCCAGTTTCAACCAGGGAACTGATGAGAACAGGCAAGCCAGCATATACAATGCCTGTTTGATGCATTTTAGAAGCAGCCTGTAATGTGACGGTAAAGGGGAGTACTGGGATGTGTTTGGGGAAAATCAGGGCTTCATCAATATCAGTGATCAATCAGATGTGAAGACATATACATGGGTGCTTTGATTCTGTGAAGCTATGCTTCAACCATATGAGTAATGGTCTGCCATTCAGCACCACGCCCAGCACCCATTTCCTCTCCATATAAAATTCCTGCATGGATCAGTGCGGTGCAATGACAAACAGATATAAGCTCACTTGAATTTTGCTCACATTCACATCTGGGTCAGAGAAGTGCAATGTGATGTATCCACCTCATCAATGTCTGTGTGTGGTACTCGTTACATGTTCTCAAGTCAGATCACGCCAATCTCTTTCCATTCAGTGTAGTGTCATGACATGGCTTCAATGCTGCCTGTCATGCACTGACAGGTGTACTATCCTCCTTGTCATTGTGGCACAGTCCGGACCATGACCCTGTCTGGGGAACAAAGATCCCTGCCAGAAGTGGTGAGAGAGAGCTGACAGGCCACAGTCCCTGTTACACCCTCACACGCCATGCACGCTACCACTGGTGCCAGCCAATGTGGCCCAGTACTCCTTCTCTCCAGTGTACTCTCTTTTCCGTTTCAGGAGAGCCGCTCCCCAGAGGCACCTGGGAGCAACCAAGAAAACCTGGACTAGTGCCAGGAGGCCAGGAATGAGAACAGTCAGGGTATGTGCTGGGAATGTCCTTACCAAACAGAAATGAGTCATAAAATACCTGGCCTGCCAACCCCAGACAAATCCCAGGAAAATGGTGGGGTAAGAGAAAATGAACTTGGAGTGAAAAGATACTGCATGGAAAAAGTAGAGACACTGACATCCTCCCTAACTGACTTTGATACCAAACTCCTCACCACAGGATGAAAGTTAATCACAAGAAAAACAAAATTCCTTACCCAAAACAAGCAAACATATCATCAGAGAATGCAGACAAATCTGTGCTGTCTGATATTTTATTAAAGCCTTACCCTTTGTAAACCATCCTCAGGGGTAGAGAAAGGCATGAATTGGCCCAATGAGTCTGGTGAGCGCTGAAACCAATGAGGTGGAGAGTGGGGGGTTACAGGTTACAGGCAGGAGACACACAGAGTGTAAGGGGAGTGAGTAAAGGGCAGAGTTTGCGTTTGCAGGTTTGGGTAAAGAAGGTGTGGAGGTGGATCAAGAGACCAAGAAAAGGATGGATGGAGGTGGAACATGCTGATAAGTTGGTGGCAAATTTGATTAGAATGCAGGTGAGGTATTGGTAGTGGGAGAGTTATGGTGACACAGTGGGAGCGCTGCCGGAAGCCCCGCAGCCAGCAAAGCTCCCCTTCTCACCCGGGTTGCACCTAACAGTTTCTACTCATGCCTTCCAAAATCCCAGGTCCATGCCCTCCTTATTTAAAGCCCAGGTTGCTTCTGGAATAGGTGACCTGGGTGCATGCCTCTGCCCCAGCTGTCACTCTTAATCTTCCCTGTGTCACACTGGCCAGACATGACCCAGCCTTGGTTCGGCTTCCCCTCAGGCTGGCTTTCCATTTCTTTGCCAGTCTGCACCCTGCTGAAATGGCCCAATTTACCAAGACCTTTCTCTAGCTCACCACTCAGCACATTGCTACGTATTCTGTAGCAACCCAACCAGTCACCAGGAACTCCCCCAGACAGCTTTCCTCACACTTTTTAACCTTAGAAAACCTTGACCATAATAGCTTTACAAATCGCCCTTCAAAACATACAGGGAGATATGGGCTGATGAACCTGCAATGGGTTCAGGACTCCAATTTTGACTTCATGCCTCATAACTCCTGATATGTCCATCAAGCCGGGTCTGTAGAGCTTAAGTAAGATGTAACAGTGATATATAACATTCCAACTTATTTTATTGCATATGCACATAGGTTGGGGTGGGGATGGCCAGGGTTGATCCATCTAGTTGACTGGTGGTTATTGACAAGTGTCAACGAATATCACGTTCTTTTATGATGAATGACAATTGTCAAGGTTATTTAATGTTTGTGGAGTGTTTGGGATGGGCAATGCAATCACTAGTTGTGAGGGCCAATGTGGGAAGAGAGTGGGTATCCAATTCATTCTATGCAGCTGTCTCAGTATATGAGTGTGACAAGCCTAAAATCTATCAGAAGTATATGGTTAATGGCCCTACTTGAGAACCCATGTTGGGCTAGAAGCCCACTAGTATGCATTAAGATCTAAAGGATGGTTGGCAATAGATTCAAACTTATGACATGGAATATCAAATGGATACATCTGTTTGAAAAATTCTGTCCTATGTCAACAGATATGAGGTTCATATTCTATGCTTACAAGACATTCATGTGCTGCCGTCTGGGCAGGAGAAGTTTGCTGTGTCCTGGGCATTCCTGGGTACTAGCCTTAATGTTATAACTATGCATGAACAGTGACAGTTTGGATATAGATATGTCACTAGTCTCCATGCACAATAAAAAAAAAAACGTAGACTCCAAAGGCAGTTTTGTATCTGTACTGGGAGCAGTAGGGAAACATAAATTACATATACTAAGGGACTGATTCACGGGGCGTTTCCAATAGAATTGCGTCATTTAGGCTGCCATGTTGACGCAAATGAGTTTCTATGCAACCACTCTTGCAATATTAATCAACTACCTATTTGCAATAGTGTTCGGTTTGAGGACTTCAACAGTGTATGGGATGCATGTGCCGATAGCTTGCATTGTTTTATTAGAGCAATATCGAAATGATCCTGAATGATCCTTTTATGGCCTTATAGATAGCTGGAGATTACAGAATATAACATCTGGGAATTATACACATTACTCTGGGAGATATGATCTCTTAAAACGCATATTCTTTTATCCTCTAGGGCAATTGCATGTATAAAAGAAAGTGCCACATTGGCAAGGACACTCTCCAATCACTGCCCCACTAATATGTTCATAACATCCTAAGCTATGGTGAGCAGAGGTACATAATGGAAGTTTAAACATTCAGGTCCATGATTCCAAAGTGAAACTCTAGAATCCTCTTGAGCAGTCATACCTACTCTGAGACCACAGAAACATCAACTTAGGATGGCACGTGAGGCCATACGAAGTGCGTGATGTTGCAACCATTTTGGTCTCACATATGAATTTGAGTAAGTCTAAATGCATCGTTTTGTAAACATGTCAATGCTTGGGTGAGTGATTTGAAAAAGGAAGTGCGCACCAAGTAAAGTGTGCATTATGTACTTAGAGATGATGGCTTTAATGGACAGACTGGGGGGCGGACATGGGGTTTAGCAGCCCGCCTGCCGAAGCTTTGGTAGGGCCGAGCAAAGCGAAGGTGTCAGCTCGGGCTGCGGCCTGTTTAGCCCCATGTCTACCTGGCATTTACCGGGGTGCAGATAGCTTTTTTTTTCTTTGATTGATGGGAGATGAGCACTGCGCGAGCCCATTTCACATCAGAAAAATAAAAAAAAAGGCCTTCGCCTTTGAAATGGAAAAGGTACTAGGTCCCTTATCAGATGACGGCGGCCATGGGAAACATGTTCCATATAATGGCTGCTGTCATCTGAAAGGGGACCTAGTCCCTTTTCTACGTCGATGACGGTGGCCAAACGGGAGGAGCATCGGGGTCCGAAGAGCAAGGCTCCGGTCCCGCAGTTAAGTTTGGGTGGGGGGAAGGGGAATTGTGGTTTTCTAACATAGGGAGGCAACAGGGAGACGCTCCCTGTTGCCACTCCATGTTAGAAAAAAAAAAGAGAAAAAGTGCCACCAAGGGAAGAGCCTCGGGTGGCTTTCACAACGGACAGGAATTGTGTATTCTCGCCCGCTGTTCCATCCACCTGATTGGCTGCGCGCCCGGGTGTGAATCAAACATACAAAGGATTTAGCGCAGACATATTTCTGACATATAAAGATCTATGGTCATTATTGGTCTAAGATTTGTGGCAAAATTCTCTATAATTTGATTTAAAGCATGCTGCAACCATTACTAGTTCTGTTTGTTCACTTTACCTTTCTCACAAAGGCATATCAAAAGAGAATGATAGGAGTGTACAAGACCCCGCGGCATTCTTTCAGAAAATAATATATATGGTTATTCGAAGGTTTTGCTAATGTGATTTGCTCAGTGAGAAAATAGTTCCTACTCTTATTATGACTACAATCTATTCTGGAAGTGATCACTAGAAATAAACAATTTTAAAAAGAACGAGTTTACAAAGTTACTACAATTAAAATGCAGTTGGCACAGTGGCTGGGTGGCTGTAGCAAATCGGCACATGACTGTCACTTTCACCCACTTGGAACGAGACAGAGGCACGAGTGAGACAGAGGGATGGAGCGCAAGAGTAAGAGTTAAAGGGAATGAAGAGAGTGTGCTTGCTAGATTGGCGTATGATTTGTCAGGTACAAGTAGTATATAAAACCAATTATAGTAATGCACTGTGATTTGCTTAGACATAAGGAAAATATTGGGTTTTATAAGTTACTAGCCAAAAGTACCCATTCTCCGAACGGGTCCCGCGGACAAACCTGACAACACTGTCCTCAATTGCTGAAAATTGATGATCCTATAGGTCGCTGTAAGGATTTGCTTATCGCTTCTGCTGCACTGAGATTGGGCATGTTGGGGTGGCTTATATACTGCAGAGCTGACATTGAGGGGAGGTGAGAGTTGGTCTGCTGCAGCATACTGGGACCTACTCTGCTCTGGCCCCGCCTGTTGCCTCAACCTGGCATGGTGCAGTTTGTTGTGGTGCATTGCAGTGCAAATGTCTCAGAAACCGTGCATTCTAGGGTTGAGGACCGATCCTTCTACGACCACATTGATGTTTTGCTGATTTCAGGCAACCGTCTCATGTGTGAACACACTGAAATCAGAGGAAAGGGAAGGGGTGTCCAAATGTTATGTAGTCAGTTATGTCCGGAAGGTCCTGGTAGGTAACTATGTTAAATATTGTGCAGATTGGTGAAACGGTGTGGCATTGTATAAGGTAAAAAATCAGACCAACTGGTTAAAAACCAACAAGAGATTCGACATCAGACAAACTGAATTTGTCAAAAACACAGGAACTAATGTCAATTTGATTATCCTAAACATACTAAAACATGAAGCGTTGCTCAAGAAAGTTTCAATCTATGTTGCTTTCATTGATCTACCTGCGGCCTTCGATTTGGTCAACAGTCAAAAATGATGGCAAAAAATGAGAATGTGGAAATGCCCATCGGAAATTATGGAGCCTATTAAACAACTAAACAGCAATACAACAATCAAGATCAGGCTTTCACAAGATGGAACGCTATCTGCTCCCATTGCTACTACCAACGGTTTGAAACAGGGCTGCCCCCTTGAAGCCGCTCTTTTCAATCTGTATACCTCAGACATTCCTGGTGAACATCGATTCCATAAAGCAAAGTTGCTTAAATTCGGGGAAAAGGGTGGGGTGTCCAAATGTCATGTAGCCAGTCATGTCCGGAGGGTCCTAACAGGTATGTATGCACAATTTGGTACAGATTGGTGAAACAGGGGGTCATTATGACCCTGGCGTTAAAAGTTTAACGGCGCCGTAAAAGGTGTCGGTGCCTTTAAACCCTTAACGCCTGATTACGAGGTCCCTTTGCGGGACCCGACCTTAACGGCTGGTTTTACCAGCCATTAAAGTAGGGTGCCGCAAAGGGACCGCGGTGCTAATTACAGTACCGCAATTTGCGGTACCGTACTTAGCGCCTTCCCCAGTCCCATTTAGCCCTATGGGGCGAAAATGGGAATGCGGAAGGGCCGTGGTGGAATGGGGACATACCGCCCCGCCAACCTTGGAATGGGGCGGTATTTCCCCATTCCACCATGGCGGACTTGTTACAACACCGGCACCAACCATGGTGCTAATAGCGCCATGGTTTAGCGCCGGGGTTGTAATGAGGGCCACAGTGTGGAAATGTATGAGGAACAACGCTTCACCATGCCACAAACCCACACATTCTCACTTTTATAAATATAGATATCATTCCATCCCAGAGCTCGAAATATACATGTAGGCATTTTCTTCTTGGATAAAGGTATTGTTAATAAAATGCAATATGTAGGTGTTTTGCAGAAAAGATCACAAATGCAGTGTTTCAAGTTAAAGTTCAATGCTTTATTTCGACAAATAAAATGCCATAAAAGCATACAGTTAACATCACATTTCGACTCACTAAATCCAAGCAAGGGATAAAAAAACATGTATCTAAAATTGTTAAGATATAGGTAAAATACTTAATGGCTGCAATAGAATAAGATCCATGATATCATAAACGAAAAATCTTTGTGCAGAACTTGCTTGATAGGACCAGCAGAGGCAGTGCAACCTACTTATCAATGGTATATGCTTAGGTTCTTTTGTTAAGCCTCCAGGCCCACACAAGATAGTAGCAAAGTGGAGTAGACTGCTAAAACATCACTAGAATTCGGGCATACAGACGTAGTCTCTAGGGCGGAGTGGCTTCCTCGAGCCCTAAGCAATGCCCTTCGATAGCGTTTCCTTGCTATCAGGTTGGGGAGACATAGCAAGCAATGGATCAAGGTTTCCGCAGAGTGGGCATGCTGGAGATACAGCGTTGTTCGATTTGTTACAAAGGCTAGCAATCTGCAGGATCCCTCTGTAGAGGATGCTGTACAATGCTCTTTTGTACTTTTGATTTACATAATCTAAATAATCCTCGTATCCCTGATTCGGCTTTACACTCAAGTAGCGAATCAGGAGCAAGGATTCTACTGACTTGGAGCTGATGTCAACTCTAAGCAGTTATGCTGATTTAACCGCAGCCTTTGCTGAACTAGAAATTCTGCTTGTCCCAGCCCAGTACTCTGCCAAGCACAGAGTAAACGAGTCTTCCTTAACGTGGGCAGACCATGGAGCGAGGTGCCCCCAACCTTTGACTGACATCCGACAAAGCTTCTCTAAACTTAAACAGAGAAACGTTCAACCATAGGCGAACCCAGTGTAATGGAGGAGCTGAAATGAAGATAGGGTACCAACAACTGAATGCAGTGGGGGGCAGCCACCCCCCACTTAAAGCTAAGCAGAAAAATCCATATAGACTGATTTAGTATTGTAAAGTATGGGAAAACAGTTCATAATGGTATGGGATATTAGCATTCTAACAGGTGTCATGGTTATAAAATCGAAATTGTATTTATCATGGTTTAATAAGAAGGTAAGGTACAGAATGCATAATAAGGTTTTTCTGTACACAGACAGAAAAGAACTCCGACAAATGCCTTTTACTGGAAATGCCTGTAACTGACAATGCGGCTAAAATAAGTGAAATGAAGTAATGTTGCAGAGCGTTTAGGATGAGGTAATTCTAAAGTTGAAACATTCAAGGCTGCTGTACCATACAAATGTGCTGATACTAGACAGTTAATTGGGCAGTGTCTAGAAATGTATCTAAAGGATCCAGCTGCATACACCATATTTGGGGCAGAGTACCGTAAAAAAAAAACAGAATGTGTGCCAGAATGTATTTTATTTTGAAGGTTTAGCTAGTTAACAAATAATTGGCCGGTGAGCGAATGCTCCAGGAGGAGTTTGCCGGGACATGGATAGAGAGAGAGGGGGCTGGATTCTCCCTCTGACTAGCTATAAGAGAGAGCTCCGCTTTGAGCTCAGGGATGAAGTTCATATACCTGACAAGGATGCTGTTCGTGCTCTGTGATCAGCTTGGCATGACATAAAACCTTGATGAACTTCACTGTCTCCTTGATGAACCATTGAGTTGTCCTTATTGATTGGTGTTGGAGTAAGAGAATCTTGCACCCCATCCACCTCAAGGTGCAGCTACCTCGTCTTAAAGTACTCAAGGGTGAGCTCTGATCCCATGGGCCCGTCAGAGGTCGCTCCACCCTCCTGTACACCAGTTGTGTAATGGCCACATACAGCAAACTGATTTGATGCCATGCATCCGTGTTCCTAAGAGAACAGGAAGATTAGGCGCAGTGTAAAATAAACCGACAACGGTCTTCAGGTACTTATATTCCACACTGAATAAAGGGGCCGTATTTTATTACTCCCATAGCTTTTCCCAGATAATTGCAACCTGAATTGCTTGGGCTTTAAAGGCCTCCAGGTAGACGCGGACTGCGCCATTTCCTTGTTTATGAGTGAACCTGGAAAGGGTGCCGCTGTATCTTGCCAACGTGACCCTTGCCTTAGCTAGGTGCATGTTGCAGCTGCTTGACGACATTACCCTCCCTCGCAAATAGTGACCTGCTCAATGGGGCCCTCTTCTAGCGCTAGCCTTAGGGCTCTTGGTTTCCTCTTCCTTGTAGCGATAAGCATCACAGATTTTGTTTTTGAAACATTGAGGGCCAAACCATTTTGATTACAGAAATCCATAAATGTCACAGATTGCTTGCCAACGCCCGCAGATGATAGTCACAGTAAGATCACATTGTCGGCAAACATTAAGACCAACATATTTTCAGTGCAGGGGTGTCTGAGTGGGTAGCTAGCGGCTCAGTAATTATTCCAATAATGAAAATACAGAATAGCTTAGGAGCCAACACACACCCCTCATGAACTCCCTTCTCAATCTTAATTGAGTTGCGCTTCCATCAGTGCCGAAGCTGTGTTGTCCAGGTACAAGTTCTGCATTGCTACTAGCAAATGTGGGGGAATATTTAGAGCACAAAGGACATCCCACAGCTGGCTCCTTGGTACCATGTTGAATGCTGTCCGAATATCAATGATTAAAGCATATAAACTAATCTTTCAAAGAACAGCATACTTGTCACATATCAATCTCAGCCGAAGGCTTTGGTTGATGGTACTCAAACCACCACAGAACCCTTCTTGCATTGCATTGATTGATGATATAATTAGCAGAGATCCAGGATTGCAAGTGGGCTAGGATGGCTCTCATATAAATGTAACCCCTTGCATCAACCAGGGAAATTGGACTGTAGTTAGCTGGCAGTTCTATAGGGCCCTTTTTATGAATTGGGACTATCTCAGCCTGAGTCCATGAGGTCGGAAAAGCATTATTCTTAAGTACCTCATTAAAGAACTTGGTGAGGTAGGAAATCCAGATTCCTGGTTCTGTGATGTAAAAATCTATTGGAACCCTGTCCAGGCCCGTGGCTTTTCCCAGCATAAGGTTCTAGAAGGCTCTTCCTTCTTCTTCACAAGAAAAGACAAGAGCGGGATGGTCACCATCTGGGGCATAATCGTCCTGCTCAGTTTCCTGGATGAATTATCTATTCTCATTGTAAAACCCTATTGAAGTGGTCAACCCAGGTCGCTTCTGCTATACAGCCCTGTATTGAGTTACTACCAATGTGTCGCCCCGCCCCCATGATTTTCCAGAATTCCCTTGAATCACCCTTGCTAATGGCTGTCAGTAGCACCCCCCAGATCTTCTCTCCAATTGCCTTTTTTTCAGGAGTTTGCAGTACTGACGTTTAGCTTTCCGAAGAGCTGAGGTGCCCACTGCCCACTGTACTCTCGCCTGAGTGACCAGAAAGCCTTTGGCCTGTCTACATTCTGTATTATACCAAGGAGTCCTTGACTCTGCACAATTGTGCATGGCTTTTCGGGATTTAGAAAACAGAGAACCTAGCTTCCCAGTCATTTTCATATGTAGTTCTAGTGTTGCCATGTGATCCTCAGGGTGCACTGCAGCAAAACCTTCTAAGAGTGGAAGAATGTCATTGTACGCCATGGGTTTTATTCTGGTCTAGATCTGCCCAACTAATGTTGCATCTAGCATGACCAGTGATGCCCAGCGACAAATTGGTCTTTGGTGTGCCAGTATCAGACTGACCCAGAAATGATACTTTGATATTCAACACCAAAGGGTGATGATCACTTTTGTCAAGCATCCTGCCACCACGTTCTACTCACACCACCAACACCTTTGGGGTTCCCACAGTGCCCCCATATTCCACATCATCGTCACACATCGCTCACATGGGTCGGGACTCATGTGTGCAGTTGGGTGCCTTTCAAGTATGGACGCGGCATGCCAGATACACTAGGCAGTCTCGGTTGCACCCGTTTTTGCATTGGCAGCTGCCCTGGTGCTTGGGAGACAGAATAACCAGACGAGCGCTTCTCCGTCACGTGACCGCCCGTCTCCGCTAACGTGATTCGAAGCCTCGTTTACGTGATGCGGTTACATGTCCTGTGATCAGGAAGCGACGAGTCCTAAAGGGGTGATTCACTGTGCGTTTGTCGCTTCACAGCTGTTTTCGGACTCTGTTTGGCGTTTCTTACCTGTCGTTTACCTTGTAAACCTTGACCTCGGATTTTGCTTCACGGACCCCTCTGGATTGCCCTCATCGGATATTGGTACTCGCTTTTGAACTGCTACCTAGTTAACGAACTCGGATTGCCTCTCAGACTTCTTTGGACTTCTATCCCATTTGGCACCATGATATCCTGGTCTTGTTCGACCTTCAGCCCAGTCTTGAAACTACTATAAGGATTTTCTGGCCTTGGACTTTTTCACAGGTGGACCTTTTCATCTGCACAGCTCGCTGAGCTTGTCCTTACTCTCATCATTTGGGACTACTGCCCACGTGAGTCCCAGAACACCCTACCCCAGCTTCACTAGGTTAACAGTGCTCCAGCCACCACCAATTGGTAAGCCTCTCCAGATTTTCCATATTTGTATTCACTGTTATTGCCTGGTACTGATTGCTGTTTCCTTTGCAGCGGCTTCGTGGTCTACAGTGTTCTGTGGTTCCGGGCTTCAACATCTCCAACCTGTGGCCTCAAAGGCTGCGCAGAGAGTGGCTCTTGGGTTCTTTCTGTGTGGCACTTGGGGACGGAGGTCTCTCCTATCTTCACGACGCTCAAGTCTTGACAACTTTCAATCCTGCAATGGATAGCAACATTATTAATATGTGACCAGGCTTCCACGTTGACTACAATGTAATCTATCTTGCTTTGAGCTGCCTCATTGTCGAGCATCGACTTAGCCAGTGCATCCCCAGAGAATGGGCCATGACAGCCCTAAAGGTTAGCCGAAAGCAAAAGGATTGCCACCACATCGGCATACCTATATTGTCTTTTTGGTTTGTCCGAGTTTAGAGCACCTATGCCCCAGTGACTATCTGCCATGCTGTGCAGAGGCCCAAATTGTAAGTTAAAGTTCCCCATGACAATCATACTCATCAAATTGGACTGATTTGATCTCCAATCATGTCTCTCAATTGCCTTCTGGATGAGATCAATGGCCCCTGTTACGTATATTAATGAGAAGGATCTCTGAGCCGTCAGTGAGTTTCTAGTTCAATTCAAGAAAGTCAGGAACCCACAGTCCTGCAATTGAATATATTCATACATGGTACGTCCACCCACGTCAGCAACCCCGCCGCTTCGGCAACCCATCTTTCCCTTGGCCACAGGGATTTCAAAGGTCGCGTATCCCTGGAAATGAGAGACATCAACAACCCATGTTTCTTGAAGGCTGATTACCCCATGTGCTCTGGTCAATTATGTCATTCGTTGTTCGCTAGGTATTTATGTACCCCAGCTATATTCCAGGATAGGACATACACCTAACAGGCCTCTGTTGGTCAGGAATTCCAGGAAGGAGCTGGGGTTCGGTATCCTGTTGGCCCTCGGACTTCTGCTCATCCCTGAGCGGGACCGGAGCCCGCCCGTGGCCGGGGTGCCCAACCCATCCATCATTGTGAGCCCTGTAGTTCCCTGGCGATCACGCTGCACTGTAATCTAGACGGTCCAATCATAGAGTGTTGTGCACAATTATTTCCCAGGGCAGGAGACTCAGCCACAGCTACTTCAGATATGCAATCATGAGCAGGCTGAAAAAGTCGTGTTCCACCCACAAGGTCCTGTGACCAAGAAAGCATTGCAGGACCAGCAAGCCTGCCACCTGCCCTACAATAGCTGCGGTTCTTTCCTCCTTCATCCTTGGTCTAGGACCACAGCGGCAAGGATATTTCGATTGTACTGCCAAATCCTCTCAGGGAAGTGAACGCTGCTCCATTAGTAATATGTCTTGGACCATGGTGGGATGATTCAATTGGACTTTAATCGAGTCCTTGCCGTTCGCCTCGCGAATCGCACGCCGGTTGATATTTCAGTCTGAATGATCCAGTAACATTCCCTTTTTGCCTGCAACCAGTTAATAGCTTTTTAAATTAGGCTCTCTCCTGAAGCCTTCCTGGTTTTGGGAGGATAGCTCAGGGGCAACGTGCTTGCCTTGGAAGCAATACGACACAGAGCACCAGAGGTTCGATCCCCTGGTCCGTGCTTAGAAACCTCAGAGGACCCGGTAATGGGAGGAAGCTAATAACGGGCCCGTTAAAAAAGTGATGCTTCAACTCTACTGGGATTTTGAACGTTTTCCCGCCCTGCAGCTCGGGCCATTAGAGACTTCATAACCTGGAAGGATATTCCCCACTTCCACTCAGGTCAGGAGTGGGATTTTAGGGGTTGCCAGGCTATCTGCAGTGTTTCATAAATCATGCGATTTGAATGAACCTTCCTGGTAGGACATCTGCAGGCACCTCAATTCTTGCCTCGCTAGCTCTTACTCCTACTAATGAGCTGTTATTGGAGAGATTGAATGTTTTGCGAATATTGTTAACCATTTTCATAGCAATGCTCCTTGATAACTGAACAACTCATTCTGTCTTCTTACATTGTGTTTCCTACCTTCTACCAAAAGGTACTATTTTGTGCCGATCTCTATCACAAACAAATGACGCTGTTATCATTTGACTTGTTCATGCACGATTAAAGGGCATTGAGCGCATGTAGATGTTATTTTGATATGGCAATTCATCTCTTGAACTGGGCAACCTTATTTAAATGTCTGATGCTTTCTGAATGGCCTGGACCAGAAACTCAAAATGCCATTTAATTATCTAGTGCAGGCTGTCATGTATTTGAGAAATAGGTTTACAGTCTAATTAAAAAATAAATGTCTGATCAAATTCTATTAAGACTAGACCTGCAAAGCCTGGTGAATCAATACACGTCCAATGCATCAAGAAGAAAAGACCTTTGTTGTTTACTCTATGAGACATGAAGTGCTTGGTATATTGGACTCTTAAAGTTCATAATATTGGGATGCAGCCCCTGGGGCGTCATTTAGCGGCAGTGCCACGTAGAGAGGTTCACACCAGGATGCCGTCTCTTGGAATCACTGATGTGAAGAAACTAAACCGATGTCAAACTCCATCCATCTTTGGTATTGTGTTTTCTTTCGACAGAATGCATATAGATTTTATGCATACTCAGGTGTTGCTAAATCATTATAATCCGCGGCAGCCTGCTAGTCGCATATAAAATCATATAAACAATGTCCATATAATGTATAAGTTGTGATCTAGAACTTGTGTCACCAAGTTCTCTGTGATGCTGGGAGGGTTCTGGGAAGAGACGGGTGATACGGAATGAAGAACGAAGGAAAGGTGCCTGTTGCAGGGCTCTCAGCATTGAATTACATAAACACTTAGGGTCTGATTCATAGAGCCTTTTCCATTGTAAAACGATTCTGTGAATTAGGCCATCCATACCATGATTTTAATGGTGCACAGGATGAGATAAAGGGATGAAGGTAACTGCAGAGCCCTGACCAGATAACTGATGGAGTAGGAGCAGAATAACAAGGAGTGTTCTCTCTGTGGCATCTGAGGATGGAGTGGCGTGGTGCAGGTCAGTGTTTGGCCTGGGAACCGAAATAATTGTTTGCCTGAGGGAGGAGGAGGTAAAGCACAGTACATACCACGAACATGGCAGGCATACAGGGGCCCTACCAGATGTAGGAAATTCCTCAGGTGGATTTGAGTGCATGAGAGGGGCCCAGCCAGTTCAATAGAGATTCCTAGGTGAATTTACCTATGCCCCATGCACAGGAGAAGCACAGTCAATTCTAAGTGGCTACTCGGGTGGATGTACTAAGTGTACTCGGTACACAGGGAGCCACTAAAGACATAACCATAAGAGAATGCTCTCTGTGGATTAAATGTCGTGGAATGGAATAGGTAAACGTTCTTCTTTTGTGGAAAGTAAGTGAGTTACAGAAAAAAGAATACAGAATGGTGAGTGCAGTAATAACACATCAGGCCAAGTTCTTGGACACTCTGCGAGCACCTATTACTAAGTGGGGAAGACTTGTACAAGTTTCATTTACTAGCCATGGGTGGCGATACATTTTTAGATGAATGCAAACTTGCCATGTTAATTAACTGCTTGGGCAAACAGACAATAGGAGTTATTAAGCATAACCTGGATCCACTTCCAGCAGTGGAAGGTGATGGAGATGGCCCTTCAAGAGGAACCATGTATAACCTGGAATAAAATGGAGGAACAGTAGGGCCATAGGAGGATCACTGTGCTGGAAGAGTACCCATTTTTCCCTCGCAAGCAGATGCCTACGAAGAGTGCAGATTTTTATGTAGCAGATTTGAGGATATTTATTTCTTCATGCCATCTCACCAGCACATATTATGAGTATATTAGTGACCAATTGGTACTGTGCATGTCAACTCCTAATTTTAAAGAGACATTTTAGCAAGCATAGAATCCCACATTGAGTGAGGCACTAGAAATAGCCAGAAGCTAGTTAAGTAAAATATGTGCCCAGTATGTAGAAATGAATGAAACATGGGATGAACATACTGAGAAAGAGGACAAAGCTGTGCAGCA
The DNA here is from genome assembly GCF_040938575.1 of Ambystoma mexicanum. NCBI lineage: Eukaryota > Metazoa > Chordata > Amphibia > Caudata > Ambystomatidae > Ambystoma > Ambystoma mexicanum. The sequence continues at coordinate 376,389,437 of NC_090933.1, forward strand.
ATCCGAAGGGAATGGAATAATAACGGTGATGACCAAGGAGAAAGAAGTTCCAAGTGTGGGATCATAGGTCAGATGTAGTTGGACCCAGATTGTCCAGCAATAAAAGAGGTGCGGCAGAAATGGAACAGGAGAGGACATTTTGCTCAAGTGTGTTGAACATATTATTCAGAGAGGAAGGAATCTGGACAGCGAGCTTGAGTGAATTTAGTGAACATGAATGAGGCAAAATACTATTATAAGGTCATAGTGGAGATTTGGACACCTACATTGAGGAAGAAGGAAGAGGAAGAAGAACCCTACAGTCCATTGTTGACAGAGGTCGCAGTGAATTGAGTACATGTGCAGATGCTGGTAGACTCTGATTCGCCATACACATTGTTATCGCAAACAGTATACAAATACAGCATACAAAGGGAGCATGACCATTTGAGTGAGAATGCAATTGACCCTTCTGAATATGGAGGAATGGCCATTCACATCTTGGGTTATGTTTGGTGAAAAATAGGTGTGGGACATAGTTATTAAAGAGAAGGTGTATGTTATAGCAGACAATTTGCTGGGGTGGAGGCATCAAGAATGTTTACAGATGTAACTCAAGCATGGGCAGGAGAATCAAATACAGGTGGTTTCTTCGGGACCTAGCTCTAGGGAGGAAGTGGTAAAGAGGTTCCTGGAAGTATTAAAGGACACAATTGGAAGGGTGGAATGTTTAAGACACAAGATCAAATTGAAGTTGGGTGCAGTACCTACAAAGCACAGGATGAGGCAGGATCCCTTGAGTGTAAAAGAAGAGTTGGAACAGGAATTGATGACACTGGGCCTCATTACAAGGTGGGTGGAATGGGTTTAACTGCGTCTGTAATGGTACCGGTGCTGGTAAACCCATTCCGCCCTATTACGAGGTTCACTTGCAGGACCCGCTCTGAACGTCTGGTCAGACCGGACGTCATTTGCGGGTCCCGCAAGAGGACCAAGGAGCTAATAACGTGCCCGTTTTTAACGTGCCCGTTATTAGCTCCATCCCCATTCCCATTGAGCCCTACGGGGGCTCAAATGGGAATGGGGATGGGTTTTTTGAATGAAGAATTACCGGGTCCTCCAAGGTTGGAATGGCCCGGTAATTCCTCATTCAAGGAACCCGGACCCGAGTTTGGAGGCAGCCATGGCGCTAATAGCACCATGACTACCTCCAAACTCGTAATGAGGCCCACTTTGTAGAGAAGAGATACTACAGCTAGTTGAGGTGATTGAATGGTTGTCACCTCTAATAGTCAAACAGAAAGCAGATGGTAGGATACTCATTTATGTGAATTTATGAGATGTCAACAAAGCATTATGGGGAGACATATATCCTCTTTCGAATATTAACAGTATGCTGTCTACCATGGGGAAAGTGAAGTGGTTTTCAAATACTGATATATAATCAGCATACCATCAGGTAGAGTTTCCTATGGGGGCTTACCAATATGAATGTATGCCTTTTGGGTTAGCATTTGCGAGTGCTGTTTTTCAGAAGGTTATGGAAAAGCTTTTCAGAGGTGACAAAGACATACACTTTCTCCAAGATTATATATTAGTTTGTGAACGGGAAGAAGAGGATCATAACCGATTATTGGTGTAGGCACTGGAGACATTGGGAGAGGTGGGTTTAATGGTGAACAAGGGAAATGTAAGTTAATCTCACTGAAGTCACACACTTGGGACATGTGCTGATGGGAGAAGGGCTAAAACCTGAAGCCTGAATTTGTAGGAGTGATTGCATTTGCTTCAAGGGCATTGAGTGAGTGTGAAATCGAAATACTCTGTGATTGAAAAGGAAGTATGAGCATATTGATGGGCAGCAAGATATTTTTGGTCCTATCTGTGGGTAATACCCTAAGGGTGAGGAGTGACCATATGCCATTGAGGTATTTGTTTTCTTCTGGGGGGTCACGCATGGCAATGCCTGGAATTGAAAAATGGTTGGCAAACACTCAACGTTTCAACATATTGCTAGCAGATTGTTTATCGAGATTGACCCGTATAGGGATACTTAACAAGGTAGAGGATGAACAAATGGAGATTTGGGCAGAAAGCATATGTAATCTGGTGGGAGCAGAAGTGTCCAAATAGGAGTAGAAAAGAGATTTGGAAGGTGATGAAGAATTGAATTGTGGAGTGTGTTATATGCAAGATGGGTGTCCAGATGAAATAGAATGTGAAATTGCAAATACTATGATTAACCTAAGAGATTAGGTAAGTTGAATGATAACATTGGAGCATACCAGTCAAAGATGTCTGCCATTTTCCACTGTTTGATTATTTGAGCAGTAAACCTTCAAAATAATTCTTGTGAATCATACTTGTGGCATTTCTGGTCTGTTGATCCATGCCATCTATGTGACTGGGGGTAAAAATCCAAACAACAATCATGGGCTGTGTGTCCATCTTCACATTTCATCTCCCATCTAGCTGTACTACTATGCCAATAGTTGTGGCTCTTGGGTGGCACTAGAGTCTTTCGTAAGACTAAAAAGGAGCTTACTGGCTAGGTGAAGCAGCAGATTGAAGTGCGGCCATGAGAAACAGTGTGTGTCACATAAATATATTGAAAGGCAGAGCTGCATAAACAGCTGCAGAAATCAAAATCAAACGCTCTCTGGAGGCATAAGACATTATTTATACGATTTTAAATATGGAATGTGTACTTTCGGAGAAAAAACAAAAGAACAACCATGCTTTTGGTCAATAGATACGACTAAACTTCAGATTTAGGTATTTCAATTGAAAAATACAAAAACAGAAATGTACAAGAAATGCAATCAAAAGATAATAGTGCATAAATGTGAAATTTGTGAAAAAAGGTAAACATACTGTCTTTGCATAGGCAACAAACGAGAGGCAATACACCATTTGCAATTACGCTGGATAATTCTGAATGGGGGCAGAGGAAGATTAGGGAAAATGACTGAGACCTTAGGGCTGCAGTTTTTAGCGTGGGATCACCAGTAAAAATTGACAGAAGATTCTCTCTGATAATACATGTCATCGACATCAACCATCTCGACCAAGCCACGAAGTGCCCTTTTCTGTAATACAATCAGCCGTGTACCAATCGCTTCACAGTTAGTTTCTTTGTTGCCTTCCTGCTGCTCTGCTAATTATAGAAGGAAAGAAAATCCCTAAATAGTTGTGGCAATCTTGGAATGGCTGTTTCAACCACAGCATATGCCAAAGTATTCACATACTGTATCCTTTAATACATTCCCTGACTCTAATATACACCTATTTGTATTTTATGTTCATGTTGTGCGATTCTTTTATTATCTCTGTTGAGATACACCGATCTTAGAAAACGCTTTGCTACATTCCGTTTTAGCCAATTTGTACCTTGATTTGTAAAGATCACCGTTCTCAGCAGAGTTTTCTAATGCTATAGAAGAAGCAGAGGATTCCCGGGGGAAAATACACAGGATAGAAGTATGAGAAGGTTCCTTTCACAGCCACAAGATGTTGAGATAGCTTGTACCACTATTTTGCAGCCTGACAAGAGAAGAGAAGAACTCCTTACCTAGTGTGACAAAATGACTCCTGCTCTTCAGGTGCACAAGTGTCTAAACATCCTACTCAGTCCTCACACCTCGAAAACCCAACTGTGTTCCCAGTCATTAAGGTAAACCAGGCACAGCCAAGAGAAATACCTCCTTCGCTTTTTTGGCAACGTGGGCTGAGGGAAGAATATAGGATGGGTGCAAATTTGAGCCAGTAGAAACCCAGGCAGCAATAGCATAACAATTCCAAAATAAATGATTTTCCAATGAAGGTTCTTTAAAAATATATACTTTAATTACACAAACCAATTGCACACTCAACTATCAGAACAAGTATATAAATCCACCCCTGTAAAGGAAAACAGAAAAATGCAGAATGTGATGATGCGAACACTCTGGATCTCATCAGGGATGAAAAGCAGACAGGAAATACGAAGAGTTCAATAAGGATGTTCTTATCAGAAAGCGCTGCCAGTGTGAAATAACAAGACTCTATGGCCCCGAACGGTGGACCAGGGGACAGGGTCGCTTCAGAGTACCTGATGTTATTCTTTGCTGATTTGAAAGTGTCATCCAGGCTTCGAGTTGTTGTTACTGCTGGTCAAACTGGGAGCAGCGGCAGCGAGTCACATTGATCTCAGTTGGTGAGTCGTCATCAAGTCAGGTTCAAGAGGGTACTCTGTGCGGTTTGAGGTGGTGTTGAGAGATACAGGCAGAATGGGTCACCAGCAGTGGTTCAATGATCGAGCATTGCTCAAAACAATGATTGCTGCTGGTTGGGGTTGATGAGTGACACAAGGGTCCAGCAGTTCTAGTAGAGCTATGATGCAAAGTCCTGGTAGTTGAATGCAGCAGTTGGAAGTTATCTGTATGGGGGACAGGTACTTGAGCCGGACTGGTGATGGGCCTCTCCTAGGGTTATGCAGCATCCACCCGGTTTGATGATGCAGGACAGGGGTATATCCTTGTGGTTTTAATGTGGTGAACATGGCTCAAATGCAGCTTGATCAGTTCCATCCAGTGAAAACAGATATCCTGGCTGTTCTGGCACTGAAGATACCCTGTGATCAACAGCAAGGTCCTCTCAAACCGAGTGAGTCCTTTGAGGTTCTGCTCTCCCAGCCTACGGAGGTTCAAAAGCAGAGTGGTAGTCCTGGTCCTCAGGAAGAGTCACCTTTAATGTGCCCTGGGATTAGGTAGGGAGCAGCATTTGCCTCTTCCTTGCGGCACTCCTTCTTTGTGTCAATTGCTGAGGACTTTGGAAAGGTTTCCCAAAAGAGATCGAAATGAATTCTGTATAGAGTCATGGATTGTCCAAAAATGAATCATAGAAAGGGTTAGAGATCCCCTTTCTTTCATGCAAAAGGCCCCACAGGATTGGAGGAAAGCAAGCTTGCTTTAAGAGGTCCAATCCTGTCCTATTGACAAGATGTCTTTGCCTGGTTGCAGCATACACAAAGTGATTTGTGCTTACGGACGTGTAGGAGACAGGAAGGAAGTAGCGGTACAGAATAAAACAATATGGTGGAATACTTCCACAGCTGTGCTGAGCTCCCATTTGCTGCAATAACCCAGCCCTTTTCTGAGACCTCAAAGGCTGCACAGAGAGTGGCTCTTGGGTTCTTTCTAGCATCAAATGTCCTTTGGAATGCAGCATCCAGGTATGAGACTAGTCCTTTTGTTTGGAGTGTGCCCTTTGATTCGTGTTTCGCAGGACAGCTCCTGCTGAGGACCTATCCTGCTGGAGAAAGGTATTAGCTGATCTCACAAATGATCAAAAGAGAGGTCTCCTCCACTGGCTATTGCCCTACTGGGTGCAACAGAGGTGGCCAGTCTAAGGTGAATGCACACAGCCTGCCCATGGATGGCCTGGGACCAAAGGGTTGACATAAGTATTATACACATCAGATGTGGCTTTAGTAATTTTTTAATTACCAATTTAAAGAATGAACTGACACCAGGATGATCATTCATTTCAATTATGTGGTTTTGGCACAGCGATGCAGATTCTAAATGCAGCCTGTGCACTGCAGTGACTTGGTTGTCACCGCAACTGTTAAAAGGCCAGCTGTGACCTTTGACCCAGCTCTGTGCTACTGGATTGCAGGTGCTGCCGATCAGGAGACTGACACAACAGAGATACATCTGTCACTATGCTTTTGTCATGGAGATTAGGAAACAAGAGCCTAGTTATCAAAACAAATAAAAAAATCGTAGGTATCTACACTGTTGCCAGATGGACTTTTTTCACACCTAGACTTTCTGAAATTGAGTATTTTATGTTCCCCATGATGGGAACATCCGAGATGTTTGATCAGACTCTGTGTGAAAGGAATTCATGGACACCATAAATAGACATGTGAGTCAGGCAAGAAGCTTTAAACACAACCCACTTTCTCACTGACAGCCAATGCAGAGACATCAGACCACTTTAGAAGTGTTCATACCTTCTCATTTTAAGGATCATCCTGGACACTGCATTCCCGACTCTTGCAGCCATGCAATTTTTTCCACAGGAAGGCAAAGACGTATAACATTGGAACATTCAAAACTAGACCAAAAAGGAATTCATAAATATAACCTTGCATGATAAAATAGGTAGAGGACCAGGTGTTTTATTGTCTGTACTTGGAACCAAATCAGGACTTATGGGTGGGATGTATTGGTTGAAGGAGAGTACAGGAAATAATGCAAGGTTTCTCAGCACAGGTGCAAGGGCAAGGCATGCAACAAAGGATTAAGGCCAAAATAATATCAAATCACAAGGATTATCTGGAGAATTAAATGTGTGCACCTTTATTTTAAAACGTGCTGTCCATTCATCACTTAATCCTTATCAGGCAGTCTCTAAAATGATGAGAGGACATCTCCCTCTCACTCTAAAGCCCTATCTGAATTTGGTTGTCGAATCTGTAATTAATAAAGAAGAGGCCTGTTTCTCGAAATAACCCAGTTAATGTTCTCAATTACAGACAAAAAGGAGTTATTTGGGACCCGAACATTAATTGATTCTGGGATGAAAAGTCACATCCCAAATTGACCACCTGGTAACGGGATCAATCTATTTATTGGTCTTGCCACGCACATCAAGAGACTCTAGCCTGGCAAGAGAAACCTGATGGTCGAAACTGATGAAGGACGGGGAAGGTCTAAAAGTACCAGTACTCTGATATCACTACTACCCATTGTTTTAAGCATCTAACCAATCATGGAGGTTGCGAAGAACTCTGGGATAATGCTGAATCGAAAACCTATTCAGGATTTTTACAACAGTTTGAAACCCTCATTATTTAGTTACTGCTCTTTCTATTTATTTGGTCTGAAATGTCCTGGTTCTGAGTTCTGAATTTTCACTGTGGGTGAATTACAGCCTTTTTCCAACATTCTGGAACACAGACAGATATCAGAGGCAAGCTAAACCTAATTATGATCGGGACACTAAAACCTTGGTAAATGTCCTTTGCTATTTTTAGTGTTTATGGACCAAACACACCTGTTGTTCGGATCTCCAAGAATCGCTAACCCAGGATTGACAAGCAATAATTCTGATACAATTTCTGCCAAAAAATCCAGATTTTTTTTGGACCTGTATTAGTCTATATATAAATTGTATATTATAGCTAATTGATTGAGAAAATGTCATTTTCATCCAGGAAGGGTTCCCAACCAATCGGGTAGCTGGGAACATGAGCATAAACTACCTGCTTTCTCTCAGCAACCCACACCCTTATCCCGGGGGAAACTACTATTCTGGGTTCAGGCCCTTCTCTGCACCTTCCCCTGGCCTTCCACAGACAACCATGACATCCCACACCACCTTCCTCCCTCCCCACTCTGTGGACATACCTTCTGCGTGGAGCAACCCTCTCAGTGGGCCGTGCTCATTGCCCCCTTTCCCCGGATGCACCGGTACATAGAAAAGGCACTCCGTTCCTTTTCCTATGTGCTATGGTAGTGGCCATGTTTTTTTTTTCTTCTTTTTGATGGGAGATTACATTAACACCATATGCGTAGAGCACTTCTCCCCTAAATAAATCAAACCTTTCCACTATTCACACCCTGGAATGAGTCCCATTGTCTGCATCGCTGCAACATATCACTGCTTGTTCTTGGATGTCGTTCCTTGCCCTGTACAACACTGAATGAGGTGTTGATAGCTTAATTCTTTACTAAAGAAATATAAGTTGGGGAATTGCTGGGGTAGATAGCTCAGTAACCCTAAATGATTGCTTGTAAATATTGCCCACATTACCTACTCTCTTAGCCATATGTCTGAAAGAACACAGCCCCCAGTCATTAAAATAAATTAAAACATAATCACAAACCTATCGGAGGGGAAGGAAAACAATGAAATGAAAGGGTGGGACTGAAAGTCTTTCATTGCCTTTTATAAGAAAACACATTTTGTCCAATCTTATCATGATGTCATCCTGTGCCCCTAGCCGAGCTGTCAATCATATTCCTTTTAACTTCTTCATTTACTTACGACAATGCTTCCCTCTCATGAACTGGACTGAGCATGTTTGCCTAAACTGCTGAGTACAGACTTTATGGCTTGTCCAGGGTAAGTGGGACAGGGCTGTTGCAATACAGCCAGTGGATTGCACTGGTTCAGACCAGCAGGGACAATGGACCTCTAATAAACACCAGAATCTGTCAGGGGTTCGATGTCCAGGGCCTTTACCTGAGCTGGACAAGACCATGCGATTAAGCCGCCATCTTTACCTGGAACTATATCACCACCTGGCATCTCAGGCCATGAAAACAAATGATGGAGTTTTAGGTGGAAGGTGGGAATAGCATTCCAGGAGGCCTGTTAGAGTAGGGCTCGACGTTTTGGGTTCAAGCACCCCAGAATGTATAGAAAGAGAGGATGTGGAGGATGGGAGATTGGTTGGTTGGGAATGGGTTAACGGCTGAGATGCTCACGGTGTGTCTTGCAAGCAGACCAAGAACACCTTTTGCTTAATTTAAGAACTGAAATATTAAACAATTAATTTCTGATGGTCATATGTGGAACTGACCAGGATTTTATAATTGGGTGGAACTGCTTCAGCTAATTACAGCTTGAACTGTGATGTAATCAAATGTATGCATGCTTAAATTGTAGTGTAAGGGAATATTAAAAGCTGAAAGTTGATTTGGCTGTCCTTGCAAACCTCAAACTCTTGTAAAGCGATTGAAAAGAAATAAAAAACACATTACTGCTGCTTTGATAGTGGTTCCTAGAAGCACAAAAGGGGGTCTGCGAAAGAGCGCAGTCCCCAGTCAATAAATAAATATTAAATTGTGCACCAATCAGAGGGGCGGGATAACAATAAAATGAAGCAGTGGGACTGAAAGTCTTTCAGTGCAGATTTTAAGAAAGCATTGTTTTCAACCCCATCATGATGTCATCCCGTTTCTTTAACCAGAGTATTTATTATTTTTCTTTTAACGTCCAGCAGATTTTGGTTAGGGTGGCCCAGGTCGCCTTTTTATTTTATTTATTTATTTAATTGGGCCTTTACTTAAGGCAATGCTGCCTATCATACATTGGACTGTGCGTGTGCACCTAAACATCTGAGGATAGACTTCATGGCTTGTCCATGGTTAGTAGGACAATGCTGTTGAATTCAAACCACTGGATTGTGCTGATTCAGACAGGCTGGGAAAATGGACCTCTCATCAACACCAGAAGCTGACATGGCGATGAAGACCTAAACCTCTCACATGAGGACGACTTGACCGGAATGTGCGAGCGAGCAGCCATCTTTACCTGAATGACTACACCACATGGTATCTCTCACCATGAAAACAAATTATGGACCAATTTATTCTTAACAATGAGAGGCATTGTTTTATGGGAATATTGTGCCGGGAAGCCTATTTAAGTCAGTCTAAACCTTTCAAGTGCCCCACAAGGAATAGAAACAGTAGATTTGGAGGATATGACTTGTTGGTTGGTTGGAAATAGGTTAACCGCTGTGATGCTGTCCATTTGTCTTGAACGCAAACCAAGAAACCCTTTTGCTTAATTAATTAACTGAAATGTAAGACAATTCTTTGTTGACATTCATATATGGAAACTGACCATGATTCTATAGTTGGGTGGAACAGGTGAGTTAAAATTGTTAAATTTGTGTAAGAAAGCCATGTCTCCACAATGAGTGACATATCCAGATTATTATTCTGGATGAGATTGAGCCCTTCATGGCAATTCTACAAGGGGTATTACCTTGGGCCGCCTGAAATTCGCACCTCTTGATTTGAGAGCATTCCATGACAAAACTCTACGGTAGAGGAATAGGGTGACAAACGTTTTTTGACTTCAGTGCCTCCTTCCCCTGCACAGGTCAGCGAAAATACCTAAAATAATCTCCATAATGGAGCCAATCTGACAACTTTAATGAATCTTTAGTCCAGGCCTTTTCCAGACTGTTGTAGCTGGACTAGCCTTTGCACACTGCCATCCCACCAGAAGCACATTGCTGCTGTGCACCTGTGCATTGCTGGGATGAAAGGAGGCTCTCAGCTGGGTGTGCTGCTCCAAGTAAAAGAAACTGAAAAGAAATTAGCTAAGGTTTCAGTGTTATCTTAATGATCACCATAAAAGGGAGAGTAAAGCGCAGTAGTGTGAGATGGAAAAATACAGTAGTGTAAATTGCATTTAAAGCAATGGCCACAAGATGGAGCAATCGGTCATTATCACTACTACGCCATTGTTTTATTTTCCGATAGCTCTTTGTTTGGCATTTGGATGGCTTCCATATTGATGGGTTGCATACCATATCTCCAGTAGCCTCCACGGTCAAGGTCACTATTTTAATTAGGAATGTGTCTCTACCCTTTGTCATGCTGACACAAGCATTTCCAACAACAACAGTTATTGATATAAACAAATGTCATTTCCAAATACCATAGAACCAGTGATGGCCATTAGGACAAGCATTTGCCGGATTCTGAATTACGATCACTCAAATACTGTAAACAAAATTGCAATTGTGTGGCATAGGTTGGATTTGAAAGATATTGCGGGCCATATGTTGTCCAAAACATTGTTGCAGAGAGGGCTTTAGGTATATTTTTTGGACAGGTGTGGGAGTTATGGGCTGAAGGCGTGGAGGCCAGGATAGTGCATGGCAGTTAGAAAAGGAAGTGGCAGAGAATGGTTGCCAGTCATTTGGTCGAAAACAATTGGTCGACTGGACAACTGGTCGAATCAATTTGGTCGAAAACCAAATGGTCGAATTTTCTTTTTTTTTTTTTACCCCTTTTTTTTTTGGGGGGGTCCCCCCAACCCCCTTTTTTTCGTTCTTTTTTGTTTTTCAACACGAAAACCCACAAAACACATATATAAATTTAAAAAAAAAAAATTTGACCATTTGGTTTTCGACCAAATGACGTCGACCAAATTGCAGTCGACCAGTTTGTAGTCGACCAAATGACTGGACACCGCAGAGAATGAGGTGACCAGAAAGGAGGCAATGAGAAGTGAGAAGGAGGTTGCTGGGTGCGGGAGAGAGGAAGCTGGAAGCAGGGCTGTCAGAAGATGTGGTGAGGCCCAGGGCAAAACATTTGGTGAGGCCCGCTTACCATTTTTTGCACTCGGCCAGCGGCGGCACATCCGCAAACAGGAGACTCGAGAAATCTATGCACTGGTCACCTGATCAAGCTCTGAATTCGGGCCCAGGTCCCTGCTTGTCCTGTTGCAATCCCACACTGCCTCTTGGCTCCCCTGCACTTTTGGTCTGTATCTGTAACCCTAAGGTCCCCGCTCTTGCTCTTATTCTCCACCCGTTGGCTGCACTTATGAGTACCCACACTTGCCACCCGTTGGATGTACTCTTGTTTCTCTTGTTTCTCCTTTGTTCCTGCACTTTGCATCCTACCCCATCCTCGGCATATCTCCCTTCCCTCCTTCCCTGCTCTTGCGCGATCTAAATGACACAAGGCCTAGTAAGATCTGTGCTTTGTCCTTGTCGCGCCTAGAAACACTTGTGTACAGGCACGTTATAAATGCCATATCATATCATTAAGGAGCACCCTGCCCCTGTGTGCGCATTAAAACACACATCATACACAGTGACAAATGATGTACAGTGGAGGCTGGTACATTTGTGAACTTAAAAGGCTTAAATGATTGTGCCAATTAGGCAGGATCAACAGAGCACAGTGAGGGAGCCCAAACCAAACAAGGGTTGCTTGAGGGGGGTTCTCACTCCCAAGAAAATGTTTGAATCATTGGGTTAAAAGTATGCATTTTACAGCACTTTCTTTGCAAAATTGGGTAGAAATCCATACAGTTTGCAATTGGCTTTGTATGGAAGCACATGGAAATTCCCAATAGTTGCTTATCACAAATTATGCATAGGAACATTTTCCAATACATTTCATGACGCCTTTCCACGCGAGATATGCTAGCATAAAAATATATTCATGCTGGTTGTTCTAATTATGTCCATGCAGGCTGCATCAATATATGGCATTCTTACCATGAACGGACTCCCAGCTAGTAAAAATGCCATGCCACAGAAAGTATATCCAGGCTGACTGTGTACCATAAGTGTTATTACTGGCTAGAATGGCCTACATTGAATGTGTGCCAATTTAGCCAAGTAGTATGTTTGCTTCAACCTTGATGCATAGTCCTGTGCATCAAGGATAAAGCAAAATGAGCACTGGCAATGCTAACAGTTTGGGCATTCGTGTAGGCATGGGAAAGGCACTTCTGTATTGGTATTAGCTGGTCATTGATAGTGCCAGTGCAAAATGGTTTGAGTACCTGAGCAGCCAATAGCAGTGCCTGGTAAATGCCTAATACTTATACACAAGCCAAAACTGTTGGCTTTACCAATGCTTATTTTTAAAAGAACTTCAGCGAAAGACACACAGGGTGTTTTTAAATTGAGTGACCAAAGGCAGACCTGATAAAGACATTTTTATTACACCAGTTACGTGTTTACAACTCCAATGCAGTCATGAACTCTCACAAGACTCCTTTGACGATAAACTTGCAGGCAAATTGAGGGCAAAGTTTAATGGCAAGGCATGTTTAAAGCTAGCTCAAAGAGTTCCAGTGAGGAGGTGTTTTGGGTGGGGAGGGCAGGAACTGGGTGAGAATTGCCATAGGGATTAGCAGGGCCATGAGACGTCATTTCACTGTTAGCACCTGCATTCATATTCATACATTTTTAGGTAATTGAAATCGTGATGTGGGGTTAGCACTTGCATGCTAGGGGAGTGATTAGAAGGGAAGTGGTAACATGAGACATCTCATTCTCACAGCAGTCCTTAAGTATGACGTTTCAGAAATGAAGGCAAGAGGTAGCTGCTTGTAGCATTGAAGCTTTACCAGAATAGTCTCATTCGAAATGTGGAAAGAAGTTAGGTTCCCCCACACAAGGAAGTTTGCTCCTTCCTCACAGCCTCTGACATTAGCGCCTCTCCCAACATTTAAAGTGTTAGTCCCCTTTCCCCCCTGACATTTTAGCCTAGGTGCACCTCTGATGCCATGAACCCACCCCTTAATGAAGTGGCCCCCAGGTGGCTACATTTAGGGGTGGTGCTGAACACACACTCACAAAAAACACTTTCACCCATCCATTCATCCACCAGTTACACAAGTCCATACATGCATGTATACATAAAACCAAACACAGCATCGACACAAACACCAACATGCATGCATGCCTTCATACATACATATATACATACTAATTTAATTTAAATACACATATACACTTGTAATTTAAAATAAAAAAATACACACCTTACCTCCATGCACCCTTAAAAAGCACCACGCAGCTGACACGTAGACATGCTGCCTGACAAGAGGAGTCCTCTCTTGTCATTCAGCATGTCCACGTTTTCAGCTGAATGATGGGAGGCAGCAGAGTCCACTTCTGAGCCCTGCTGTCTCCCATTATTTTGCTGTTTGTTGCGGAGCCAAACGGCTTCGCAACAAACAGCAAAATCATTGCAGGGGCAGAGAGCAGACAGCACAGTCCCCGTGTGAATAAAGGACACGGGAGACTGTGCTGCCTTCCACTTATGAGAGGGGGCCGCAAGGCCCCCCCGCAAGTGCGAGGCCCGGGGCAGTTTGACCCCCCTCATGACGGCTCTGGCTGGAAGTGAGAAGGTGCTGAATTCATGGGGAGCACTGCAGACAGGTGCTAAAGGAGGTTAAGATAAGCTATATGTAAGATGGGATGAGAACAACTAAGGGGAAAAGGTAAAAGAAGGTTTTATACCTTATAAGGAGGAGGTGGAGAGAATACTTAAGAATCAAGAGGTGGATGAGGTTAAATAGACAAGTAAGGAGGAGGTGGCAAGCATTTTACAAAGGAAGAGAGGGTGAGGACTAGTGGTGCCAAATGAGATGCTACATGGGGGAAATGTAGGCTTAATGAGAATAAGAGCAGGGAAGGGTGATGCATTAATGCGTAAAAGTGTAGGGAGTAAGGTGAGGAATGAGAATAGCACGTGTTTTCCAAGACAAATAGCAATAAGCTAAAGTGGTGGTTGAGACTCAAGTGCTTATAGAGACTGTGGCAGGGTGTGCAAACTGCACTACCAGGGTGAAACCACCACACTGTCTGTAAAGATCGTCAATGGTATGATGTCTCGCCAGGGATCAGATGACCCAGAGCACCAGAAGTAGTGTTGTCAGTTGAACACTCAGAGAAGAATGACATTGAGACAATGGTGGTCATTACGAGTGCGGCGGTTAGGGGTGAACAGCACCGTTAAGGATGCCAGTGCCATTAACCCCTTACCACTGCATTCCGAGGTCCCTTAGCGGGTCCCATTAAGGCTGGCTGGTAAAACCAGCCATCCTTAGTGGGACCCGCTAAGGGACCAGGGAGATAATAAGGGGCCTTTAAATTATGGGCCCGTTATTAGCTCCCTCCCCATTCCCATTCAACCCTATGGGGGCTCGAATGGAAATGGGGAATGGTTTTCTGAATGGGGACTTACCGGGTCCTCCAAGGTTGGAATGACCTGGTAAGTCCCATTCAGAGAACCCGGACACGAGTTTGGAGGCAGCCATGGCACTAATAGCGCCATGGCTGCCTCCAAACTCGTTCTGACCACCAATGTCTACAAAAGTGAAGCGCCCAACTTCAAGAGCAAAGAGGAAAATGCTTGACATTTAAAACCCAAAAAACAGTGAGTGATTTATTTACTTCCAGATAACGGTTTTTTCTTTGATTTCCCACATCATTACTTCAGTTCAACCTAATAACCTAGCATATATGTTGTTTAATAATGCCTGTTTAAACTTTCAACCTAAGACTTTGAATTTGATTTGACTGTTAATCCCAAGGCTGTGACATAACTTCAAATTCCAAGGGTAATCCAGACGTGGATCCGTTGCTCACTGTTCTTACAGAGGCACAGCTCCACCTCACTGATGAGGTCCAGCCAGGCGGAAACACGTGTCTGGGGCTGCTGTTGGTACTCTTGTTCAGAAGAGAATTGCGTAGCATTTTGGTGCTGGACTGCCCTTGGGCAGGACAAAGACTGTTATGTAGCAGATATATCACTTCTGTGAATGGCAAAGCAGCTAAAAAATCTGGTTGAGACGCCCCCGCTATTTAAGGCCTGTAGAGAGACTCCCATAAACCCCCGGTTTTGCATAACTTCAAATTCCTGCCATTAACTATGGTGTCAAATGGTGGATATCAAAATGTTCATGGGCTTCATCTTCACAGCTTCTGAAGCCTATGACTTGTCAGAATGAAACATGGATCTAAAAATGAAACACACCTATCGGTTTTCCTTACAACATACATACATCATCATGGTACCCATCAACTCCTGGGAATGCTAATCCACATATGAAATCACCTGCCTCAAGGACAGATATATAATCACTCAGTCACAGTTGGGGATCATTCTTTTTTTGTTAGATCATTCATGAATTGGTAGCTAAGACAATTGATTAGCCTTTTCAAACATGCAGAAACTCCTATTATATCATTCTTAAACTATAATCCTCTGTTAACATGGCAGATATTTCTGATTACTGACATATAAACACAGACCAAGAAACTTCATGGCCATCTAACATGACGGAATTGGCCTGATCTCAGATATTGAACAATCTGAATATCTTCATGCATACTGTAAAATATGAAGATTACACAAGAATTCAGAGAATTTTCCATATGTACTACACAAAATGAGACAGGTAATTAATAAAACAGACAACCTGAGCAGAAATATATTTAAAAATCATTATTTACTGTGATGTCTATAGTCCTTCATCCCCTTTTCTCTCCAGGAGATGGCTCAGGGTTCTTGCCGTCAGGAAGGTAGCAGGTGAGGTACATTAGCCAATGTCTAGGGTGATTCTCCTGGTAACATTGGCCAGGGTTAGGGAGAGATGATTAGGCCACGGAGTGAGAGATTATTAGGCTGGGAGTCATAAGTGTTGTGCTGATGGATGGCCACAGGGGAATGACAATAATGTAGCAGAGGAGAAGGTGCTTTGAAAAATAAATAATAACACATGTGTAAATAGCAGTAAAACCTACAATTGGCTACAAAATATAATAATAATAATAATAATAATAATAATAATAATAATAATAATAATAATAATAATAATAATAAATAATAATATTTAATGACAAATAACTTTACAGGAAATGGATGCGAATTTCATAGAATATGAAATGCTTTTAACTGACTACTGTCACATATAAGGATAATGATATTCAAAATATGGGGTTTTCTAATTGTTTATACCACCAAGAGAATACCAGTGGGAGGTGGGGGTGGAGAAGGGGCTATTTTGATTGCTATTAACTCTTCTTCATACCCTGATAATTTTTCTTCATGTTCAATAATCAACACCAGTTTAGAAAATCTTACTTTCTAGATCTAGTTCATGATGGTAGTGGCACAATGTAGTGATCCTCTATTTTCATGTTGTAATTTCAAGGTTTCATGAATCCCATCACTAGACTCTACTTATCAAAATCCCAGTGCTTGGATTGTAAGTGTTCTATAAACACCTTTGTCTCCACCAAACAAGTATTAGAGGATTCATATTGCATGGGACATGGATATCAAACAAAATAAATAATTCTATTCAACCCCTTGTTCACTGCACCTATAAATTATTCTCATTCTCTGGTCTTTCAGTTTCCCATTGAAACATGCCATGACTTTTAATGACCATTCTCCAGTATCATTAGAAATAGTAGCCAGCAACCAGGTCATTGAACCTTCTGCAGTCCACCCATAGTCAGTGTAGGTGCTTTGATTTTCTGAGATCTAGTTTTGTCTTTGGGTCTAACAAAAGTTCTGTCACACCTATTGTGTTGTTGCAGATCCGTATTTCATTACTATGAGTAGTATTAGCTTTCCGATACTTTAGATAATATAAATGATCAAAGAACACTGAAGAAGTGATTGTACCTTATAATCTATAGATACATCATTTGCAGGAGTTAAAGCAGAAGCAAGATACAAATAAATATCTCAGTAGCACCCCTCCTTATATATACACTGCTAAAGACCATCTCCAAAATAAATTATACCCTCCAAGAAAATATTAATACAATGACTGACTCCTCCACTCATAAAGCCTTAGCAAGCATTCAACCTCTAGAAGAAACTGTGAAGAAACAGCAAGAGGGTTTGAGCCCAAAGCTGTAACAAAGACAATCAGTGCACATTAAGAGGGAATCAGCGTTGAGTTTTAAATTAAATTAGGTATCTCTGGAACAAGCAGCAAATACCCAATATGGCCTTACTTTGCCAATAAGTATAGTGCTGCTATTAAACTAGTGGACACTCATTCCACTCTAAAAAGCCAACCACACTAAGGCCAAACCACCTGCCCATTGGTACACCTCTGAGCTCGCCTCCAACAAACGCTCAGAGTCCTAGAGAAACGGTGGAGCAAAAACCGAACCCTGGTGACCTCATGAACCTCAAATATTTCTGCACCAACCATAGGATTCTTATTAATGAAGTCAATACTGCTAACTACTCTACCACCACTGCTGCATCCTCTAACAGGAGCAAAGTCATCTTTGAAGTAATAAAGCATTGTACCAAACCCTCACCTGATCCCTAGGTACCAACAATTCAGAAACAATTGCACACACACTGCTCCCCTCTCCTCTCTCTCACCCGGACATCCTAAAAAGTTTTGCCTCACTTAATCCAATTTCTTACTCTGATAAAATCAATGTGCTCTCCATAATGAAACGTGATGGGCCCACACTCAATGCTCTCCTCAGCATAACGTTCTCCCTCACAGAAGGGTTATTATTAGAAACGCTAAAGACTGGTCTCATAGGACCTCTTTAAAAAAATCCAAACCTAGACCCAGAGAACCTGGTCAACTATTGGCCCATTACAAACATCCCGTTTATTGGCAAAATCTTTTTCAGACTTTAACAAGTTTACTTCCTAAATGAATATCAGTCAGGGTTCCTCCACCAAGTGTAGCTTCGAGACAGACATAGGTGGTGGCTGATACCCTCCAAATCATGGATAAGGACCACTCATGCCTCCTCATCCTCCTTGACTTCTCGGCTGCATTCGACGCAGTCGACCACTACATCCTCGTGCCTGCCCTCACTGGCAGGATGGGAGTCTCTGGCACTGTCCTGAATTGGTTTACCTCCAACCTATTGGGCAGGCACCAGACTGTCCAGATAATCTTGTTACATTCTAACAGATTTCCAGTCTCCTTTAGAGTCCCCCAAGGCTACATTCTCTCAACAATCATTAGTTATCTTTACATGGAGCTCCCGGACACTCTCCTCAAAGATCCCAGTATAGCCATTCACCAATACGTGGGCTTAACTCAGTTGTAAAGAAGAGTAACCATCCTGCAGGGCATCAGTAATGTTTGCGATTACCCAGCCATTATCCAGTTCTTGATGTCAACTGCCTACCTCAAAATTAAGCCATCCAATACTGAATTCATCCTTATCAGGCTCCCCACTAAACAACTTTTTGTCTAACAAAGGCTCAATGATATGCACCTAGAATGACTTGATCCACAACTCTAAGATTTAGCAAAATCCTTAGGCTTTGTCATTGACAGCTGTCTACTCTTCCAGAAACACTTATCCAAGAAGGCTGAAATAGCCTGGATCCAAATCTCCACCCTTTGCAAATCAAATACTTCATTCAGCTTCAGGACTTTCGGAGTATAGTGCAGGACCTTGTGGTCTCGCACATTGATGGGGACATGTCCTCCTAATGGGGCTTTCAGCTGCTCACTTGGCCATCATAAAAGCGGTCCACCACGCTGCAGCATGTTTTATTACCATTTTGAAATTTGACTGAATCACTCCTGTTCTGTGCAAACTACATTGGCTTAATCTCCAGGATAGTGTTCAAGACTGCATCTATCATCTATAAAGCAGTCGGGAGTAGTACACCAGCAGAGCCAGAGACTTAGCGCCACATATCTGGTGGCACATACTCCTCATGCAGCAACTCAACCAAACTGTTAAAATCACAACTCTTCCACATAGAGAGGACCCACATACAATCCTTCTCTTGTCACGCACCCACCCTCTGGAACTTGATCTCAGTATCTGCTTGGAATGCCCCCACAATTCTCCAACCTTTTGGTCTCATCCTGCAGCCTAAAGTCTTGATATCTTTGAACATCTAATTACTTACTTTCCATGATTCACAAAATGGAGGCAGCAATGAGCCAATAGAAGAAGTAGTCATCCTTGGTTGACAATATGATTTTAAGTGTCACTGATTAATTTCATCACCTTGTGATGAATGTCAACCTCCCAAAATCTGATCAACAAAGGGCACACCATTTAGAGAATGATATTAATATACCCCCAATATGAGCAAAGGTGACTATTTCTGGAATAATTCCGGATTATGGATCAGCAACACCTTTAATGATTTTTTAGTTCCTTCTGCTGTTTGCCAATTTTATGTTCAAGAAAATGTGGCTTTTCGAAGAATGCTCGTTAGGAGGATTCTTTTATTTTCACACTCTTAACAAATTAAAGTGGAAGGTTGTCTTAAGTGTGGTTCAGCGACTGCCATATCCTCATATTCTTTGCTAATATTGGCTTACACAGTGCCTGAGTATTCATGCACATGTGGTCTCTTTCCACAGAGAAATGGGTGTTTTGTTATGTCCTATCTTTCCCTAGTTAGTGGCCATTCCCTGTGTGTGTGTGTGAAGTTGAATCTGGAATGTTTGGGGAGTGCGTTCTATTTAGAATGAATTACTCAGAATGTAATGTTATGATCTCCCTCTGCCAGTTGGAAAATTATCTGGGCAGAGGGGGACCGGTGGGTGCTTCGGTCCCTTAAACCTAACCTGTGATGTTCCTGTTCTACTTACCTTTGTTACCACAAACCCACTAAAGACACCTGAACTGAACCTGGCTTCAGAGTGCTCATTTGCAGCTCCTGCATTATCTTAACACTGGCGACGAGGATGGGATGGAAACTGAAAGGAGTTGCAACCTAAAAGGAAGTACCAGGGAAGAAGAGATGGCAAGGAAGGTAGCCACCAGCACAAAGGAGGAACCATAGAGGCACCCACCGGCCCCCCCGGCCCCGGCCCCAAGGTAAGCGCACCCTTTCACTGTCAAAAAGGGGCAGGCTTAAATAAGGCATCCAGGGACTGCGCTGCGCGGCTTGGCATAGGCTTTTGAGTGACTTAAGGACTGCTGTTCAGTCACCCATGGAAGCGCGCAAAGGGCTGGGGGAAAAGTACAAAGAAAGGCAACAGCACCTCATGTATGCAACTTAAATGCAATCAGAGAGATTTTGTACATTCAAACTGTGTCCTGTCATGATTACCGTCATGAAATTCAGTTTGGGAGCTGCTCCGCTCGACTAGTCCAACGGTAATTCGCCGCATCAAACAGTAAACCTGTGTGTGACGGTTGACATGCAGAGCTCCGTTCGTGGCCCTGTTCATCATTGTTGTGATGACATCACTGAGTGGCTGTGGGTGTCAGTGAGAGTTCGTATCAACGTTCTGAGACTGTGCGACGCAGAATCTCTCATCATAGAAGTCAGGAGGAGGTTTAGAAAAGCGCACCATCCAACATGCTCAAAGCGTGCGCTTCTTCCGGGTCTGATGATTCATTACGCCCACACACTATGAACTATTACACGCCGTTGATTACAACGCATGGAAGTTGCCCAATGGAAGTTTGCTGTGTCTCAGGTGTCAAGGAGAAGATTACGCTTCTAACGAAATCTTCCGTAGTCAGAACATTTTAATGAACGGCAACAAGAACATGTGAATGGAGCTAGGAGCATAGTACCCCTCAACGTCCAATAACATGCATCAATCTTCAAGGGAACATCCAGGAAGTATGCTCCGTATTATGCAACATTGCATTAGACAGTGAGAAAACAGTCCGGTTCGGAGCTTTTGTTCCTATTTGGCAAAGGAAAACAAAACCTACGTGTTGTGCACTAACGAAGCATACTGTCAATGTGGATGGTTTGTTTCTATTGAGCTCATATGTTTTCATTTGTTGCAGCTTACAATGCATGCGGTACTGCCTTAACGTTTTTTTTTGCAGTATTTGAATTACAACATGTAGGGGTTAAAGCCATTTGCTATGGCTCTATTGCCACGGCAACCAGTTCATCTCTATTTTATGAGCAGCAGGGCATAAATGGTGAACCCAGCAAGCTGATCCGCCCTGTGCACATGCAATTGACATGATTAGGCTTTGGTTAAGTTTGTCCCAATATAGGTTGGGGACGTGTTGTATGGGAAAGTGTTTCCCGTATTAGTGCCCTAGATAGATATGGTAGGTAGCCATGTTTGGTGGTGTCAATTAGTGTTGCTGCATCACGGTACCAATGTGGTGTTGCCATTATTTTGGGGAAAGAATTTCCGGTTGTTGTGCCATAGTTGTGGGCATGTGTGTTGCTCTATAGCGGTTATGTGTTTTGGTGTTCATGATTGCTGCCAGTATGGTTATTGGTGGGTGCCAATAGTGTAGGCATTGTTGTTGCCCAAGAGTGGGAAATTGTATTTTACGTGGCAATTAGCGATTCAAGGCAATGCTTTATTATGGTCCCAGTGTGGCATTTGTGGTAGGGTGCCACTACATTTAGAGTCAGTAGTGACTATTGGTTTAAGTATTTCATGGTGCCAAAAGTGGTTTTGGCAAAATGTTTTGGATTATATTGAATTTAGGCAGCCAATAGAAAAGTTACCTTATGAAATGTCAAGTGTTTGTTTTCTTTATGCACTAATCCGAATTCTCTCCACAGGCACATTAATACAAAGACTCTGCAAGCATTACATTTTGAACTCTTATTGTGGCGCAACTAAAATTCCGGATATTCAAAATTTGTAATGCTGAATTCGTCTTGTAACTATATGGATTTTGGGAGTGTTTTGGGAGAACTGCATATCTGTATCACAGTCACTTGAAAATGTTTGTTCTCAACCTAATTTTGTTTCCACAGGAATTTTAAAAGAAAAGTGGACTCTGCAAGAATAGTTTTGGGACTCGCTATGGTGATTTACTTACAATGTCTTATATTCCCAAAAGTCATTCTGAATTCGTTCATTAATCATTTTAGGAGTAACTGTGTGAGTAATTAAAGTTGACCACCTGAATGATTGCGGTTGTATGGTTGTCTGAGTGTCAGTGTGTGATGGCACGCAGTGCACTCTAGTTGCAATGCTATTAGTCAACAGAACTAAGGTGCCTATGTCTTGTGCTCAGCTGCGGCGGGCATTCAGTAGTCATAGGTAAATGCTCAGTTGAGCATTGGTTGGTCATGGTCTATGGCCAGGTTATGGACCTGGTGTTGTTTGGCACGCTGTGGGTGTCAATTCTTGATATTGATTCAGTACCGAATTTGGTGGTTCTCATCACCTATGTGTGGTTGGTGCCCAACTACATTTCTAGTTGAGATATATATTGCGTTGCTTTAGGCAGTTAGAGGGGTTCAACCCTGCAGTTGCTCTTTTGAGGCTTTGAGGATGGAGATTGGACTATACAGGGTTACTGGAGGATGTAGGTGGTGTAGATTGTGTCATGATGGTGGGCTGGTCCCTGTAGGTGAGCGTCATAAGTGGCCACTATGAGGCTGGTGAGTGTTTTGAGTGTGTTGGCTATATCTAGCTATTATATGGATCTGAGTAGGGAATAATATATTATTTCTGTGGTTTGCAGGATGGTTTAGGATGGTTAGTTTTGAGGTTTAAACTTTCAATTCATTTATTTCCCTGTTTATCTATTTTAATTGAGTTGTTAGGAAGGGGGAGATGTGTTATGTCCTATCTTTCCCTAGTTAGTGGCCATTCCCTGTGTGTGTGTGTGATGTTGAATCTGGAATGTTTGGGGAGTGTGTTCTATTTAGAATGGATTACTCAGAATGTAATGTTATGATCTCCCTCTGCCAGTTGGAAAATGATCTGGGCAGAGGGGGGCAGGTGGGTGCTTCGGTCCCTTAAACCTAACCTGTGATGTTCCTTTTGTACTTACCTTTGTTACCATGAACCCACTAAAGACACCTGAACTGAACCTGGCTTCAGAGTGCCTATTTGCAGCTTCTGCATTATCTTAACATGTTGCTGTCCTTTTATGGCTGATCAATATCTGTGCAACTAGCAATCTCTTTGGAATAAACAAGACTTTGGGATATAGGTGAAATGAATGAAACCACACATGTGGTAGCATCTGAAGTCAGTCCTTAAATGATCTGAGCTAAATTTACATGGTGAGAACATCTCTATGTTACATGGAATTAGAAATATCGCTGATCCTTTCATGTGCCCCATTAACTCAAATTAATTTGTGCAGAGTACAATTAAAGTATTTAAACTAATTTTACTTAGGAAGTCGAAGTGCAAATTGCACAGGAATATCTCCGCTGGGCCAACATTTTATGCCAGTACAGCTTCCGCTTTATTTAATAAATTGTATGTTTCTGTTAATTTCTGGGGACAACTGCAAAGATTAGTAGCAACACAAACATGGTGAGTGGCCTCTTCTCCATGTGACTGTAAATATCTGAATTTAGAGGACATTTGTTTTGCCTCAGTTAAGATACTTAAAATGGGTGATCTTTCAGCTATGCTAATATGATCTCCCGGCTTGGTTAAACTTTCAGACAACTTGTTGGATGATGTAGAAGGAATATTTAAGGACACAGTGCTAAAGAGGTGCAGTGAAGTTTCCAAAGTAGTCATTCCTTTTCAAAACGTACATTGTTCATTAAAGTCAGTGGTGAAGCCCCTTTAACAAAAAGGTGCCCTGAAAGGGTACTATTCTCAGTGCAATCTCTGCAAAACCTACCAGCAGTGAGAGAAGCATGGAAATGTCACAATTAGGAGAGCTGCTTTATCCAGAGAGAACAGCATATTTCCCCTGACAATCACTGTGTGGGAATAAATAGAGCAAAGTAGTGATACCAGAATGCATTAAAGTATCAGAATAAATTCTGATCTTTGAGATCATGGAATCTAATGCATGAGGCCATTTGCTTGTGGAGCTCAAGGCGATTTTTGGTTACAGATTAACAAAGGGGTGAGTGGATCAAATGGGATGGCTTGCAGAGTAGACCTCTCCATTCTGTACTATGCCAGCAATTCAGAGCAATTTTAAAATGTGAGCGTGATGAAGGCCATTCCCTTCCTCTGTGTAATGGGAGCTTGGTGTGAAAGAGCAAGCATGCACATGTTATTCAAAGCTTCTGTTGACTTTCCCTGAATGGTGGGAAAGGGTAATATTTCCTCTAAAGAAAGACATTTTCAAAGGTGTACTCATCCCTGAATCTTGGGAAGGTTCCTTTCCTCATAGCAAGTAACTACAGGATCATCACCCTTATTGACAATTCAAGGAAGCATTTTTACTAAATGATTCCTTGAGCAGATAACATCTTGGTTGGTTTGAAAACAACTCCTCCTGTTTTGGCAATGTTGATTCTGAAGTAGCCTATTAGTTTCTCTCAAGAGTCTGAGCCTGACACTTTTCATGAAGAGATGAATAACCAGGGAAATTTACTCTTTACAGGTGAACTTTGTGGGCTTTAAAGGATCAGCAGAAGTAGGCCTTGGAGACAACTGCTGGTTTGGTGTAAAGCATGTAATCTTCCAATTTCAAAAGTGACTCTGTACTCAGTGGCCTGGGTGAGAGTGAGAAAAAAGGGGCACTTGATCCAGAAGAGGACGCCATCAACCGATGAAAAGGACGGCTTTGCGCATGCTCCTCTCCTGTTTAATCTTTATATTTTAGACATGTCTGCGCTGTAAAGCAGGTTAGGGTATTTCCACCTTCATAAGGAGGTCTCTGCTGCCCATTCCGTCTTATGGAGATGACACGGTTTTGACAGTCTAGACACTGGTAGATTTGCAGAGAGCAATGCACGTCCTGGAGAAATGTGGTGGCAATAAAAATCGTTCCGTTATTTATAGTTAAACCATCCTTGTGTGAGTTGGAAACTCTGAACATGTATTCCCTTTGTATCTTTATGGCACAAAGCTGCACATCTGTGAAACATAGTGGACTCTAAGTGTAGCTGAACGCCACTGGTATGCACAGCACCAAATAAAGTTATTAAACCTACACGTATTCTAGATCAGATTCACCACTATTATACTGCTGTGACAATGGTTGACCTACTCTTAGAGTATCAAGGGAAAGTGACCACAACACTTCTGTTCAGAGCTTAAAGTTGGCTTCTATCAGAGTGAGTATATCACTTAAATTGGAGTGACATTTCTGGAAAAAGGCCATGCAAGTATATTTCTTTCTTTTTTCAAAGCCTTATTGTTCACATTGAAGTCATGTGGATTTGAAAAGTGAAACCAGTGAGTAATCATGTTAGTAATCATGTTAAAACAACACATACACCAGGACAGGCCACATACGACGTTTAAGCAGGATTTTCTTGACAGAATCATGGGCTATCTGCTTTATGCTTTCTTTGCAACCAAACACCAAGAAAGAGCTTGGTACACAACCCTTATGTCTAGTGCTTCTCTGACAATGTGATTGAACAACACCATCTTCATGGGGTGCAGTCTGGCAAAAATGTGGCTTGTGCTTATTAAAAGATTGAAGAAGGAACTGTTAATTGGTGATTGGGGTGTGGACTTATCATAGCTGATGAAGAAACACTGTGCAGCGGTACTTATAAATTTGCAACATTGGTGTATTATTTTCCCAGGTGAAGAACAATAAATACTTTTAAGCAGTTCCACTGCACAGTCTCCGAAATTGTAGCTTATGTTGTGAAGTAATCATCTGAAGCCTGGAGCAGTTTGTGCAGCGCGGGAGAACCTCTCTGTAGGAGAAATGGTGTTCAGACAACGTAATTGCAAAACACACTAACATGTTTCATTTTAGTGTGCGATCTTGTATATCAGTTCCAAATATATATCTAGTAACTTGTCTGGAAAAATATATTAGTTCCACAAATAAGCACATTAGATTTCTGATGAGAGTGTTCACAAATTAGTTAATGGTTCCAGTTCCTGAAAACATGGAGATAAGTTTAAGGTAAACATTTATTGAGATAAGCATCAACTATAACTTCTGTGCAGATTAGTGGTGTTTGTATGAAACCAACAAACATAATTGTAAGACCTATTACACAAATGGTCCATCCAGGATAACAGGCCATCCTTGACTTGGATCAAAAAAGAAACATCTTTACATGTTAAAATTCCCGTGTGAATGTTCCCTTCCTAGGTTTTTTTCCTCACTGTTGAGTCACTCACAGTATTTGAAGTTAACGTGACCTCACTCTATGTTCTTGGCTCTTCTTGCTGCCCTCTCAGGCCCCCTACTTTTTGCCATTGGTTCCTCAGGAGGCCACTTTTCTGGGTTTTAAGGCCTTGCTGGCACCTGCATGCTAGGCTAGGGTGATTGTAGACATTAAGACGGCCGAACACAAGGAAAACTTTCAAAGCTTCAAACAGCTGGCTCACCAGCTGACTGTATTATTGGGGTCATTCCTCTTCCTGTCTTAATTTCCTGTATCTAGTCCACAGCACTTGGTTATTTTTTCACTTTGAGCTGAGATGTAATGGTCTTGTACCTAATGGTATGTCTCATAGCCCTCCTGTCCTTCCTTATATACTGTGTCTCTCCTTTTCCTCCCTAATTATTCACCACATGCTCAAATCTCTGCCCTTCCTTAACTCCCTCCTTTCAGGCTTGCAGAGTTCCTGCTCCTTTCCCGAACTTCTCTAATCTCATCTGGACTTGGCCACACTGTGATTTCCATCCACAGGCTGATCTGTTCCTCTAATACAGCTGCTGTCCACTAAGAGTGAATGGGGGTGCAGGGTTAGATAATATGTGGGAAACAATCCACATGTTCTCCTGCAACACCCTAGCCCACAGTCTTCTGCATGTCAGAATCATCTTCAAGCTCCTCTTTTCCCCTCCCTACTGTTTTCAAGCCATCCATCCTAACTCCATAGGTTCGTCTCGGATGTTTTTAGGACAGGCTCGGGCAAAGTGACCTTTCTCTCCAGAGGAGAAACAGTTGGCTGGAATGGAAATAAAAGGCAGTTTGGTGCATTCTACCTCTTCTCAAGTGGCCTGTTTGTGTTTTTTTGAGGGAAAAGACATGGGTTTCCTATTAGGATAATCTTTTAATATGGCTTCCGTATGTAATTGTCTTTCTAGAATTTACTCAATCTCTTCACAGGGGAACTCGGCAAGTGATCTAAAATACCTCATCTGTTCTATGAGCTTCCAGTTGGTTTTAAAATACTTGGCAGCATCTGAACGGGTAATCTGAATAGCATTCTCAAGGGAGGGTTTGGGTTGTTGTAAATTACCTTGCTGTTGGTATGGGGCTAGATACCAACAACTTGTTCTAAGGCAAGGACCTTTTAAGATCTATTTTAGGTACTTTTTTCTGAGCCATTGGACGAGAATATTCTGCACCCGACCAGCTAATTCTAAGGGGCACTCATTTG
Organism: Ambystoma mexicanum; assembly: GCF_040938575.1. Classification (NCBI taxonomy): domain Eukaryota; kingdom Metazoa; phylum Chordata; class Amphibia; order Caudata; family Ambystomatidae; genus Ambystoma; species Ambystoma mexicanum. Next base: position 376,416,884 of record NC_090933.1, read on the forward strand.
GCAGCAGTTGAAAATTACGTCCTACTTACTCCAAAAGGGCACTCTTGATGTCTACAAAGGAGGTTGTTCCCTGCAGATTTATAGGTTGATGTGAGTCATGCCTTTCTCCCTTTAATAGAGGGGCTAGATAGCAGACCTTTAGAATTTCATCTCAATTAAAATGTGTGGCTAATCTTTTGAAATTAGTGAAGAATGCTCCAAGATCTTCTCCCTCATGGTAGGGCTGGAGTACACCATGAGATAGCGCCCTGCAACTCTGAACTGCTGGTAAATGGTCGATGCTCTCCTGGAGACGTTGGTCTATCTAGATCTACAATCCATTCCAGTAGGGTCTCAAGCACACTCATTTCTACATTTAGAAATGTGGATTCTAACAACATTACGGAGGGGGTGCTTTCTATTTCTTCCTCGAAATCGATCAGAGGACTTGTGGAGAATGCTGTAGGACCTAACGACTCTAAGCTGGTAAGTTTGGGAGTTAATTAGGAGATGGGTCTGACACTCTATCGGGTCATCAGCCATCCAACATCTGACAGCATATGTGGTGAAACAGTCTGATGCACAGAGGACGTTTTAAAGATTTTATTAAAGAATGATTAAATAATGCCTAACTTTCCCTATTACTAAAGCGGCGATATTCACTATCTAACAAACTAACTAAGGATGTTCATCCATCGTCCAAAGACAATTCTCTCCATCCAACCTACTTCTTACTAGGCCTACCACTTTAACTAATCAACTAAAAGGACCAGAATGTTCAGCTTCTGATAACTTCCCATTTTAGCAATACTCACTGTGTTCTTTTTCAGGGTTACTTTACTAAGACCAAAAACGTTTCTTGTAATTTCAAAAGGTTGTTAAAGTCAATAAAATAAAAAAAACTCTTAATTTACAGAGGAAACTTGTCATATGACTTCGCACTTCTGATGGTATATATTTCAAAGGTTTAATTGCATTGGGGATAGGGATCATTCTTGCACCCCTCCCTCACCGGCTTTTCACACTATCTCTGATTGTCTTCTCTTTCTCACTCAGTGTTCTGATTCGTTAAGTTTCACACTGTCTCTGATAGAGCGTTCTTGATATTCATGATATGCTATGCACAATAACTTTGGTGGCCTCCCCAAGGCTTGTACTTTGTTTTTCTCAGTTTCCCATAACCAACGTTCACATTCACTTTGATTCACTTTCCATCTATTTCTGAAAGAGTACTCCTGGCCTTCCTGGACCACTATAGGCAACACTCTTTTATTCTGTAGCAAGGTTTGCACCCTGGACCACTATAGGCAATACTCTTTTATTCTGTAGCAAGGTTTGCACTTTAGCTTTGCTCAAGCTCTCATAAGAAGCTTTCACATTTAAGTTAAATGGTCTCTGTATTTTTCATAGGGCACAGCCTGCCTTCTCCAAGCTTTATATTGGATACCTCTCAAAGTCTCTCCCTAAGATCTGTACTTTGGGTTTCTCAGGCTCCCGTAAGCAGTCGTGTAACTGATTTCTTACAGTTCATTCAGTCCCTGTTGCCTCCCCGTCTCCTGAACAACCTGGGTACCTTCTCTTCAGTTGGACTGGTTCACAGGGATTGGCATCGGGATATGGCAGCTTCGCCTTCTCTCGTTCTCTTTTTTCTCAAGCCTATCGATGACTCGCTCTTGGCGTCTGTTCACTCCCATAGGCTCTGTACCACGTCGGCAGATAGAAGGTTTCATTCCTCCAGGTCTGACTGCTTTCAGCATTGATTAGCGGGCCCCAGCCCCACCACGGCTTCTTTCTTCATGTTCAAGCCACCAAGTCGGATGGTCTCTGTGACTCCTTTCCAGCAGCGGTTGCTCCAATGCTCGCTGAACTGGTATTCCGGCATTCTCGTCTGGCATGCTCTTGCTCACACGCTGCCACTGTCTCAGAAGCTCCACAGCGCTCCACCCCTTGAGGGCGCACCTATATCAGAGGCTCTCCACTTTGTAAGGTTCTCTTTCCTCAATTCAAAGTTTCTCTTGATTTTAAGTCATTCCCCAGAAACCAAAGGGATGTGTCCTTCCTGTTTTGACTGTGGAATATAGGCTAAATCCAATATCTCGTAAAACCAAAGAGATTGAGGAAAAGTTAATAATGGGTGGATTAAAAGCAGAAGCATTCAAAACAGAAGTAGCAACATTTTGCCAAATTCTTATGCAGGCAGATAATATTCTATGTATAGGGAGCTCATATCTGTAGTGGGAGTCTGCCCCCCTAGCCTGAACAGGGTTGGCTCCCCCTTGGGGAGAAAAGACAAATACCCTTGATTTGTCACAACAGGTATCCAATTCGCCTGATTCCGGTGTAACTAGACCAGCTCAAGGAAGCATCAACATAAACCAACATTGAGTTATGGGGTGCTTATCACTTAAGGCACGAGATGAATGAAAAACAGCTGTGCGTAGAAATATGGTTTATTCAAATACAGTATATGGCTTTTCTGGCTATGCAGTTGGGCTGCATTTCAATACGCCCTCAACAAGGTTCTCTGGGAACATATGGACGTTAGTGTACATTAATGACAGCTAAGTGTACTCTAAGACGTTTGAGAAGCATGGAAACACATTTAATTAGTTCTTAAACAACTGGAGTAGTATATGCGTTTTGCAAAATTAGAGAAATACGCATTACATGTGCACATAATCTTCAAGCTCACCTCACCGGGAGTTACCATTGACTCCAAGATGTTGGAAGCAATTAAACCATGTTCATCTCTGATCTCAATAAAGGAAGCCTAAAGTTTTTTGTGGTTTCACAAACTTGTATCGGTACTCCATCTCAGGTTTTTGCATCACTGTACGACCAATTTCTGATCTCCTCATGAAGAGAGGACATTTATGTGGCCTGAGAGTTCAGAACAAGCTTTCCAAGATTTGAAGTGGAAGTTCTCTTCAGAACCAACCCTCCACCATATGAAGCTGTAATAACTTGATATTGTTTAAGCCAATAGGCTGTACATACACAAGACATTACTTACTCCATCCGGTGCCTTAATAGTCATGAAAATGTACCTTGGTGGAATATAACTATATCATTTCTGAGAAGGAGATGATCACTGTGTTTACTGCATGCCAACCTAGGTGGATTCTCATCTCACGATATGACTTTGTGATCACTGTCAAAAGGGGGTTGGAATCCAACACATCCAGGGATGGGAGACCTACCAATGAGAAATCTAGAGCCAGTGTTACCGCTGAGGTTAATGGTGACAGTTGAGAGGGGGCTGATTCTTGTGCTTCCCAGATGCCAGCATGTTTCTGAGCCATCCACCTTTGACTCAAGCCATGCCTCCATTGCAATATCCTTGTCAGTGTTTTAGAAGACAAGTCATCAGAACAAGAAACCAAAAGGCATCACAAAGTGAATCCCGATCCAGTGCCCTGCATTCCTGTTAAGAAGCCTGACACCCAACCATCATCTATCAACAGTGATCAGACTCACATAAATAGAAGCCCAGAAAGAAGTAGAAAAACCATGGTATCCATACAGCCTTACGTCACAACACGAGATGAGTCCAGCAAAGGACAAGAGCGGCAAAGAGAAGCTGTTGCTATACGCGCACAGCACAAGAACCATGCAGGGCTGCTGTGTGGATACTGGCGTGCTCGTGCAACAACTCAGGAAATACTTTGACCACCTGGGATAAAAGGAGGCACTCCAGGACCCCTCCCAGTATACTTAGCACACAGATTTGGTTCCCAGAACACAAATACAGTTGTCTGCCCTGGCCACAAATGTTCATTCGCAGAAGACCTACATGGAACATTTGGGTGGGTTTTAGCCCCCTACTTATGGCTTTTTCCCTTTTCTAACACACACTAAGACCGAATATTAAAGTGCCATGAGGTAATCATGCTGCTAAACTAGACAATCTCCAATAAGATGGTAAGCAAGAATCCAGCTATTTCTCGCTAAATTATTGCAGTTTGTTAATTAATGAGTGCTGAAAAACATGCTTGTAGTGGTGATGAACAATCAATAAAAATTGATTTGTGATCTGCAATGGCACAGACTCAACACAGGAAACCAACAAAATACATGATGATTGTTGATAACTGCAATCATTTTTGTAAAATTGAGAAATAAAACAAACTATTCAGAGAATTTACAAAAGTATAAGTTATACTAGTAACAAGTGTGACAGGGTCATGGACTTGGCCCTGGTAAGAGAAAATGGGGACCCCTCTACACATGAGGCAAGAGGCCTACCAAGGTGTTCACCACAACAAGACTTGCCTCAGAGGTGGGGTGTAGGAGTTAGGAGGGCCCTAGTCTCTGTCCTTTCTACTTGTGCCTGTTCACAAATGTCAGTACCACTTGTTATCACCCAATGCCTGCCGTACAAAATGATCACCAACTTTTTTTCCCTCCTTTGCTAGGACCTCAAAATCCAGAGGTCCATGCTGAGGGGACAGGGACACACAATCCACCAGTCAGAGAGCTGCCAGAGAGTAACAAGTAGCAGAGTGATGCACTCTGCAAATCAGAACTAAAGCTGGAGATTCCAAACCAGGCACCTAAGAAATTGCAATGGGACTGTGCATATCCCAGGCCACCATTTCAGACCTCAGGTGGGACCAAATTCAAAGAACATGCACATACGATCTTTAAGACTGATTGTGTGTTTCGCAGGCTGCAATTGAAGAACTTTGGCAGACTCTCCTTAGGAAACCAAGCAGTGTCCTTTTTTTGGCTGAGGTCAAAGAAGGAGGATCTGTACTGAGAAACCAAGAGCAGGAAGCGCAGTGCAGCAGAGAGTGGAGGAGGATTGTAAAGAGCATGTGCAAAGTGAGGTATTGGTTGGTGAGAGGAAGTGAAAATAGGTGAAAATACGTGTATGATAAGTGAAGAGTTTGGCTGGGATTAAGTAGAAAGGTAAGGGGTGCATGTAAGAGTGTGCCTGGGGAACCCTTCAGCCAGCACTGTGAAACGGGCAGATTTTGCCCCTGATTCCCCTTCCACCTGTTACCTGGAATTTGGAGTCTCTTTACTTCTTTCCCCTTATTTCGCTCTGCTGGTGAAATGTTTGTCCCATGTTGAGTTTGCTCGGGAATGTTCTTTCCCACCTGTCCCGTTCGATTTGGGCAACCAGTAGGTCTCATGCTAGGCAAAATGCAAAACTGTGTGTGGTTCTTATTAAAGAATAGCTAACGGTTGGGGGTTTTGTGTCGTGCAAATCTCTGCCAGGTTCCATTCGGCACAAAGTGTTCTTTTGCTTCTTAATAGCAACCATTAGGAAATGGCCAATAGTAGGTGGCCAGGGATGTCATTTCACCAAAATGCCAGGGATAGCGGAAGGGATTTCAAACAACCTTTGACCTCCCCGATGACATTATAGGAAGTGATGTCATTTGACCCTTCCCCAAGTGACATCACAGGAGGTGATGTCATATGACCAAGCTGGTGGTAGGGGCACCAATGCGCAAATATGAGTTAAAAAAAAACACATGGGTTTTAAGGCCTACTTTTGATTTATTATTTGTTTTACTCTGACATATGATTCATAGACTTTTAATACCATTACCACTTTCATACACCTGACATGACAGATTTACTGACTGACTGACCTTTGGCCAGGCATCACTTCACCATTAAACTCATGCAACTTGGAGGGCCATAAATAACTTCTTGGAGGTCCACATGTTCTGCACCACTTCTCTACGGTGTCATGGATGTAGTGGAGCTGCTTGACTTTGGGAAAATCTTCCCTGAGGGCAACCCATTTCTAGCACAATCACTGCTGGTCCCCGTGACACTCGCCAGCATGCTGTGTTATCTAAATATCCCTTCACATATCATGACACATGTCTGCCTTCACATGCTAATTTACTCCTTGTATTTCTCTTCCCCTGTGTTGGTCTCCATACCCATTCACAATGCACATGTTTGTTTTTTTTTGTGTGCTCATCCCTCCCTCTCTGTACCATTGACGTCCTTCAATCCTGCCTCTGAGCCCTCACTAAACAGTCACTCAGCTCTTATACCCAATATCTTCTTTTTGGCACCTGTCGTACAGGACCTGCCAATTAGGACAGCAGAAGAACAGGCTTTATTCAGCCAGGAACTGTCAGTCTCTATGCTGATTGCTTGGTTCTCTGCCCACGTACCACCTTTTTCTTGGCCACTCACACTCCACGCACAGTCTGTGTTTGCTCCTTGGTCCCCTAGACCCTGTGTCCTCTGAGGACACTGTACAAAAGGGGAGGGTCAAGAGTGTGGCGCTGGGGGAAGGAAAAGGAAGTGATAGGACAGGAGGAAGGGGCAGGTGTAGGAAATACATAAAGAAGGTCATTCCTTACCTGGGCTCCTATGTTCCTTACTGTGTGGTGTCTCCTCTCCTGCCATTGGGGCTACAACAGACCCCCACTCCTGAACCCTCTCAACATCATACCAGCCCCATCAACACAGGCACTTAATGTACTCTCAATGCATCTTGTCCCCTGTGGTACTTTGCTGGCTAGCCATGAAAATAGTCCATGGACTAAACAAGCTCCATCACGGTGGTCATCTTGTTTTTTGATCAACACAAAAAAAGGCTGCTCTAGCTACACAATCCATACCGAGCTACATTTTGCCAGTATATACTGCATAGGAGCACCCACAGCCAAGCACAACGTTACTGCTCTATTTGTGGGTCATAGCTATCTGCATCCACGATTATCAGCTCAGTAATTCAGAGGCCATATTGCAATTTAGTGCAACCACGTGAAGATGACAGCTCTTGTGCCACTGCTTTTCCAGAAGCTTCTTTAATAATTGTACCCCTGTGTTGCAAAGTGTTTTCTTCACTTTAAACTAGAAATCACTGTTTTCATATTCTTTCCAACACTTAAAGAATCTTAAAAGGTGTTATTAAAATTCAGCCCCAGGGACTTGCATTGCTACTGAGAATTTGAGTTGTATGATACAAATAAGCAGTGGGATATTTAATTGCATGCTGCTTGCCATTATGTTTTATAATGTTATGGTGTATTTCAACAGGGAGATTGACAGTGGTTGCAGATTTGTTTGTGGTGGCATGTATTAATGCCATTTATTGATGTATTTTGCAGGAGATATAAACAGGACAGCAGAAATAAAACCCTTGTGTTGCTTTTGGCAGACAGTCCTGTGCTTTCAGACAATGAGGCGAGCGCACGCTGCAGCCCTTCTTACGCTTTGAGACAGATATCAATTAAACCAAGTGATGAGTGGAGCCTGGCTAACCCTGAAGGGTGAGCAGCCTGCGCACAGGCAGGAGCAGTGATCAGGGCATGCAGGCAGATGGTCGAGGTCAGAAAACCCAGATCCTGCACACTCACCGTGCGACCAGGGTTGGGCTGGGACTGGGAGAGCTGCAGACAGTGCATGCTGGGAACGGATAGGAAGTGAGCCTAGGGTTTGGATCCTCGGGATCACTGGCTCCTTTTGTCACTGGCACTGGCTGAGACGTAACAGTAGAGGGCCAAAGGAGAACACTTACCTGATGCTTCACAGTGGGCCAGAGGCACTCGCGCTGACAGACTAACGTTTGTCATTCGCAGTCACCAACAACCAGCATGCTTCTTCACACATGGGCTCCGGGTTGCTCCAAAATGTAGAATTTAAAGTCTGTGCTGCCTGTGTGCCATGCGTGCCTTGTTTCAGTTATAGGCATGCATGCAATTAGCAGCTTTTTTTTGGAGGATGGCTGGGACGGGTCACGGGGCGCAAAGGGGTCACAACAGTTTGGACAGGGGTCACAAGCTAATGGCCAGGGGTCGCAGCTGTGACCCGCAGTTTCCCCTAAATGTCATCCAGGTAGGTGTTTTTTATTTCACCTGTTATCGTTGTGCAATCATTTCAGGGTAACGCTTAACAGGGCTGCCACGACCAAGCTACTATAAATATGTATGTTTGATCTGGTGTTTTCAGTAGCAGTTGGCGGCCTGTCTCACTGACCTATACGTGGCTGGCTTGGGTATACAATTAGCATGACGACTACGACTATTAATCAGCGCTGCTTGCTTTGGTGAGCATAGTTAATTAACCTGGTGTTATTATTGTTTTTGTATTTTTTGTATTTCTCCTGTGCAGGGTGGTAGGGCTAGCTTGCATATCCATCATGGGTGTGCGGCTTGATTCTGCATTGTGTTTTCACCTGCTTCCACATGGCCCTTACCCCAGTTTCATAGAAACATGTGTGTAGGGTAGTGGGACTAGCTTGTGTATCTCCCATGCATTTATGGGTGGTTTTATCTTGAGTTGTGTTGTTTCATGCTTCCACATGGCCCTTACCCCACTTTCATAGAAATGTGTGTAGGGTGGCAGGGCCAGATTGTGCATCTTTCATGAATTTGCGGGTGACCTGTTCTTGGGTTGGGTTTGTTTCATGCTTCCACATGACCCTTACCCCACTTTCATAGAAATGCGTGTAGGGTGGCAGGGCCAACTTGTGTATCTTTCATGAATTTGCGGGTGACTTGTTCTTGGGTTGGGTTTCCTCGTGCATTCACATGGCCCTTCCCCCCACTTTCATAGAAACCTGTTTACGGTGGTGCAGCACCTTGTGTATATCTCAAGCATTTGTGGGGCGGCTTGTTCTTGAGTGGTGTTCTCTCATGCCTCCACATGGCCCTTCCCCCATTTTCATACAAACGTGTGTAGGGTGGTGGGGTCAACTTGTGTATTGCATGCATTTGGGGGATGGCTTCTTCTGGGGTGGATCTGCTGCTAATATATATCTTGCTTTTTCACAGGATGTGCGCAAATAAAATAACAGGCCACTTCCACACAACATATGTTGATCACACTTTCTTTGGCAGATATGATCAACACAACTGTTGATGCTCCTTTTGATTCCTGTGGGTCAACACAGGCACTGCCACTGGTGATGAGGTTTGGTGTTCACCATGAAAAACGCCAACAAGCAACAGATTGCAGCATCACAGGCAATACAAGAGGGAGACTTCCCCAAAAAAATAGATCAACATCAAACACAACATGCCAAGCGACTTTGATGACTCAATACTTGAGGAATTTTCTGTGATTGAAGAACACGAGGATGTCATTTGCACAGAGTCTGCCAACCTCTGCAGCACTCAGCAGCAGCAACACTATACTACCACATCACTGGCTCCACCCACATGCCCACAAACTGATTGCAGCAGCACCTCATCCCACAGAAAGTCTCCAGTGTGGTGTTACTTCACTGCTAACAAAGCAAGGAGCAACAATGCAGTTTTTTCCCTATAGAAAACGTAGGTGAACAGGGGCAAGGTGGCAAGGTGGGGTCACATTTGGGGGCATCGGTCCAAATAGCCCACATGAAAAATAACCAAACATTGGTATGGATGTAAGCAAAGGAGCGGCACCATTAGGCTGCTTGCACAGGATCAACCATGTACCCTGCAGGCAACATGGGACATCTAACACTTACTGAGGCTTTGGAGAAATAAATGCCTTATAATTGCAAACTTCTCATTGCCAGAAACTCGAGGCTCTCACAGAAAAGATGTTTGCTGTTGATCTGCTGCTCTTCTCCTTTGTCGAGAACTAGGGCTCCCAAGAACTGATGTCATGCGACCATACCAAGGTGGAAGATTCCAAGTCAGTATTATTCGCAAGGATTGCACTTCCAGCTCTTTATAAAAAGGTGATGGAAGAGCTTTACAAGAAATTGCAAGAGCCAGTGGTGGTGACGGTGCACCTCTGCAAGGACACATGGACCAGTGTGCTGAGCACCAGCTAAATCACTCTAATGGCCAAACTGGGCCTCCTTTGCTAAGCTATTCTCTGGGATGACAACAATTAGCTGCCCAGATGGGTCCTCAAGCACAGCACATGCTGCTTTAAACACCCAGCTCCAACATGCAATGTTCTGCTTGAAAAGATGTGGTCAGGTGTCCCACAAGACAACAGACATTTGTGCAATACTTGAATCAGTTATTGCAGAATGGCTTGGTTCACACGCTCTCAAAGTTGGCTGTGTCATGCAGACAATTGTAGCAATATTGGGTCAGCCCTGAACCAGGCCGAGATAACCTAAATTCCATGTTTTGTGCATGTGATCAACCTTGTAGTTACATGGTTCCTAAAAGACTCCACCCTTGCTGAAATGCTGCAATGGGCTCAAAAGAGTGATGTGCACGTCAGCTGCTCCTATACTGCGCCCAATGCATGGTCCTGCTTCTAGGACACACACCATCTCCCACACCACCAGATTAAGCTGGATGTTGTCACTAGCTGGAATTAACCATCTTCATGCTTAACAGCTCCTTGCACAATGCTTTGCCATAATTGACTATAGTGTGGCACCATGGCAAGTCAAGGCATTAGGGACACTGCTTTCTTGGCAAGCCAATGGCACTTAATTTGCATTCTCTCTCAGGTACTTCAGCCTTTGAGAAGGTCACAGTGAGTGTGAGTCATAAGGGAGCAGGCCTGCATGAAATCTGGCCACTCATTGTTCTTCTTGAATCGAGCCTGGAGAACATTTGGCATGAGTGCACAGTGAAGAAAATGCAGAGGGCAAGGAACTGGGGATGCTGGGTAGGTGAATGATGATCTGCTTGCAGCCGACACAGATCTGTGCAATTACAAATATTTACTTGCCTGGAGCATTTGTCCATTCTTTTCCCTGAAGAGTAGCCTGCCTCCATACTTGCTAGGTGCACAAAAACACTTAAAGACAAAATAACTTAAGTCTTCCCCAACACAGACAGTGGTCCCACCTTGGCAGTCGATGGTGATGGAAGGGCTCCCTGTGGGGGTAAATGAAGCAGTCTTTTATTATATTGCCACTGTGAGAAACCTGAGCGCATCCTCACTCCTACTCTCCCTGGATCCTCTTCTCAGGTGGACAGGGAAAAGCCATCGCTTTTGGATTCTGACCCTGGGGGGTGGAGAAGCAAGGGAGGGTCACCTGGGAAATGGGGTACCCAGAGGCGAGAAATGGCATCCCTCTTTCGCTATTGAAAATCAACCTAATAACCTTTATGGGCTATTGTGAAACATCTCCCTCCCTTTCCCACATTTTTCCTATGACCGTACTGGGACGATGAAGAGGTGACTAGGAGTAGTGAACACCAGTAACTCCGTTCACCACTCTAGTACTGGGACGAGAAAGATACCTGCAGAGTACTCTGATGGTCAGGCTTGTCCCTTTAACTACACTCATCAGGTTCAATCGAGAGCCCACAGCTGCAACCTGTCAAGTGGTTGCAGGTGTATAAGAGGAGACCAACTGAGCAGCAGAGAGATGACCAACAGGAAGTTCTGTGTGGGAGAGACCAGCAGAGGACCCTGATCATGAGGAGGCAGCCATGGTGGGTCCTGAAAGGTAGCCAGGATGCCGGCAGATTACCTGGAGACTTGTGCAGCCAAGGACAAGTTGGGCCACTGGAGTCCCACTAGTGCAGGAGCCTCCAAGGACAGGAAAGAGCAGATGGAGTTGCAGACTAAGGAGAAAGAAGAAAAGATGCCACCAGCATCCGTGAAAGGGAAGCAGAGCTGACAGCAAGTAAGAGAAAAACACACTAAGTGCAAGCGGGGCTCTCAGTGACCGGCAAGCCAGCCGATGAAGCAGAAGTGAAGCAACATAGCCACCAGAGGTACAGGGGAAGGTCACTCGAAACCAGGGCACTCCTAGGGCCTACGTATAAGTGCTGTATGAACCAAAGAGAATGCCAAAAGAAATTACACATTCAGATTGAAAGAAACCCATAGCCATGGGATGAATACAAATTAAGTGGTGAAGTTAAAAGCATGAATATTGAATATCAAATTGATTGAAAACTCTGTGATATTGAATACCAAACTGAATTAAAATTTTATGAGAAAAACTACGAGCTGATGAACGTTAAAAGGGAAAGTGCTCATTTGAAAGCAACATATGAAGTATGAGCGCAAGTGTGAAAGAGGATGACAGAAAGGTGGGAATAAATAAGACCACTGCAAAGTGAACTTTGTGAATAAACACAGTGCAGCAAGGCCCAGGAATGGCAATGGATGTGTGACACATTGTGGCAAAGCCAAGAGGCTGATCAGAAGAAGCCAGGAAAGTGTGAAACTGCACATGAAACCAAGAGGCCGATAAGGAGAAGCTCAGTGAATGTGAATCGGTACACAGGGGCAAATACAGAAGAAGCTGTGTGGGATGAAGAGCCTAAGGGTCCTGGTTGAACAACCTCTGATGGGTGGACCATGTGGTCTGACAACTGCGCCTAGACCAGGGAAATCTCCATTGTGAAAGCCAAAGACATTGTGAAACAAACCAAGGAAGAGCACTGTGAGTGAACTGTTAATGCAATCCAGAGGGAATGTCCAGTTGAACTTTCTGCCTCAGAAGGTTCTTAGTTTCATTCAGGGAGGGGCATCCAACCTTAGCATAGGGCAAGTTAGGCTTTCGGCCATCTTGACATTTTATCTTGAACTTTAAGTCTGTTGTCTGTGTCTGGAGTTTAGGATGTGTGGCCTGAACTAGCACAAGTTGCTGCTGAGATCCTTAGCATCCCCAGCAAGTGTCAAATCAGAAAGTGTTGTCAGTGCTCTTGGGGGACATTGACAGACAAGAGGACATTTTTGTCTACAGCTAGTGTTCAGATACGGACATTTCTAAAAACGAACAAGACCTGCATGCCCAAAACCCCATTTCTTCTAACAACCCCCTTTCATATGGATATGCCAGCAGCAATGACTATGATGGTTTGCAGTTGTGTACTATACAGTTCTCAGTAATTATAAGGCTGTGTATTGTGTTTAAATCCCTTTCTTTTGTTTGACACATTAGTTAATCAATTGGTTTGTTACTTCCTTTGCCTTGTCTTGACTTAGATTACAACAATACAATACAAAACAATTCAGAATTAAAGTGCTGGAAGTAAACAGATATATATTAGTATTGTCTTTTGTGACATTTACTTACCTGTATTTCTGAATTTAAATAAATACATTTGCATTTGTATACATTTTTCCTAACTGGTGTTATTGGATTAAGTGGTCTGTATCATTGCCTTCTTATCATCTTCTGTTGGGGTCCCAAATCCAACCCATGTCCCTCCAACACCAATGCTCCCTTACATAGGACTCTCGAAGGAGAGAAAAAAAGGACAAGGTCTTTAGTCGATATGAGTGTGTGTTTGTGTGAAACAAAGGAAAAAAGAGAGAGGCAAAAAATAGGGAAGAGGTCATTATCCTTTCCTGGAATACTGTCTTGCTAGGGGCATCTTGTCATCTTATCCTACTCACCCTTTGCCCTGCGAGTGTCATCGCTCCCTCACAAATGACTCTCCTGGGAAAAAAGACAAAGTGGTTAGTCGGTATATGTGTGTGTATGTCAGTGTGTGTGTGTGTGTGTGTGTGTGTTAAAGAGTCTGAAAATAAGCTAGCAATACTTAGCCTTTCCGGAATGCTGGTCATTGTTTTGCATGAGCAGAAAGCAAATCCTTCTATTGTGCATGAGTGCATGAAATGGAATCACAAGGTTGGTGCAGAGCAAGAAAAAGGTGCATGAATACAAACTGCTCTGAACATGTTGCCCAAAGTAAAAGAACATGCAAGACGCATGCACATGAGGCAAACCGAAATACAGCAAATTAAATGCATGCTTCTTTTCCACACAATTGGTTTTCAGGAAAAGAGAATTGATGATGTACGAAAACATACAATTCAGAGTTCATGATCCACTGACCGCGTGCAAAGATGTGTATGTATTCCGATAGTGGAGCTGAATGGCGGAGCGGGGCAAAGTGAATCAAAATTTGGGGGCTTTTGTTTCTGTGGTGCATGGAGCTGAATCTTAGGATTTCGCTCAGTCCAATGTGAGAGCAGGTAAACCAGATGAGAGCGAAAGGAGGGTGACAGTAGAAGAAGGAGAGGTGGATTGTAGTGTAGACGAGGTAAGTAGAAGAGTGCAGTGGGGAGAGTAGTAGAGTGGAGAGGGAAGGGTAGTAGCCTGGAGAAGGGAGAATATTAGAGTGTGGAGGAGAGAGTCATAAAGAGGAGTTGGGAGAGTAGTAGAGACAGGCGAAAGTATTAATACACAAAGGAACATCAGAGACACAGCAAGTGGTAGAGAGAGGGACAGAAGGAGGAGAGAGGGTGGAAGAGAAGGGAAGAAAGTAGAAGGAGGGGAAAGAAAGGAGTGAACATCAGGTTGAGGAGAACAGGGGCATGAAAAGGCTAGTTTAGGTGAGACCTGGGAGATTGAAAGGCACCCCTTCTTAAGATCTTCTAGTTGTGGTGTGACTCTGGTCAGGATCCATCTAGGTATCTCTTCAGGTAGACAGATAAAGAAGGAGATTTCATTTAGACACTCACAATTAGCCAGCTAGCTCATAGACAGTAGCGGTTACCAGTCTCTAGTGAGCAGCTTTGTGTTTAGGGAAACATGGACTTTTGAAAAGTGTTAAATGTCTATAGATATAACAACTACATTTGTACGAAAATTACATTATACACGTTAATTTCATGCCCATTGAGATTATGGGGAACATGAATCTTGCAACAATTCTGAAAGAATATATGGTGCCTTTCTGTTTTATACATTTGATACATAAACATGTTGTAGAGACTTGAAGGTAGACCCTCTTTCACCCATATAGGTTAACAAATGGATAAAATGGTTCCTATATTTTACCACACACATCTCACTTGAACAGTCTAGCTGTTAGCTAACTCTATAAAGTGATATATCCGCATAAGGCCAACACAGATTTCAGATATGCACTTTTGAGGGAAATTCAAATACTGTGTCAGGTGAGAACTTTATTAATTGAAGATGGAGAGTCATTATCCACTCTATAAGATGTTTGTGATCGGGAAGTTGATCTTTGAGTATGAAGTGCAAGGGAGACTATATGGATATATATATATGTGTTTGCTTTATAGTTGAGACTTATTTGGTCAAATGAAAGTTACCCATAAAAGGTTCATTAGAGGAGGTATGCATATTTCCCTTTTTTTGACTTAATGAATTCTCATATCTATTTTCTATGGATTTATCATCTCATCGTACAAAAAGGCTAAATTGGGTTTCCCTAAACAATTTTTCTGTTCATAAAAAGATATTGGGAACCAATTGTGAGTCTTTTGTAATTTTATTAAAAGAAGAAGTGGATTCACACCTCATTTAGCTACATTTTTTTGTCTTCTCCCAACATTGGTGGAAGTATTTTTCATTGTCTCTTCCAATAAGAATCACGTTGTCAAACGGGCGTTTGACAAGCATTGCACTCAAGCCAAAATTGTATGATTGCTCTGCCTAAAAAAAAACAGAGGCATCAAACTCTCAAATAAAAAATGCAAGAGCTAATCACAAAAGGTTCTTAGCAAAAAGGATATTAGAGCTAATAATATGGCATGGTGAGTCTTTGAAGAAGCGGCGATAGAGGCAAATTCTAAGAAATGTTGGGACGTTGTTACAAATGGCTGACGACACAATCACATGAGCATGGCCAGATCTCTACCATATCTAGAACTGCTACCAGATCTAGAATGGGTTGATTATTTTGAAACTCTCTATAAAGAGTCAGATCCTATGCAAGAAGTAACACCATATGTGTCAAATAGAGGGCATATTTCCCCTATAAATACCAATTTCGAAGATGTTGTAACCTTGACTTTATCCTTAAAGGAGGTACAAAAGGCAGTACAATCACAGTGCGCAGGGACGGCCGGGATATCGGTTGATTTGTTTCATGATCACAGTGAAGTTTGGGCTCTGATATTAACCTCTGTGTATATCCAGATATTTAAAAAGGGCAATAGGAGCTCACTAAAATCTTATAGCTCGATCTCACTGTTAGACACACGTTTTAAGGTATTTGTTAATTGCCTGCTGATGAAATTAGAGGGGTGGGTGGAAGAAAACAACATTCTCTCAAACATCCAGCTGTGCTTCCAGCCGGACATTGCAGCAACAGTACAAGCCTTAAATCTTTATCTACTCATTGCAAGTTCTGTATTTGTCAAACAAGAACCTATCTATCTGGCTTTTAGGGAGATGAGCACCGCATTTGACAAAGTAAACAGAGCAAAATGATGGCAGATGTTTCTGTCTGCTCTGGGCTGTGTTAAAGCTGCGTCTTGACAGATGCTATTTTATACATATGTTGATAGCTTTCACAAAGCACTTTTGGAGTGCAATGCAGATGTTCAAAAAATTGGATTCTTGTGTTTCGCTGTGTTAGCTTATGCTGACAACACTGTGCTAGTAACTCGTACCCTAAGAGTGTTTGCAGTGTCTTTTGAATGAATACAATGATTTCATGAATGAGTTGGACATTCAAGTAAACATAGCAAATATGGATCTCTTCTCGGAGTAAAAAGATCCTCGAAACCCCAGGAACGACCGGCATCAATTTCTGCATAACAAAGGTAAAAGAGTTTGATTACTTAGGCATATGCTTCTCAGGTGGTCTAATGGCTAACTCACATTTAGAAAAACAGGCCATTAGAGTGAGACAATCACTTGGTAGGATTGTTTTTGATTTATGAGAATGTGCAAAGCCCAACCAATTAACATGAATGTGATGGTCTGTATAGCAAAAGTTAAAGCCACTGTAAAGTATGGGGTTAGCAGATTCTTTTGAACTACAAATGATCCAAAATGGGATTTTTGAAAAAGATATCAGGTCTCCCTCAGTCCTTGCTGAATTTTGGGGTTCACAATTAATTGTGGTTGGAATTCTTAGAAGATGTGTTATCTCTTGAACCATTGGCACAGTGGTTATGCAGTTAGTACAATCCCAAGGACCAACATTTCCAATCGCACACATATGATCATTGCTCCTTGTAAAATTGAGGAATATTTATTATAGCATAACCATATGTCTGGCAGATACTTGATTTCAATGCCAGACATATGGTTGGGCACAGTGTTAGCAAATTGGTCTGGATTCAAATGTGGAAAGAAAGGCATTATGTGTGCTGCTGATTTGGAAGAAGTATTGCATTACTTCTTTTTTAGGAATGATGGATTTACCTAGCAAGCGAAGAATGCTGACATTGGTTTTAGGAGATGCATGTTTTTCACAGTGCCTTCCTGCGTTATACTTTTTATTAAAGGCAGAAGCTCGGGTCATAGCATGGACTGTATTCACTTATTTGCACCAAGTTTGGAGAATTTTATCTTAATGTAAAGGATTATTGCATTGTATTTGGTGATTTTAGCAGCAATTGGCTTTACGCTTGTTGCAATAATGTTTTAATCTGTATTTGGATTATTTCTGTCTATGTGATAATGCTGATGTACATTTGCTCATTTTATGTAATTCGTGAATTCCAAATAAACATATTGACTGACAAATATATTATATTTTCTAGAGAAAACGCTTTTATCCTGAGATGGAGTTTTTGTACCTTGAAGGTGTTTACAAGTCCTACGTAGTCAGAATATGTTGATGGATGTATTTGATAGGAAACCTTAGCAAACTCCTAAAGTGGAATTTTGTAAAGCCTTTATAATTAGCAATAGCCATTTCTGATATTATGAACTACATACAAATAATAGCGATTATTTTTCATTTCTATTTTTAATTAGAGATACATTCATGAAGCTAGATATGTATTCTCCCAAAAAAAGGGTGTGGAGTCACCCAAAACGCATTCAGAAAAAGAAATAACCACTTTGTTTTTGAGGATATCGGACTTAAAGAAAATTTGAATGAGCAGTTATATTTTTGTCAATATATGGTCAAAGTGACCAAAGTATGAATTACTGTATTTAATGTCTCCAGAATACTCTTGTATTTTATAATCACATGTTTGCCTTCCTTTCTGAGGTTTGTTGGTTTTATCAAAGTGTATTATATGTGTAAAATAGCATAAGACCCTATTATTAAATAACTCTAAATAGGTATACGTTTATCTATTAGAGTTTTCTGAATATTGTAAACTGGTCAGAGAGTCTTCCCTTCTAGAGTGCAGCATTGTCCACACTGATTTGCAATGTACATGCTTGTTTTTTCAGAATATTATGGGTTTTAGCTGCTAATGAAGGCCAGCACCAGAGACATTTCTGTAGCTTTTGGATTTATCAAAAATATATTTTGTTTATTTAATTGAGCGTGATCTCCCGTACAAGACAAAACTAGGGAGGGTAAAGCCCACAGCAGGTGAAAGATAGCGTGACAGCCCTTAGTGAAACCCAATGCTAAATTTATAATAATAACTCTTCAACAATCTTTGAGAATTGGTGTGTTCTTAAGGCCCTCTGTGATATGTGGTGTCATCATGAGATTCATCAAGCCCCGATATAAAGGGTCTCCAAAATAAGAAAAACGAAAAAATAGAAGTCATATGCAGAAGAATCCTGGGTTACTGCAAGCACTCACCCCCTCTCCCACAACTGAGATATCTGGAAAATCACGGCAGGAATGGAGTATCTTAGCCTGAGCACCCTACTAGAAGAGTAAAAGATCTCTTGGGGATCAGCAGGACTGAAAAGTGATGACCTGGAGGATGAAGCAAGGAAAATGTTCTAAAACACTTACGTGATGCTTTCAGAACCAACATTTTGAGCCAAGATAAAGCCTGCAGAAGCAGTCAGCCAAGCCTCCTGGATGGGTCAGCATTGGAGAACCCCAACATACTGAGATGGGGAAGAGGAAGATGAAGAACCCACCGGAGTACCGCCGAAAGAAGATTATTTTCCCAGGGAAAGGAATTCTACACCTGCATTCTTGAAAGACATGCTAAGGGCCTTATTGGAAGACTATCTGGCAGTTTGATCATCAACAATAAGAGCATCAGTAACCCTGCAGTGGACAATAAATAAGAGATGGGAACAACCAGCGTTGCCACACATCATCCTAAACAATTTGAGTAGAACAGAATATCCCACCACCTTTATGGTGATTTTTGAGAGAATATCCGAGACTGCACACTGGCATGGAAATCGCTGGGCCCCGGCATATCACCCCTCTTCTAACAGGAGAAGCCCAATAGGCCTTTCAATCCCTGAACCCTGATTGCACAACTTCATCCAAAGAGCTGAATCAGGGTATCCCAGTGAGTTTGGGGAAAGATCAGTAGCAGTATAGGATCCAAGTAAAGCATCTGCGTTCAAGACAAAGAGGAACTCTTTTGCCAAATGTCTTACAGGGTGAGGGACCTGTTAAGTAAAGGACTGAACAACAACATGTATAATGAAGGCAATGAGATGTTAGTCTTGGAACAGTATGTCGATTCTTTGCACCCATACCTACAAAAGAAGGTTTATCATCTATATGAACTTTTTTGTCAAAAGTGATTCAAATTACGAATGCACGCCATAGCGGTATGTACTCACGAGAACCAGTCCCGGGGCCAAGCAATATGAAACCCGGGATTCAGGGAAGAGAAGCACTTGAGAAAAGCCAATACCATCCCACCAGTAACCTAACCAATGGCTAAACATCCCCTCCAGACAGACTGGAGAAAATCCGGTCACGGTTGACATTCTGAGGTAATAGGATAATATCCCTGTGGCAAACAAAGACATATTACTATGTCTTGAAAAGCCCTAAGAGGAGACTATGGAGATCAGATTCCTGAAACCAGGGTTACAAACACCTCTCAATGAATTCCCCACAGATGGGGATGCAAAACTGACCAACCTAGTAAGCTCCCTGACTTATTCCCAGATGAGGACGATGTGTCGAAATGACCCACCTAAACAGTATATGCAACAAGAGAGGCAGATCGCAAAGTCCATATGTCCATAACAGTGCACGTGACACCAGCCAAAGCCCTGCTGTATTTGGGAAATAAAAGGACTACAATCAGGGCCAGCATGGAAATCTCAAATGATCTACACCCAGGGTCTCTAGCCCAGATAATATGTGTACACAGGCACATCACTCTTTACCCCCAAACAACTATTGAGATCAAAATCTTAGGAAAGAGTTATCAATGCCAAGGTCATGTCAGGATTGCTATAAAAGGTTCTTTTAGACAGATTTCCCACTTTGTGAGCTCTGCCTCAAGAGGCTGAAGGAGGGGAGTGCGATCTGTCGCAAATTCCTTTTCTTTGTGCCTGCGGTTGTCCAGGTGCCCTGGGGAAAAGAACTTGGAATACAGGGTGGAGGTGTGTGATAAGGTCAGGGACTTGAAACTGTCAGGAGGGTATGGTGTTCCTTCTTAGCCTGGGGCAGGGCTAGGGTGTTTATAAGAGCCAACCCTACCCTAGAGGTGGGGTGTGGAATTTGGGAGAGCCCAAGTCTCTGCCCTTTCTATTTCTTCCTGGCTACAAATGTCAAACACTACTTATTATCACTCAATACGTGCTGTAGAAAATGATTGATAGCAGATTTTTGTTGTCGCTTCTGGGGTCGCAAAACCCAGAAATCCTTGCGGCAGAGAAGGAGGCACAAAATCCTGCAGTGGGAGAGCTGCCAGAGAACAACAAGGCAGCGGTGCAGTGTGTGCTCCGAACAGACAATTCAGAGACTCCAAACCATGTACCTAAGAACTTGCAGAAGCACTGTGTATATTATGGGCAACCATTGCAGACTTCAGGTGGGTCTGCATTCAAAGACCATGTGTAGAACAATGTTAAGATTTAAATCAGATTTCTGATGGGCCCGCATTGGAAGAGTGGGAAGAGCTTCGGAGATATTTCAAAGAATTACATCAGGTCCCAAGGGGAAGAATCAGATAGAGATTGGTGCAGGCAACCAGGTGGGCTATAGGACCAACAGGCAGGGGAGGACAAGTATAAAGGTAACTCAGGAAACCAGGCAGTGTGAGTTGTTTGGGTGAGATCAAAGGAGTTGGAGGTGAAATGAGAGACCAGATCAGGTAGAACAGTGCATCAGAGTGTCTAGGAGGATTGTAAAGAGTATGTGCAAGGTGAGGTATTGGTTGGTGAAAGGAAGTGATACTTGGGTGTGGAAGTGTGTGGTTGGTAAGCGAACAAAGTGAATTAAATTAAGTGTAAGAGTAGGGTGTGTGTGAGAGTGGGAGGACACGGTGAATGAGAAATGAAAAGAAGGTTGCTCTGAGAGAAGGAAATGTGGATTGCAGTTTAGTGGAGGGATGAATTAGAGTGGAGAGGGCAGAGTAGTAGAGTGAAGAAAGAAGAGTAGTAGTCTGGATAAAATAGATGCGTAGATTGGTGAGGTGAGAGTAGCAGATAGGGGAGAATAGTAGAATAGAGAGAAATTAGTAATATGGTAGAGAAGGGAGGGTAGTAGATAGAACAGAGAACACAACAGAGAATATTACTAGATAAGGTAGCATTGTGGCAGTGGCAGGTAGAAAGAGGGACACACGGGGAGAGTGGAAGGAAGATAAAGAAGCAGAGTAGAATGAAGAAAGAGACACAATAATCATGGTGAGAATTTCAAGGGTGTCAAAGAGAGACCTGGGTGATAAAAGCACCTTCTTATGATATGTTATTCATTGTGCTACACTGGTTAGGATCTACCTAGGAATTCTTAAAAGGGCACCAGACAGAGAAGGCAATCACCTTTAGGTTTTCACGATTCAACAGCCAGATTATAGCCCATAGGCATCACTGATCTGTGGATGGAGCAGCCCATGAGAGAAGAGAGAGAGACGGGTGGCCCTTGGTGAGCCACGATTCAATCTACCATAAACCCCCTTGAGCTTTCTTTGAGAGGTGTTGTTTCTTGAGGCAATCTGTGACATAAGGCATACTGGGGGGATGAGACTAGCTAGATAACAATGTGGACTAAATCCTGACCATGCCTAAATATACAATATGTAAGGAAATTGGGTTTGAATTTATTTAAATCTTTGAACGTTAATTATAAAAGACACGTTATCCTCTGTAAAATAGAGTTTAATATGTGGTGGAAGCTATACCAGTGTGAACGCAATAATCATTAAGAATGCAATAAACAGAACATGTATTATTCAGTGATCTGTGTACGTTTATATTACAATATAAAATCAGAATGAAGTATGAATTCTACAGTGAACCAAAATAACTTATTAACCAATAAAACGATAACTGCCAGTGAGTCTATTTGGAATCAACAGGACTAAAATGCAATTTCAAAATATATATAAGACACAATGATAATAATAAAGATTAGGAATTCACAAACTGCAATGAATATCAAATTTGAACAGCAATTAACTTTTTGGTATGGGATTTGCAGTTTATATTCTTTTAGCTTGACCACATAAATATCAATTCTATTCTTTAGGTACATGGTATGAGTACTTGACAGAGCTATAGTTTATTATTAAGGTTTTTTTTGTGGCAAACCGTGGATCACATTGATTTCAATATTTCTATTTATTTAATTGTAAATGATGAAGACTCGAATTTCTATAAACAAAAAAGGTCTAAATAAATCGTATATAAATCTGTTTTCTCATTCTTTTGTTTTCTTTTTCTCTTAACTGTCTGATCATATTGCTTACATTGTTCACATACAATAGAGACCTGAAGAAGCTCACAGTGGCCTGTAGATCAACTAAATGGGTACTCAATTTGTGAAAAATGTGTCCTCATTCCTCTTCCTACAGCTTGTTGACTGGCCGCCTGGTGCACCCCAGAGTTTCACCGGTCCCAGACACCCCCTGCCAGTCCTGCATCGCACTTGCCTCAGGCCCCTACTTCCACCCACCTTCACTGCGCTTATAATAACCCAGCCCAAGAGAGTGGCTCTCTCTGCACTTATCCCAGTATCCGCTGGCTGGGTACACTTGTTCCCCCCCTACCTGTTTACCTTCCAGGCACTTGCACGACCCAAATGTAACAAGCCTAATGATTGTCTGTCTGGTCTCCCTTGTCTTCTCCCCTTAATTGCACTGGTAAAATTGCAGAATCGCTGTCAGGCCTATTTGCTGTCCCTCAACTGATGAAAGTATTTCACACACTTACTCTGCTTGTGCAGACTTTTATCATCTCAGAAATTCAAGGGCTCTCAGCAACTGTTTTTCCCCCCCTTGTTCCCACCCTCCTTGAGCGCTTTGAAACACTCTTATGTGTATAGGCGCTATATAAATAAACAATACAATACAATACAACATGTTTTCCTTGAATCCAATTTGACACGTTTTGTTGAGATTTAAGATGAAATTGATTTTTCATATATGTCTGTAACCAAAGAAAAATAAATGTTTCTATGGCAAGGTTATGGTTATGTTTTTTTCTACTGCTAAATATTGCTTAGTGACATTTGTTTGTAGAGTATGAAATACATGTTCATTTTGTATGCAAAAGTGTAAACATTGTCTGTGCCTTATGTTCTTTTTCATTTGTTCAGACGCTAGCCGTTGTAGTTATTGGGCACTTTATTTTTGTGGCTTGTAAATGTAGACACGACTAGTACATAATAGAAGGATTTGTTGAATTTAAGCTCAACACATCCCCAATTATAACATGTTTCTTAAAAATAAGTACCTTTGTTTGCTTACTTGGAGGATTTCCATTGCCCGCTCTTCCACATGAACGTCACATGCCTCACTAGGAAGCCTGGAGGGGCAAGAACATTCAGTCTTTAGTCTACTAAACTCAACATACTTTGGGGAATCCTTTTAACCTCAGGCAGCATTCAAGGTCAGCCAACAGATATCAGCTCTGGTCATCAGCATCTACAAGGAAAAAGAAATACAACAAAGAACTTTAGAGTATCCTTATCGATGTTACTGATTTCATGTAAATTGAACTAATGTGGAATGTTGAGTGTAGCCAACTTCCATAGACTCCAATCTACTCTTGAACTAATCATTAGAAACATGCAGTGACGTTAACTGCCTCAAGCCTGGGACATCAGCCTTCTCTCCCAAAGACTAAGGGAAAGAGGCAGTTGAGGTTTGCCAGGAATAACTCAGCTAGTGTAGGTCAAAGTGCAGTGAGGGTGTGTCATTGTTGACTCTGGCCCCATCAAGCCTACTACCAGGTTTTGCTCTAACCAAAGGGGTAGTACAGGAAATTACAGAGGACCTTAGGTTTCTACTATCTGCTAAACCCTCTGCCATTCTCATTTCAGATCTTAAGTGGAGCCCGGAGTACAGTGCACAAAAGCTACCATACTCAAGGCCCATTCCGTGTGGTACAAGCCTCAACAAGATATGTATAGTCCATCCCAAGA
This sequence comes from Ambystoma mexicanum, assembly GCF_040938575.1. NCBI lineage: Eukaryota > Metazoa > Chordata > Amphibia > Caudata > Ambystomatidae > Ambystoma > Ambystoma mexicanum. Next base: position 376,440,910 of record NC_090933.1, read on the forward strand.
CTCCCCATGAGACCCCAGGGATCTTGTACAATCACATGGCAGCCCTATCCTCAGAACGCACGTGCAGACTTTCACCCAAAGTCCAACCCAGGCGGAGGGATTTCCATATTATATATGCACCCCCAACCCCACAAACACACAGTGGTTGCAAGTCAGTGAGTGTTTTTATTTTAGAGGAGGAGTTTAGAAAACATCAGTGGGGTTTAGAGAGAGAAGACACGCAGAGCCACGAAAGCAAAGATTGAAGTGGCTCTTGAGGAGAAACTGGAGCTGGAGCCAGAAGCTACACGATTAGTGGCGAGCAGAGAGAGTGTATGATGGCTATTGGAGGAAATACTAGAGATCAGAGGGTAAGAGAGGGAGAACATTGGTTCGATCAGAGAAAGGGTTGGGCATGGGAGGAACGTTGGTAAGAACAGAGGTTGAGGTGGTAGTGGAAAGAAAGTTGGTGAGACGAGAGGGGGAGAGGCTGGTAGGACGGACATTGGTGAGATGGAAGGGGGGCAGAAGGACAGTTGTTGAGACCATAGAAAGAAGTGGAAGGAGACCAAACAGAAATTCACATGATATGAGAGGAGGGTAGTTGAGGCCAGAGGGTGATACACAGGTGGTAGAGTTTGGACAGGAGAAGGAAATGGGTGATAGTGAAAAGTACCATGAGCAGGAGATTTGGAGTAGAGATGAGACAGGAGGGGGAACACTCATGGAAGAGGATGTTGGGAATACAATGGTGATAGGCGGTAGACCATTTAAAGAGGAGAAGGCTGGGGAAATTGAACATCTGGGATGGTGAGACCATATTGAGGAATACCTTTGGAATAGCAAGGAGAATGGTGGTGATATGACATGATATGATATGGCATTTATAATGCACCTGTACACAAGTGTTTGTTAGGCGTGAGATAAATACCAATGTGATACTTGGTGATAAATACCAAGAGGAAGAAGGGAGCATAAACAGACAGTTAGTCAAGAGGAAGGCAAGAAAAGGTCCAGGAGGAAGGAGGTGACGTTTAGTGAGGAGATTGGAGCAAAGGAAAAGTATTACTGGAGAGACATTCAAGGGAAAGGAAAAGAGTGAGACACCAGATAAAGACTGATATCTGATGGAAGAGTCTGGATGAAGAAAGGCAGTGGACAGAGAGAGGTATTATGTAGAGTTGCACAAGCAGAGAGGTGTGTTTGTAGAGAAGAAACATAGAGGGCAGAGGTTAGCGAGATAAAGCAAGTAGGTTCCAGTGTCCGGGTAGGCCCATGGAACTTGGCAGAGGCAGGAGAGGGAATGAACACGGTAGGGAGCGCAGAAGAGTCCCAGTGAGGAGAAGGGGAATGTAGAAAGGAAATACCTCAGCATAGACCATGATAGGTGAGGGATCCCTTATTCGTGGCTCTACCAACCACCAATAGTTCAGATCTGACAAGCCTAGGTTGCCAGAGTTAAACATTGACCTGCAGGAGACGTTCCAACTATAATTCTCCTTTCTGGAAGAAGCACAAGAGACTCTACAGGGCAAGGATGGAACTGGCTGGAGAAACTGGAAGGCTGCAGGAAACAATGGCATCTTGGTATATGACTTTTCATTTAGTTATTGGACTTTCTTTTGGTGCACCAATTTGACTGGGCTTGAGATTCCATTAGTCAACATTATAATAGTGTCACTCTATCTTAAGGAAGGGGGACCTGAACTGAGAGACTAGCTAGCAAAACCTTCCCCAGAAGAAGGCAACGTAGTGGGTGGATGCCCCCAGGATTTAAGATTCTTAAACCCATGCTCATTATCAATTGACCCACTTTAAGCCCACAATGTGACGATTCACAGGATCTCGTCACTTCTCCCCTTCCTTGTGACTCTAGAGAGGTGACCCACTATGCAAAATTCCCCATACTGGTGGTTTAAAGCAGGACCTCACAGGGAGTGACTCCCCTCCTGGGGATTGAGACTTGAAGAAAAAAAAGGACCCTCTGCCTACGCTGGTACGGGCCCAACACTTCTTCATACAAACCATGAAAGGTACAATGAAAAATATTCACATCTTCAGAACCTGGGAAGTTCGAACTGAGGCAGAGAAAGCAGTAGAAGGATGATGAGCCCCCTGTATTTGGACAGATGCTTGGGACCTGGAGAAGAAACAAACACTGAGGAAACAGGATCTCCACATGGGTGCCAGAAGAACACCTGGAGGTGGTGGCATGACCCAGAGAGGTTGGACTCTGTGGACTGTGTGATCCTAACAACACCAAGACCGAACCAGGACGGACTCTATGGAGCTGCAAGCTGAAGGAGGAAGGAACAGAAGCCCATGCAGGAGTTGTCAGTCCAGTCAGACAAATCTGATCTTGCAAGAACAACCTGTGACGCCAGACCAGTACAAGAGAGGTAACAGGAGTGGCAGGAGATCCGGGTGGGGAAAGAGGCGAAAATCAAATGAAGAGAACCAAGGAACCAATACTACTTGTCCTAGTATAAGTGAATGTTAGAAAGCTAATGAAGACTATCAAGGGACCAATAATACCTGTCCCAGTATAACTTCATTTTGGAAAGCTAATGAAGAATATCAGGGAACCAATCATACATGTCCCAGTTTAAGGGAATTAGGAAAAGCTAATAGTATCAGGGGTCCAATCACACTCGTCCCAGTAAAACTGAAGGTTGGCAAGCTAGTGAACACTACCAAAAAACCATCACACTCCTCCCAGTATAAGGCAAGATTGGAAAGAGAGGGGAAAACACCTAGGAGACAGTTATGTTTTGTTAAAGCTAAAGGAAAGTTGGATAGAAAGAAAGTAGTGGAAAGGGGGCAATCATGCCTGTATAACAGCAGGACTGTTGGTGAAACACATACATTGGGCAATGGGAGTATGCTGGGCATACCAGAAGTTGGGGAACAACACAGAGACATTACTAGACTTGGAGGAAAGGAAAGCCCAGAGTCTTTGGTCATCGAAACAAGGAGCTGTACCAATAGTAGAAACGGGGAAGCCTTGGAAGGACAAGAGCCCCTTTGAAGAACGAAATCAACTTATTCAGAATTTCATCAGCAGCCATCCCAAGAGAGACTTGTTGAGGCTATAGAAGCCTGCCAATGAGAAGGGCCCATGAGAAGGGACTCATTTCTTTTTGAATAGTGGTAGGGCAGAGTAGGGTAGTTTTGGATGGAGGACAGACTTTTACTTTGGACAATCTCACTGACGACAAGCACCCTAGTTAGTTTTGTGTTAGGTAGGGCAAACACCTTACTTTTAGGGATAGATAGGCTGCCTTACTTATTATTTAATTAAATATACTTGTGAAAATGCCACCAGTTACTCTGTATCCTTCTTCTGACCTACCACATATGATGTCAGAGGTGGGATTGTGCTGAGCTGACAAAAGTTGGGTTACCCTAAAATTTGGTAAACATACTCCTAGAGCATTGGCCCCTACTGTGGCTACTAAAGTGTCAATCATTCTGACCTCCATAGTAGTGCTGAGGTCACAATTGAAGTGGGAGACCAGCAGTTAGTCCCCACTGGACTCATTCTGCCACCTCCCCAAAAATCATATGTAAGACTTGCTTCTAATTCATGGTTGGCATGGGAATATGGTCTTGATGTCATGGCCGGCGTAATAGACCCCGGTAATAGAGATGACCTAAAAATACTAATACATATGCATGCTAAGCAGGCCTACCATGTAAAAATAAGAGAAGAGATTGCCCAAGGGATACTTTCAAATGCCATTTTCTCCATTCCAAAAGAAGTCCCAGAACACGACGTTACGGAAAGGGGTACCTTAGGATTTGGAGAGGCAGATCAACCTCTCCTGATTATTGAGATACCATGTTCCAGAATTGGAATTACATTATTGATGCACTTGAGCCTTCCAAGCTGGAGAACAAATAGCTATTAGTCACAGTTGACTATGCAAGCCGATATCCATTGCGCTTAGAAACAATAAAACCCAGCAGATTGTTAAGCATTTCATCTCCTTCTTATCTCAGATGGGATATTCCCAGGAGATTTTAACAGATCAGGGAGGTACTCTGTCAGGGCAGAGGTGAAGGAGATACTACAAATAAAGACGCTCCGGACATCAGTTCATCATCCCAAATGGACTGGTTGGTAGAACGCTTCAACCAGACCCTAAAGAAATTCTTTTAAAAACTGGTTGAAGTCAACAGAAAGAACTGGGACATGATGATTCCATGGGTGCTTTTTTTAGTAAGCAAATCACCTCAGGCCTCCTTGATATTCTCACCCTTTGAACTTTTATATGGTCGAGAACCAAGAAACTTCCTAGATATGCTTTGAGAAACCTGGGAATAGAGGGAAGAGTCAGTTATACACATCTCTACAACTTCTCAATCACTCAAAGAACAGACAGCAATAGTACGAGAGGTGGTAACCAAACATTTAGATCTGGGCAAGGAAAAAGCAAAAGACCCAATACGATAGGAAAGCTATTCACTGCTCCTTCTATATAGGTCAAAAAGTATTGGTGTTGTTATCTACATCTGAGCAATAGATGCTCTCCAAATGGTTCGGACCATATGAGATAATTGACCAGAAAGGCCCTTATTTGTATGTGGTCGACCAACCAGACCATAGGCAGAAAACCCAGCTTTATCATATTAATATGTTAAAGGAATGGTGGATGGGCCCCACAAAAAGCACCTCTTTAACTATGGCTACTCCTTTAACCCGAGAAAGTAATACAGGAAAACTCATCCCTTCCGAGTTAAGTCAAAAACTATAAAAAGATGTTCATAAGTTCCTGGACGTCTTTACTGACAAGCCCGGAACAGTTCAACACCTTATGCATAACATCAGAACTCCCCCTGGGAGCTGAAACCTTATTGTATCCCAGAAGCCCGAAAAGGAACAATCCTCCAGCAAGTGGAAAGCATGTTGGAGGGCAACATAATCGAACCCTACGAAATCCAGTGGTCCTCGCCAATAGTCCATGTTGCAAAACCAGATCACTCATGGAGATTCTGTATTGATTTTTGAAAATTAAATTCCATCTCCTAGTTTGACAATTATCCTATCCCTAGGATAGATGATTTAATTGTCAAACTGGGAATATATCTCCACAATTGATCTTAGAAAGGGATTTGGTTGGTTCCGCTAAACACTTTGGATCATAAAAAAAACTGCAGTTTCCACTCCCTGGGGGGTTGTTTCAATTGGAGGTACTCCCTTTCAGACTGCACAGTGCCCCCACCCCCTTCCAATGTTTCATGTACAAGGTATTGTGTCCCTTTTCCCATTTTTGTGGTGCATACCTTGATGGTATTCTAATACATAGTGAAACGTGGGAGGACCATTTTGGGCATATATCTGAGAACAAAGGGGCCCTGAGTAAGGATGGTTTCACTGCCAATCCTATGAAATGTCACCTGGACCAGTCAGCCATTAAGTTCCTAGGATTTCTCACAGGTAATGATTTGGTGCATCCTCAGGAAGAGAAGGTAAAAGCCTAAAATGGACTCCAGCCCCAAAAATAAAAAAGGGAACTCTGCACCTTTTTAGGCCTGGCTGGCTATTATCATAGGTTTATTCCTAATTATTCCACCATTACTACGTGTCTCACAGATAGGCTTAAACATGCAGAGCCACAAAAACTGAAGTAGGGAAAGCAGGATCAAGATAGCTTTTATATGCTGAAACATATTCTATGTAGCAAGCCCGTCCTCAAGTCTCACATTTCAACAAGGACTTTGTCCTGCAAACACATGCGTCCAAAGTTGGTATTGGAGCCATGCTCTCACAGGAATATGAGGGAGTGGAACATCCGGTCTGTACATGAGCAGGAAACTCTTCCCTTGAGAACAAAACTATTCCACGATTGAGTTAGAGGCCCTTGCTATCAAGTGGGCAGCGACATATTTAAAGTATTATCAGATGGGACGAAGTTTAAAATGAGTGTCTGATCATTCTTCTCTGGCCTGGCTAAGCCTTAAAAGGGTCACCAAGACCAGGATAATGCAGTGGTTCCTTGATCTTCACCACTGCATTACACAGGAAGGGAAAGGAACAAAGGAATGTTGATTTCCTTAGGTTTACCATAATTGAACAAAGGGAAGGCAGGCTCATTAGCGAAAGGGTATGTGATGATTCACAGGAACTCGTCACTTCTCTCCAGAGGGGAGTCATTTCATGTGAATCTAGGGAGATGAGCCCACTACACAACATTCCCCTTAGGCTGGTGGAAAGTGGGACTTCACAGGGAGAGTCTCCCCTCTTTGGGATAAGAACTCCGGTTCCATCCAGAAACACCTTATGACCTTTTCCATGGAGATAACTAGAACATCAAAGAATGAAAACCTTCCATGTAAACCAGTCACTATTTCCTACTGCAATATTATCAATAACCATCCTTGAGCTACCACCCATACTATGAAAAAGAACATTAGGAGTACCATGAAGAGCCATCAGTGGTTGGCAGCTGACCACACTGAGATGAAGGAGATAGAATGAAGCATAATGAATATGTCCTAGAAATAAACAAAGGACTGTCTGCCTATGCTGGGGAAGGAAAGGACCAAGGAAAGACTTTCTCATTGTCAAAGCCTGGGATGTTTGAACGGAGGCAGAGAAAACAGTAGAAGGATGCAGACCAGTCTGTTATCAGACAGACGTTCAGAACCTGGAGAAGAAAGAAGCACATAGGAGTCAGGAGCTCGACTCAGGTGCCGGAAGAAGACCGGGAGGCAGGGGTGTTACCCAGAGAGGTTGGACCATGTAGTCCTCTAATGATACAGAGACTCTACCAGCAGCAGAGCCGCAACCTGAAGGAGGAAGGAATGAAATAAGTATAAGTGAATGTGGTTTGGTGGGGGAGCAGCGATGTGGGGCTGCTCAGAGCATGAGTGGCATTTGTGGTGCTAGCCTGAAGAATTTGATGACGCAAGATGAATGGGTTCGGAGACAGACGCAGAAGTATTAATTGTGACAAAGTATTGTTGGGGAGCAGTGTTAAAAGGAGAACGGGTGAGCGAGAATTGAAATATAGTTTGGTAAGTATTGGTAAGTTGTATTGTGAAGAATTATTATGGGAGACACACCAATAATCCATTGGGGCCAAACTTGATTACTGTAATGCCCTTTTCCTGGGAACATCCGCTAAATACATCAACAGGTTACAAGTCACGCAAAACAATGCCCTCAGAGCTGCAGTGAGCATCCCTAAAAGGGAACATCTCTCATAGGTGAGAAGAGACGTGCACTGGCTGCCAGTCAAAGAGCGCATTCTATTTAAAACCTTGGTGTTAGGCAGAATCATATGCAGTACCTTTTGGGAACACCACACACAATTAAGACTACAAGTGACAGTACAAATTCACCTTTGGTACAAGCCTGTACTACACAGTAAAGTGGTAGCGATGGCTGAGCAGCCAGACATATCTCAAGAGTAAAGTGAGCAGTATCAGAAGTTACACAAAGGACAGTAATTACTATGGTTCAAGCAAACACTGACTCAAGGTTTCTGAGTAAAATAATATACATTTATTTACACATCATTTGTAAAACAGAACACTAAAGTAAAGCAGCAGAAAATCACAATCTTAATATAATACACAACACCCAATGAATTCTGGACATGTTAAGCTCAAAATGAAGTGTGAGCAAAATGGCACTCCAGCAATTTAAAAGGGAGGGAAAGACAAGGTTATTCACAATTAAGCATCACCAACAAGTAAGTAGGCAGGGCAATCTAGAAAAGGCTTACTACAATAGGATTCAATTCAATAGGCCTGGGGCAATGTTTATGGTTCAGAGTCTTTGCAGAGGATCACGCAGTTCAGAGTAGTTTGCGGTTAAGTCTTTGCCAAGAGTTCGAAATTAAGTTGGTTGGAAGAAAAGTTACTTAAAAGAGTAGAGAAGGACAAGCCCTTGGATTGGCGAAAGATTTAAAACACTTTCACCACGGTCAGACGGAATGAACGACCGGGTTTGAACAGTACCTTAATAGAAGAAGAATGATTTGATCCTAAAATAATGAATTCTGCTTTTAACGGAATTCTATACGCAGACGATTTAGTACTAATGGATCTTACACCCATTGGCTTACAACGAAAACTTCATGTGTTGGAACAATATGTTCAAGTCAATGGGCTCCACATAAATCCAAGTAAGGATCTCGTTTTAACACTTCAAAATCTTGCCAAAAGCACATCCAAGAAATTCAACTGGTACCTTGACGGTGAACCACTGCACCAGGTAAAACAAGTAAAATATCTGGGTATGTGGTTGAACTCAAACATAAATGATCAAATTTGGGTTGAGAAAACAAAATCTAAATGTCATCAACTAAGTGCTCAAGCTATGGCTTTAGATAAAAAATATGGCAAGTTCTCATTGGGTCCCACTCTAAAGTTTTACAAACAAAAAGCAGTGCCAGCTTTAATCTATGGTGCAGAAACTGCCTTTGGTTGCCCCTCCAGTTTGTGGGATAGCCTTGAAAACATCTTTTGGGGCAGAATCTTGAAAGTTGCTAGAGGAATACCGGCAGCAGTATTAAGATATGAATTGGGGTTAATCTCTGTAAATGCAAAGGTTACATGGAACACTCTGTCAATCCTTCACAAGATAATCCTGCCAAATGGTGCACCGCAAATGAAAATTTTGCATGATTTGTCTGATAAAAAATCAAATACAGTTTTTTCAGCCTGGATAAACCAATGTCATCAGATCCTAACGGACATAAATAGTGATGTACTCACTTTGAAAGAAAATCCAGATGCCGTAAAGAAAAACGGTGGGAAACTGATTGGATCATCATAAACAGAGCGAAATACTCACTCTTGAAGAATGTCCCCTTTGAAGGAAAAGCCTACAATTCAATCTACAAATATCTTGAAAAATGCCCAGACAAACAAAAAAGAATTTTACTAATGAAATTTAGGCTAAATCAGTTTAAGACCAAAGAAGTAATTATGAGATGGTCCAAATATGAGAAGATGAATCCAAAATGTAGATTTTGTGACCATTTCGAAGAAAACATCAAACATCTGTTTCTTACCTGTAAAGCCTTCTCCACAATAAGAATGTTTCAGAGACATCAATAATAAACTAACATATTCTCTAACATTTCTCCTTAAAAACATTGATGAAGAATTAACCAAATCGGAAGAAAAATGGACTTAAATATAGGTCTGCGATTTGTGGTGTACTTTGCCGAATTCAGTGTTCATAATTGTTTACATTTGTTTGGGCTGTTTTCTATTCGCTAATAGCGATATTTATAGATATGAACAGTTAAATGTAATGTCATCTTTTTTAAAGGTTTGATTAAACCAATAAAAAAAAAAGAATGCTGTAGCTGAGGTAGAAGTTCTTGGCAGATCCTGCAGGCTCACGGTTCCTGAAGCGACTGTCAGACTGACACGAAGGAGGAAGACTGGAGGGTCCTGCACTGCCCAGGGAAGAAACCAGCAGCAGAGCAAAGCAACAAATAAAAGGTGCGCTCCTTAAAACTCATGCAGGATCTGGTCCTCCTAGCTATCCCGTTCACTGTAGCTGTGCACAGCAAATTCGACCAGTGGAGGGAGGCCTGGCTCGGAGTTTGGCGAACTGGTTGGTCCCACCAGCTCAAGGGAAGAAGATTCCTTGCAGATCTTCTCTGTTGTCGAAGTTTGGAGATTCGCACCCGCAGCAGAATTCACCGGGAAGTTCAGTCATGGTAGTGATCCTCTTCCTTCAGCTTCTCTTTGGTTCTCTCGATCCAGTGGTGACTCTGCCTTCCAAGACCCAGAGACCTGCTTTTTATGCAGTTTTCCCCCATTCACACAGCCTGGCTGTCAATCACACAGCAGTGTGGCTGTCCTGGCGGGACAGTCATCTAGCCAATCAAACAGGAGTGTGACTTGGGACTCCAAGGAGACCCTGTGCAGGGGCCTAAAACCCCTCCCTCACATTCAACCCATCCAGACACTCAGGCGCCTAAGGAGGGCTTCTGAGCAGAAGCTCACCAAAGGACGGTGAACAAAGGAACCAAACCTGGTTTGGCACGCAGAGTAAAACACGAAAAAGACCTTTACAAAAAGAAATGGCAAATAAACCCAGCCGGAACCAAATAAAAGTAAATGGGGTCCACCAGATTAAAGTTCGAGGCTACTGACTTAGCATAAAACAGCACCAATCCTTTTTACATTGACCGCGGTAGGAAAAATATGGTAGATACCACTGCCAACAGCCAAATCTTAAATAAAGGGGAACGAAATAAGGTTCCATGAGAAATAGACAAGAAGGGATGACTATTAACCCTTTCCAGTACTCTATGGAAGATAGTTTGTACTAGGTCTGTGGATTTAAAAAGACTAATAAGTCAATGGCAACTTCACATGTTCTGGGAGACAGTAGTCAGTCCCAGAAAATGGAGTTTAAAGTGGGAAGTTTGAAAAAGACAACCCTGTGTCACTCCACTAAAGGTGCTGTGTGAAACACAGTAAAAAAGATGATGCCTATTGTGTAGGTGAAGCTCCACAGTCTATGGACACAAAATTGTAAAACACACAGCAAAACACATGTAAGAGTGGGAAAAAATGCTCACACTCTTGCCAGGTGAAAAAAATAAATCCTAGAAATCCAGCAAAGCTGCTGATGGACTCAGTAGGTAAGGGAAATGAGCCATTCTGGAGAATTCTCCCCAACGCTTGGCCATTCCACACAAGTGCCTCTCCCGCACTAGCCCCCACAACCTCCCGCCCACCTATCTGAAAAAATTGCTCCGGTCACCTCCACCAGACCCATTCGAGCGCACAACTTCAACAAGATTTTTATCCCCACTTTCAAAAGAGCTAAAACGGGAGGTTCCAGCTTCCAACATCTAGCACCCAAAAACTGGAATGCCATGCCCAAATCTCTTGGAAAGGAAGCATCATACACCTTGTTCCGTGAAGCTCTTAAAACCAGACGCTTCAACTAATTATTGTGCGTTAGACGTCGGGTACTCCTCAGGAACCGTAGTTAGTTTAGCTCTAAATATTTTCTGAGCAACTGATCAGGTCCCCCTGTAACCAAGGAGTGCCCTTCACAAGTCTACTGTCAATGTAATTCTAATGTTTTGCTCACCACTTCTCCTCCCTTCACTGACATTTTTCTCCACTGTATAAGCCACTAAGGTCTAGTTCCACTGTAACCAAGGAATGCCTGTCTAACCCCACCATGCAACTTGCAGCTCCCTCTGTATGTATTTGTCTGCATTGTCTTATTCTGTACTCTCGCAACTAAGTAAGCCTACTGTAACAGTGCCACGATGCCCAAGGGCTGTTTTGCACTTTATAAATGTAAATAAATAAAATTAAAAATGAGGGTGGTCGGTAATATTTGTAGGTTTGGGGTAATCTGGTTGCTGTCTCTGTGATGTAGGGACACCCAATTAAGAATTGACAAGGGACACATGAACCAGGATGACTATTCCCATTTTTTGTTATTTTATATTTGTGGCATTTTATCAGCTGTGGCTAAGGTTTTAGAATTTAAACATCTTATGGCTAAACACTGATTTTTCCCTTTTTTGCTCCGTAATGTAGAAATACTAAGGTTTTGAGTACGCATGCAAAAAGGGAACACAGAACTGATAAAACATCACTGGGACGAGGAAGTATAGGGTGGAGGTAAAATACTCTTTTGAAGAAGAAACGTTTAAAGTTGAGTACCTAGTATGGCGCCTGGGTGTGCTGATATAACAGGAAATAAGTATATTAACTGTGTGTTGTGGATACTCCTTGCCAGAGCAGGAAGCTGGCTGTGAAGAGACACTACAAAACAGGGGTGGAGTTAAGGTCTTGAATGGGATTTGTATTGATAGAAAATTACAGTGATGAACGGTAGCGCTTCACTCTGTGATAATGTCGCTTTAAGGGTGTGTCATGACTGGGTCATGACTGGCTCCCAATCAAAGGAGCCTCCGCCGGCACGTGCGTTGTAATGACGGCAGACTCCATGAATAGCACTTCTGTATCGTATCTCATTTAATGGGCCCGCAGGCTGATGCCATGTGATCACGGTTATGCAACCCTGGCCTGCAGGCTGATGCCATGTGATCACGGTAGTATTGCCGCCCCCAATGATCTGGGTTATCCCAGATCAGTGTGTGTGACCTGGTTTCCCCCAGGCCACTGTCCAGCCATGTGCTCATAGGTGCACTGGAAAGCCTGGGTGCCCCCGTCAACTGTCTCCCGCCATGTGACCATGGCTCAGTGACCTATGTGCGTGCCCACAGCCTGGATCTGGGTGCCCCGTGTGACTAGGAGCCAGCCACAAACAATGGCCTGTGATGCGGGTGCGGCCACCGACTGCCTGGTGTGCCCTGCTGAGTGTCCAATCTGTGTTCCAAGTTTCTTTTTGATGGTTGGAGGGAGAAGCGCTGTTGGTGCAGTCTCCCACACCCCAGTTTCACTGCAGTCAGCAATGGGAATATGCTCAGTGACAAAGAAAATCAATAGTGGAAGTGAGATTGCCCCTGGGGTTCCTGGGCCAACAAAGTGGTGAACTGCATGTGCTCCATAATCGGAGTTTGGAAAAGGGCCTGCTGCTGCGCATGAACCTGGGCAGTACCAGCAGTGAATGTTGGTTTGAAAGTAAAAGAAAGGTGCTGCATTGTGCCCCGTGAATGGAGTTGAAAGAACAGTGGTGCGACCGCGCACAAGGCAATAGCGTCCCAAATACAGTGACTGCCGGCTCTGTCCTGCTGACGCTCCTCCGCCAGTGTGCCCGGTGCCAAATGGGCAGTGAATATTAAAATTCCCCGTGATCGGAGCTTGAAAAACAAAACAATACTAAATAAAAGGAAAAAAGGAAAACGAGTTACAGGGCTCCCTCTGTTAATTGCCTGCACTCTGCTGTGCCGGCGCTCTCCTTGGTGCTCCCAGGCCAGTGGATGGTGACTTTTGCTGTGGTCCATGTTCGGAGCTTAAGCAAAGAACGCTGCAAGGGTACTGCTCTTTTGTGCGATATGGAAACGAAGCTAAAAGAAAAAAAGGAAAAAGAAGAGGCTAATCCTGTGTGCTCCATAATAAGAGTAGAGAGTTCAAAGTGTGCATGCTTGCACTCACTGGGAGAGACGACCAAGCCCCAGCCACCCCGCTACAAGGATATGACTCCTGCCTGGGGGAGCGCATACATGGTGCCGCCCAGACACCACCCGTGTCTCGTGATTGCCTGCCTCACCATAAGGACTGCAGCCGATGTGGCCCCCGGTGTACTCGGGTGCGGATTTGCCCATTTAGCAAATGTGCTCAAAACTATCTGGTACTAATAAGAGCAGGTGGTCACCCAACCCCATGACTGGGCCTATTCTTGTGGTCATGATACCCCAGCGCGTGTCAGGAGCGGGTCATACCCCATGCTCCGCACAGAACATGGTGTGTGCGATGTAAAGCTGTTGTCCTGCATTGCCCGGACTGCTTAAAGTGGACTCAGTGATGATGCATTTGATGCTGGGAGCCGGCATTTTACTAATATGCTCAAAGTAGTCCCAGTAATTGTGTGTCTCTGAATCTGCGATCCTGCACATTATCAGCATTCTATCTCTGGGCCCGTTATTGTATGTGGGAGTTCCCACCTCCCCTGTCTATTAAAGGTTCCCTTATTGACTGTTTGCCCGGTCAAAATGTGTCTATAAGGGTATGCGAGTAACAGAATAATTTGTAAAGCACTTGCTTGAAACTGTACCTAATGTGGTATCATGTCGTTGCCTTAACGTTTTACCCTTGGAATGTGATGTTGTTCCTGGGCTAGAGGAAACTGCGACTGTGAAATTGGGTATCATAGCACCTATCCATTATTTTGTTTGTTGTGAAATCTGAGGAGTCTCCAATGGCAATGTCTCCTTTAAGAGTGTGTTGTGACTGTGTCATGACTGGCAGCCAATAAAAGAGCCTCAGCTGGCACGTGCGTTAGAACAGAGGTAGACTCCATGAATGGCACTCCGGTCTCGTGTCCCATTTAATGGGCCTGCAGACTGACGCTGTGTGATCACGGTACTGCAACCCTGGCCTGCAGGTTGATGCTGTGGGATCACAGTACTGCAACCCTGGCCTGCAGGTTGATGATGTGTGATCACAGTACTGCAACCCTGGCCTGCAGGTTGATGATGTGGGATCACAGTACTGCAACCCTGGCCTGCAGGTTGATGCTGTGGGATCACAGTACTGCAACCCTGGCCTGCAGGTTGATGATGTGTGATCACAGTACTGCAACCCTGGCCTGCAGGTTGATGCTGTGGGATCACAGTACTGCAACCCTGGCCTGCAGGTTGATGATGTGTGATCACAGTACTGCAACACTGGCCTGCAGGTTGATGCTGTGGGATCACGGTACTGCAACCCTGGCCTGCAGGTTGATGCTGTGGGATCACGGTACTGCAACCCTGGCCTGCAGACTGACGCTGTGTGATCACGGTACTGCAACCCTGGCCTGCAGGTTGATGCTGTGGGATCACAGTACTGCAACCCTGGCCTGCAGGTTGATGCTGTGTGATCACAGTACTGCAACCCTGGCCTGCAGGTTGATGATGTGTGATCACAGTACTGCAACCCTGGCCTGCAGGTTGATGCTGTGGGATCACAGTACTGCAACCCTGGCCTGCAGGTTGATGCTGTGGGATCACAGTACTGCAACCCTGGCCTGCAGGTTGATGATGTGTGATCACAGTACTGCAACACTGGCCTGCAGGTTGATGCTGTGGGATCACAGTACTGCAACCCTGGCCTGCAGGTTGATGCTGTGGGATCACGGTACTGCAACCCTGGCCTGCAGACTGACGCTGTGTGATCACGGTACTGCAACCCTGGCCTGCAGGTTGATGCTGTGGGATCACAGTACTGCAACCCTGGCCTGCAGGTTGATGCTGTGGGATCACAGTACTGCAACCCTGGCCTGCAGGTTGATGCTGTGGGATCACAGTACTGCAACCCTGGCCTGCAGGTTGATGCTGTGGGATCACAGTACTGCAACCCTGGCCTGCAGACTGACGCTGTGTGATCACAGTACTGCAACACTGGCCTGCAGGTTGATGCTGTGTGATCCCGGTGCTGCAGCCCACACTGATCTGGGTGATCCCAGATCAGTGCGTGTGAAATGGGTGCCCACAGGCCCCTGAACAGCGGTGTGCTCATGGCTGCAGTGGAAATCCCAGGTGCCCCAGCAACTGTCTCCCACTGTGCGACCACAGCACAGTAACCTTATGCTGCATTCCTCAGCCTGAATCTGGATGGTCCAGGTGAACACGAGCCAGCTACACAACACACTGTATTGTGCAGTGATGTGTCATTAAGAGACTGGTTCATTCTGTGTCTCTATTTCGATAAGGCAACGGATGCTGGCAAAAGGCAACGGATGCTTGAAACGAGGAACGGAAGAACATTATAGTGTGTCCAGGCGGCATTGCAAAATGCTGCAACTCTAGCGAAGAGAAGTGCATTTTCGCTGCAATAAGGTAAGGGTGTGTTTTGGTTTTTGAATGACCCTCCTTTCGATGCATTTTAATGCAAGCATGTTTGCATGATGAAAAAACGAATTGAGGGCTCTTGTGACGCTCATTAAGGTAATTCTAATGAAATTGATTGCTCAAGGGTTGTGCAGTGTTTGTAAAGAGGAGCACCTATGACTGTATGTATGCTTGTATTTTTTCTGCCGCCTGACCCGGTGTTTACATTCGATGAAAGAAACGCACTGCATGAAGGTTTAATTTGGAATAGATTGTCCAACAAGGCTATCAATAATAGAGTGAGTATTTGGAAGCAATAATATCCTGAACTCGGGGTCATTACAGCATCCGGTAATGCCCCAGGGCCATAGTTACAAGTCCTTAACAAAACCCCGGGGCATTACCAGATGTAATGCCCCCCCCCAGCAGAGTGTGTATTGCTATTAGTATCCTGGCACCTTGTACTAGCATATTAAAGGTGTTTAAGATATAAAACGACAGAAAAAAGAAGGCTGCCCTGAATCGGGGAAAAGGGACTTTGTGCAGTCCCTTTTCCCTTTCCTTGTCGGCCATTCAGATGTCAGAGTTGCGCCAGCAACACTACAGTTCCCGGTGTCGGCAACCATCAAGGAAGTTGAAGGCAAGTGGGGCGGGAGTGGGATGGGCCGAAATGTGTGAAAAAGGTATGTCGGTGTGGAGGGATGGCACGCAGGTGCATAGGGGAAGTACACCTGCCTGGCAAGCCAGAGAGGGAAGGTGGCAGCCTCCCACTCTGAGCCTCCTCATTGGCAGGGAGGCTGCCACATCCCCCTCTCTCGGGTACTAATGGTGTCTAAGCGGCTTCGGGGGAAATAATTCTCTCTCAGTGGAGCTTTGACACAAATATAATGGGAATTAAAGACCATGTATTTACTGTAGCAGGTGGCGCTTTGAATTGGACAAGGCAGTAGTCTGTCATGAAAATTAAGTGGCATGAACAAGAAACCTAGTGAATAAATATATCTTTACCACAATGAGGTGTTTTAAATATTAGTAGAAATTGACACTGTACACCACAATTGGGTGCTTAATAAAATAGGTAGTAAATGTTGAATGTTACAGCCAGTTTTCCCCTGATGAATTTCCCAGATATATGTTTTTTAAAATTTGGTGTGTGGAAAGAAACGTGTAGGGGTAGGCGTGAGTGCGCTTTTAGGATGCACTTGTTTTGAGAACATAAATGGGCCAATTTGGGTAGTGCAAGAGTGAATTTTGCTATGTAAAGAGGTGACACCAATAATTGATTTCTATCAAACAACGTGACGATTATGTAAATATAGGTTTTTTCTTATGCATTTGTGTATAAATGAATACAAATATGAAAACAAATTTTAAAAAATGAAGGCTTCAGATGTCACGTGTGCAGTATTGTTCTAAGGGCTCTTGAGTATTGTGGTGTGTTGTGTTGTTGCCATAGGGCGACCCTTTGGATGAAACACCCTCGGTTCTCTCCTTAAGGTTGAAAAGAAAAACTAGTTTTCCACTTACTGGTTGATAAGATTCCAGCTACCTTTCTCAACCATCCACAGTCCTTTGTAGGTTTTTTAAATAAATTCTCATAATTTAGTTTATAATATTTTTAATGTGGTTAGCCAATTAATCAATTAATAATTTTAAAATGTTTGACGCATTTAATGAAGTGAAAAGTAATTTTATGATTACACTCAATTTGAACTGCTCATCGACATCTGTCATTCCCTAGAAAAGTTTGTGTTATTTCTGACTCATAGGGGTCAATGGATTTGCTTCCACCGCCAATATTCTGACAGTACATGGATGCCAATCTTTCTAATGTCATAGACCTTTCAAGTTGTTGAAGTGAAATGTTCACACCATTAGCACCTTGTACTTCTCTGGGTTTGCGTCAGGTACAGAGAATCACTTTTCTAGTTAAAATAGCGGCCTCATGTTCATTGCTCAATTAAAAAAAGCCTTGTTCAGCTACAGTTTAATTTTCAAGTAGTTGGTGAGTTATCATGTGGTCGCTATACACTCTCATCTCAAAAGAACAGCCATACCTATTATACAGTTATAAATCCAAGCATAAGTGCATAGAAGGAGTGCCATTTGGCAGAAATTAGCATGAATAATTTCTAGTTTCTATGAATGTAAAAGGCTTTAATTTACTACTGCTATAGGTATATCAGTGGTGGCTTGCCCATTAGGGCACCTGGGTTGACGCCCCCCCATCTTTACGTCAGAAATGAGAGCAACAAAGTTTATGAGCAGCACCAGGCAGGTGACCTAACATGGCCTGCCCAGTCATGGATATTGTCTCAATGTTCTGCTGGTTTACAATGGAGAACCTTCTCCATTGCTCATTGTGGTGTCCTAGTGCATGCAGCATGTGTTTAATTAGTCAGGAAAAGTGATAGTCAGCAGGTTGTGCCAAGTTTACAGCCCCCCAATATCACAGAGGAACATTGGCACCACGGTATATCGCATCACACAGCTGGTGGTCTGCGCAGGCTGCTGGGTTACACCATTCTGTGGGATTCTCATTGTGGACAGGGCTGGCTTTAAAACCCTGCCCAGTAAAGGAGGGACCTAGAACAGTGAATGCATGTGCAGAGCAGCCTTCCAATAGCGAGATCAAAGTTGCATTGACACGAGTGGATTATTTTGGTTATATGTGTGTGCAGTAGAACATGTGCATATATGTAGTTGTGTGTGTGTGTGAGTGTGTGTGTTTGTGAGTGTAAATGTGTACAGTGCTTTGGCAATTGCCAAATCGAATGTCATGTGATGCCATCCTTGCCCTCAACGCCATCCACTCTCTCTTGGCATACAGACTCTAGGAAATATATACATTTGTCTCCATCACTGATAGGCCTAAAGAGAAACTAACCTCAACTGTGCAATCTCTCCACAATGTGCAAACCACACTTCTTATATGCAGGGATTTATATTTGTACCATAGCTTAGCGGTGTGAGTGCTCATCTTTGCAAAGAGAATGGCTGGATGACGAGGTTGGCTCATACCTTACTTTTCTGATTTTGTAACGTGCTGAAGTGACTTACAATTACATTTTCTTTGATTAACAGAAATGTAATAAAACAAAAATACTGTATGTTTTTTTTTTATTACCACAGGCAATTATCCAAGCTTCCTAGGTGAGGGGTTACATTTGTGTGCATGTGTGCTTCGGGTGGTCTATTCCTGGATCAAGTTGCACTTCAGAATCCCTGGTTACCTGGTTACCAATAAATGTTATTGACTCTAAAAACAGTATCGCTCCTTTTAATTACTCCAATGAAAAAACACACTGGATTATATAAATGAACACTAGTATTTGTGTTGAAGCTTTCAAATTAATATATATGCATTAATTTAAAGATTACGTGCACCATAGTGCATTTGGAAATTATAAAAGAATTCAAGTTTTTGTTCTTTGTTATGGCATTTGTTGTGCTGAGGTTTGAATGCTCTACTTGACTAAGACAGGCGCCTTAGGAGGGTGGGTGTGTGTGTGTCTCTCTCTCTCTTTGGCTTCCGAAGCTCTTGCAATGCAAACTGTGGTGCCTATTGATATAGGATCATGTGTATATTCACGGAGAGCGAAGATACTATCTCTAGTCTCTTTCAGTTCATTTGCACCTTTTCAGATAGATGACTTCTCTCTATACACAATTCAAAAGTGAAACTGCCCTCATTAAGGTATCAAGCAGTGATGGGATGGATGACTATACTTAAAAGAGTACAGCATAAAACAGCCGAACTCCAGATTTAAGCATGCCTTCTGCCCTCTTCCTCTCCCACTCCCTACCTCTTTAAAGGATCCCGAATTGTAGGTACAGTTTTGAGCGCCAAGCATATAGAGCATTCTGATCCTGGATAAGCCATTATAGAAATCCAACAATGGCGTGTAACGCTTGTAATTTCCTTGGTCTGCTCTGTACTGCCACATCAGGGGATTGGGAATCCACGATAGAAGATAATTAAGCATCTGGTTGAGTAAGTACTGTGAGGTACTATGGGGGGTCTGTGAAGTACACTAGATGAGGTGATAGGAATTATACTGCACTGTTTACTTTATGTGTGTAGGAGAAGTCCAATGTCTTGTCTGTTTTTCGTGTAGTGGTGCTAAACACGACAGTAGCATTCTGTTTTCTTTGCTGCACTTTTAGGAATTTATGTGAGATTATTGAACCCCTTCTTTAGCAGGATGAGATCCTCTGCTGTCATCTCCTCATAGGATTCAAATCACAAACCAAGTACTTGACCATGCCAGAGAGTTCAGGGTTGGAAATGTCAGACTGTGACATGATTTACAGTTGTCCTTCTGGATTGAGGGTGTTAAAACATAACATGTGTTTTGTGCTGTGCTTTTGCAAAGTGTTGATCTATCTGCAGTACAGTTAGAGTGTGTCTGAAATCACAGGGTCCTGGTGCACTGAGGGCACTGGGCCTCTGCTGGGGCTGAAACAGAAGCTGACCTTAATTTGTGTTTATTTTCTCTATGTGTTATTTGTGTACAGTTCAGCAATGTTTTGTTTTCTGTTACATTCTAGGTGGTTTCCCATGATCTACAATTTGAACAAGGATCAGTGGGTGTGGCATAAAAAGCAGCAGATAAGGACAGGCAAGGGCTCCAAAGAGATGCTGTTTATGGATGAGCTATCCATTGCTCTTAAAAGGTTCAACAGGATGGTTTTGTTTTGCAAAAGAGAAGACCTGTCTAGTAAACAGGAGATGAAGCACCTGCTCAAAGTATATGTCTACTGGAGCAACTCCAAGAATGTCCCTACAGCCTAACAAGTCACATACTGAGAAGGTGGACTGATTTGGCACTGAGTGGGCATGGGGCGAGCTGTCTGGAGAGACCATTATTGGAAGGAGGGAGCACACAGCTGCACTTAGGTGTTCCCATGTGCTGCAGCTTAAAGACCACTCAACAGCGGAGCAGAGTTGGCGTGAGACGGCGGTTTCTTGCTGTCTGCTGCTGGATGCTGCAGTTTGTTAGCCATCCCTTGCCTTGCCTTCCCCTGCAGCGTTACTGACTTGTGCCTCACTTTGTTTTGCCTGGGACACTGGGACATTGGGGCATTGGAGTCCATTGAAGTTCACCTGGCGGGGCTGCTGCTTTTCATTCTACCCAGAAAGTTGCTAATCTCAGCAAAGCCGAGGAACAGTGTGTGTTACAGGGGAGATTGTGCTGGCACGAGATTGAGGGGGCCCTGCAGAGAAGCCTGAAGTCAGGGAAGGAGCTATTGGCATCTGCTTGGTTAGCCCTTAGGAAGAACATAAGTAAGCACAGCAGCCTAAACATGTTCATTGAATATAATCTGGGCACTTGGCAAAACAGTGATTGTGCAGACAAAGAAACATTAATGTCAACAGCCAAACACATGTGAACTTGTCTCCAGGTAACGACTGTGTTTGTTGAATCAAGGTGAAGCAAGATTAGCTGCCAATTGAATTGAACAGTTCTGTATGGAGCAAGGGAATCCTAGTGGGAACAAAGCTGCTCTATAAACACTTAGTAAACTTGTCAGGCGCAGGGGAGAGGAGTCGACTGAGGGTGCCCCTCAAGCAGGCGAGTGTCTCCTTTAACCCAGGCTGTTCGGTAAATAGCCTATTTGTACTTTGATCGTTATCTTAGTACCTTAGCACCTCTTGAGCACAATGACAAGGGTGAAATAAGTCCCAAGATCTGCCAAACAAAAATACTTCACACTGTTCTATTATACAGGGTTAAGACGCTTCCCTCTTTGAAATCTGTTGGGTGCAGGGGAGAAGTGTCGAAATAGGGGTGCCCCTCAATCGGTGGAGTGTGCCCTGCACCCTTTATCTATAGCTTGGTTCATTGTATGGTTGGTTGACAGACATTTGTATTTATGCTCCTGCACCCCCTCAAAGTGAAACCTTGGAGCTTATACACAAAAGGGACATTTTTGTTTGTTTTCTTCCCTTCTACACCCTTCCTGCACTTCCCTTCCTGCCCTCCCGTCTGCTCTCATGCACATTCGGAATGTTTCAAGACCTTTTAAGAGCGTTTCTGTTTTTGTTTTATACCTTCATCCTCATCCTTATTCCCCCCTTGTCTTGATGCGCCTCAACACACAATTTTTTTGCTTTATAGTGCGCATTACAAAAAAGCAGTAAATAATTAAAATAAAGTAACCTATATAAACCACCAAGTGAGAGGAAGTGGTTAAACACGAAGGAGTACAACATAGACTCCTACTTTGCATCGATTTGAATAGTACCCAGATGATTAGTGACACACAGATACAGAGGTGTAGGAACTGTTAATAGCAAGTAGTGCTTTGAAGTGTGAAAATCTTTGGAAAGTTTCTCAAGCACACAGAGTCCTCATTATACAATAACTTGAGGCCTATGAGTCTCTAGGTGCAGTTTTTATTTTTTTATTTTTTTATTTGTACACAGGAAGAACAATTCTCTTTTGATCACAAAAGAACATACAATAGATAAGAAATCAGATTTGACGAAAAGCAGTGAGCTCCGTACAATGGGGTGAGTTTGAGGAAATTATGACTAGGTTGTGGAGGGGAGTAAATGGAACCGGGGAAAATACATATGTGTACATACATAAATTAAGAAAAACACACATTTCACATTTTTAAGTGCAATTACGCAGTACAGCCAGCTGTGTTCGGGATGTGACCATGATGGGTGAAGTGCTAGAGTGCAAGCAGGGGACATGAGGGACAGAGGCGGGTCAGAGGCAAGGGGAACATTTTAGCCTACCTTTCATCAGACTGCTAGCTAAGAGGGAACCTCAAAGGCAACAAAGTAGGTTTTAGTTTTGTTTTGAACAAATCTTTGTGGACTGCATCTCAGATGTCCAGGGTAAGAGAATTCCAAGCAAGTGGAGCAAGAAGATAGAAGGAGTTGAAGTGAGATAAAGCACACAGAGTACGAGGAGACAAAAAGATAGTTGATGATGCAGAACAGAGATAACGAGAAGGCTTGTAGAGTTGGATACAGGAGGATAGATACAGTTGTTCCCTACCGTGGATAGATTTGTGAACCAGGAGAAGAACTTTAAATCTGGCCCTGTTTTGCATTGTCAGCCATCCAGCCTGGTGACTGTACAAGGAAGTAGGTGTGAAGTGAGGGAATTCATCGAGAGTCCTGGTAGAGAAGTTAATGATCTTGTCGAGGGGACAGAAAGCATAGTTGGGGAGACCAAAGAGGATGCTGCTACAGTAGTCCAGTTTAGAGAAGACAAGAGTGGTTAAGAGATGCTTGGCAGTGTTGAAAAGAAGGAGGTGCCTGATTTTCCTAATATGTAGGAGGTTGAGGTGAGCTGCTGTACCAGTTTTGGAGATTAACATAGAGAAGGTGTGAGAAGGGACGGTATCAGGTAACAATGTCCCCATACATAATGTCGCTGAGAAATGTTGGCAACATTATATATGGTGACATTATGTATGGGCACAGGTTGCAGGGATGACCCCTGCTCCCCTTGTAAAAAAGAAAAAAAGAATTTGGGGTTTGCAGGGATGTCCCCTGCAGGTTCAAAGTAATAATGTCTCCGCAAAAAAGCAGCAACTTTCTTGCCAGGAGACATTTTTGTGGGGACATTATTACATGGAACCGAAGGGACATAGATGAAACTGAGGTTTCCAGCTGAAGAAAAGTAGGGGAGCGTGTCATATGGGAACCAGATAGGCAGACGAAGATGGAGAGCTTTTTGCAGGGAAGAACAGCACCTCTGTTTTGGTAGAGTAGAAGAGCCCTCACTGAAGATTGTAAAAACATAGAGGGCACTCAGGCATATTTCGGGATTGGAGGGGTTGAAATTGTATCCATCTGGATTAATTGAAATAACTTTAACATTTCAATTAATTTTATTATATGTCATGATATTGTACATTTTTAGAATTGTGGAATCTTTTAGCAGCATTTACTTGTTTTACTTTTTACGAAAGGATGTATGTTTTTTTTTTTTTAGTAGGTTCACTATAGCACATAAAATATGTCATCATAAGCACAGTGTGGAATTTATCATAGGAGAAAAGGGAGCAACCACTCCGTTGCCAACAGTAAAACCAAAAAAGAGATCTCCTATAATAAGCAAGTCAATAGGCGAGCGGTATATTCTAATTGGCAAAATCGAGAATTTACTAAGCACCCTCCCACCTCTGGTATCTGCAGCACTGTGTAGGGAGGCTCCCCTGCCTATTAACGAGCAGCACCGAGATGCACCGAATTGTGCAGTAAATAATGAGAGTGAGCTACTGTTGATAGATCTTGCAATCCCTGTAAAGGATGATAGTAGATGTAAGAATATCAATCTTAACAAACCCGAAATAACTCGTGTTAGTAGTGTATTAGCTGTACCAGGCTTAGTTAGTAAAGAAAATAGTGCTGCCCGAAAGAAACATTCTCATGTCCTGCTGGCAAGTATCTATGACATTATAACTATCTCCGAAAGGCCGAAAAAAATAGGATCAGGTAGGAGGGAAGAACTATGTGATTCTCCCGGAAGGGCTTAGGCATAGTGTTATGGATGGTTGTATCAAAGAAAACCTTAGTGAGGTAGAATATAGCATTAGTACCAGTAACATGTTTGAGGTACTAAACCGAGATGGGAATGCGGAGGATAGACAGAACAACGTGATCCCGATTGTGTAATGTACTGTCAATTCTAATCCCTGACAGGCAACGGGGAAACTCTAGGGCCCCTCTGTGTCCCAAGAATGGTAAGGGAGGGGATGCAGAGGTACTCTCTGCTGGATGCATGAGATATTGTAATAGCATCCTTCTGCAGGCAGTTATAGAACTCACAAATCTTGCAAAGGAAGTACAGAACGATATGGCAGCACCAAAAAGCAGTTAGTTATACAACCATATGCCACATGTAAGAGTTATTGAGGGCCAGGAATACAGGCTGAATCATAGGGATATGAATCTCCCATCCAATAGGATAGGGCATTCTCAACACTGCAGACAACCCTATCAGCAAGCGGCAACACACAGGTCCCTAGTTCCGATATCTAGATACTATGTGCATACAGTTAACGTGCCAAAAGCAAACTCAGTCCAAAACGAGAACATGGATCCCTTAATAAACAAGGTGATACACTGCATTAGACACGGACGAGAATTCTGTTCTGTAGTCAGAGAGGATATTATTGACTGTATTCTTTTTCTAGCCAGGAATGATGCCACCAAAGATTACATGGTAGAATTGAAAAGTACTTAACTTGTCGAAGGATTGCGCTCCCTAGAATATAGGTCTCTTCCACCTCAAGGGGTAAATATAGAAATAAGAGCAACTCTGCCAATGAGAACATCATCGTATTTGACAGTCTAATAAAAGTACAAGAAAATATGGGTAGGAGTAAAATTACACAGCAAACCACCACAATTGCCTGCAGCAGTAACTTGGCTGATGTTGAACGACCCATTGTGTCCCTCCTGGGCACTAGGGTTACTCCTAGCCCTGATAGAGCTGCAATGGCCGTTGCACACAATGTGCATATACTTTCCTGGAGTATTGCAGGTCTGGTAAAACATATGGTAGACACAGACTGCTGTTACTTTATTAGGGAAGGCCAAGTTATGTTTTCAGGAAACGTGGGCCACCTCACCAGCCATTTTTCCTGGCTATGCATGTTGTGATGTACCAGACATACAGGGCAAGGGTGGATGAACAATTGGAGGGCTAACAATTTGGGGAGCCAATGTGTCGCACATCACACTCAACTGTTTGAACTACGGTAGAACGTACGTACAGAGATTACATACTGATTTCAATAGCCAGACCCTTATATTAGTAAAAATAAATTATAATGGGCAAAATATTTTAGGGGGCATGGCAACCATATATAAAGTGAAGGATTTGGTTGTTAATTGGAAAACAAAAAGAAGGATCATGCCACACATTTTAGTGGTAGGTGACCAAAACCTACAGTTTGAGACACTATTGGCACTAAAAGGTTTTTCAGAAGATGAAGATATGGCATTGCATATACCTGAATTGGTATCAGCCAGGTCAAAAAGACCCTATAAAATGCTTTTGAGGTTTCATGCACGTGGATTAACTTTGAATGTAGAGCATGTAATGGGAGGGCGAGGGGCGATTCACCTGCAAATCCAATGTATGTCATGGGTAATTGAATGAGTCACATAGACTGCATTTGATTGGATGTGAGGACCTGGAAAATTTTGAGAGACTGTGAGGTAATCGCTAGGGCAGATAATGACCATGGCTGCCTTCAGGTAATACTTGGCACAACATTAGTTAGCCCCCAACCAAGGAGTATGGTGCTTTCCATTAGTAGTCATGCAAGACGTTCGTTAAAGTGGGAGAGCCTAAACCTGGAAGTAGTCTCACTACACCTTTACACGGAAATATTGAACTCACTGCAAAATGTACTTGGTGAAACAAATATGAATGCCCAGAAAACATTAAGTACATTTGAGGAGATTGTTTTATGCACAATGTCCCTTGTTACAAAGCCATGTGGCATGGTACAATGCACAACTGTAAAATCCACACTGTGGTATGACACTGAGTGTTAATTATTAAAACAAGAACCCATTCGGTCGTTTAAGAACATGCCACATGTGGGGAGGGATCAACTGTGCATTGTAATGCATACATATAAACAAGCCATGGATGTAAAAAGTCATTTTATGCCAAATCACTTTGGGAAGAAACATTAGGGGTAGATAAGATAACAAATCAAGCAGAGTTCTGGTGGAGAATGGGTAGCATATCAGTGGGAGGGGAAAGAGACTTGCAAGGGTGCATTACCGAGAAGGTCTGGCATGATTATTTTAGTCAAACGAGACATTGGAAATCCTCTAGGCAAACCAAACAACATTAACATATACAAAGGTGCTACCTTAGTCTTTAGAGGAGATTACCGCAGCTGTTACGTCCTAGAAGACGAACAGAGCCCTAGTCACTGAATTCCAGGAGATCTGTTAAAAACAGAGAGCATTGTTTGGGCTTAATTTTTCTTGCATCTTCTCAATGCAATAGCATCCTCAAAGTCTGTTCCCAAATCTTGGACTTTAGCAGAAATAGTCCTCCATTACAAAAAGGGGGGATGCGAAAACCCAAAAAATTCCCCTGGATCAGCAGGGGACATGTGTGGGAGAGTTTTGTTGGGGCGACTGAAAACCTGGGTGAAGTAAAATTCACTAATAATCACCCCCAAGCAGGCTTTCAGAAATGTAAAAGCACAATAGACCAATGCTTTAGACTGTTGCTTCTTATGTCAAGCTTAAGAAGATGAATCCATATGGCTTGTTTATAGATCTTTGCACAGCCTCCGACGGTATACCACAGACAAGGTTGTTGGACATCCTACTTGAACAGGGAACCGTCTCTCCTTAATCACGCTGCTGTATTATAATCTGTAATAAGTAGAAGTTTGAGGGGATAAATCACAGAGCCCTTTAGGGTGCAGAAAGAGCTGTATAGTGGCCTCAACAGTATTCCCTTTGTATATGATATGATAGGTTATTTAAAATTCGCTTAATACCCAGAGGTTTCTAAGCATGGACCGGGGATCGAACCGGTGCTGCTCCGTGTTGTCTTGCTTCCAAGGCGAGCAAGTTGCTGCTGAGCTATCCTCCCGAGGTGTCAATGGTGCAGTTGATAACCTGTGAGCTGTTCGCTCAAACTCCCCCTCATTAGCCTCAGGCGTTGTCCAGCACTATTCTTTGCAGATGATGCTATTTTTATGTCACTAACATCTGTCGACCTAGCGAAGCAGTTTGAATGCTTCAAAAGGTTTTCTGAGGTCTGAGGCCAAGCACATGATGTTTACAAAGATGAGGTGACAACTCAACTTACCTGAGGGGGCGGGGTCACGCCTTCAAACCAGTCAAAGCATTTAACTGCTTAGGGATAATGCTTGCAGAAACTAGCATTTTGGACTGTTAACTGGAGAAATCGGTTATTGACCTTTCAAG